>NW_027435902.1:0-300000 GCF_964199755.1 Larus michahellis
GCCAAACGCAAAAGCAGCAAACATCTCGCTGTAGGTCCCACATCCAAAGTGCCAAGAGAGAGCTTGCTCTCCCTGTCTTTGAGTACTGTTTTCACTGTCCTGGTTACCTCTTTGCTAACATTCTCTTCAGAGCTGCAGTGAAACCAGGAACCACGTGGAGAAGGCACCCACACTGAGAGTGCCTGGAGGGAACATTGGGGCTTCTTCTCAGTGTCTCTGACATAGGGTTTCACTGTCCCGGGAAAGTCTCTGCTAACACCGTGCAGAGCACTGTGCCCAATATACAGAAACGTCTTGCGGTATCTCCTACAGGGAAAGTGCCAGGAGGGAATTGTGGAGCTTGTTCTCAGTGTCTCTGAGAATTGCTCTGATTATCTGTGTGACCTCTTTGCTAAGACTCTCCAGAGAGCCGTCCTCAAAACCAACACACATCTTGACATATCTCCCACATTGATCGCAGTGTCTCCAGAAACGGCATTCAAGGAGCCAGGACCTTTTCTCCCTACACTGTCCATTGAGTTGTCCTCAAAACCAATATACATCCTGCTATATCTCCCACATGGAAAGTGCCAGGAGGGAGAAGTGGGGATTATGTTTAGACTTTCTCGGAACTGCTTCAAATCAACTAGATATCTTTGTGCTGTAAATCTCCCAACAGCCAAACGCAAAAGCAGCAAACATCTCGCTGTAGGTCCCACATCCAAACTGCCAAGAGAGAGCTTGCTCTCCCTGTCTTTGAGTACTGTTTTCACTGTCCCGGTTACCTCTTTGCTAACATTCTCTTCAGAGCTGCAGTGAAACCAGGAACCACGTGGAGAAGGCACCCACACTGAAAGTGCCTGGAGGGAACATTGGGGCTTCTTCTCAGTGTCTCTGACATAGGGTTTCACTGTCCCGGGAAAGTCTCTGCTAACACCGTGCAGAGCGCTGTGCCCAATATACAGAAACGTCTTGCGGTATCTCCTACAGGGAAAGTGCCAGGAGGGAATTGTGGAGCTTGTTCTCAGTGTCTCTGAGAATTGCTCTGATTATCCGTGTGACCTCTTTGCTAAGACTCTCCAGAGAGCCGTCCTCAAACAAACACACATCTTGACATATCTCCCACATTGATCGCAGTGTCTCCAGAAACGGCATTCAAGGAGCCAGGACCTTTTCTCCCTACACTGTCCATTGAGATGTCCTCAAAACCAATATACATCCTGCTATATCTCCCACATGGAAAGTGCCAGGAGGGAGAAGTGGGGATTAGGTTTAGACTTTCTCGGAACTGCTTCAAATCAACTAGATATCTTTGTGCTGTAAATCTCCCAACAGCCAAACGCAAAAGCAGCAAACATCTCGCTGTAGGTCCCACATCCAAAGTGCCAAGAGAGAGCTTGCTCTCCCTGTCTTTGAGTACTGTTTTCACTGTCCCAGTTACCTCTTTGCTAACATTCTCTTCAGAGCTGCAGTGAAACCAGGAACCACGTGGAGAAGGCACCCACACTGAAAGTGCCTGGAGGGAACATTGGGGCTTCTTCTCAGTGTCTCTGACATAGGGTTTCACTGTCCCGGGAAAGTCTCTGCTAACACCGTGCAGAGCACTGTGCCCAATGTACAGAAACGTCTTGCGGTATCTCCTACAGGGAAAGTGCCAGGAGGGAATTGTGGAGCTTGTTCTCAGTGTCTCTGAGAATTGCTCTGATTATCCGTGTGACCTCTTTGCTAAGACTCTCCAGAGAGCCGTCCTCAAAACCAACACACATCTTGACATATCTCCCACATTGATCGCAGTGTCTCCAGAAACGGCATTCAAGGAGCCAGGACCTTTTCTCCCTACACTGTCCATTGAGTTGTCCTCAAAACCAATATACATCCTGCTATATCTCCCACATGGAAAGTGCCAGGAGGGAGAAGTGGGGATTATGTTTAGACTTTCTCGGAACTGCTTCAAATCAACTAGATATCTTTGTGCTGTAAATCTCCCAACAGCCAAACGCAAAAGCAGCAAACATCTCGCTGTAGGTCCCACATCCAAAGTGCCAAGAGAGAGCTTGCTCTCCCTGTCTTTGAGTACTGTTTTCACTGTCCCAGTTACCTCTTTGCTAACATTCTCTTCAGAGCTGCAGTGAAACCAGGAACCACGTGGAGAAGGCACCCACACTGAAAGTGCCTGGAGGGAACATTGGGGCTTCTTCTCAGTGTCTCTGACATAGGGTTTCACTGTCCCGGGAAAGTCTCTGCTAACACCGTGCAGAGCGCTGTGCCCAATATACAGAAACGTCTTGCGGTATCTCCTACAGGGAAAGTGCCAGGAGGGAATTGTCGCGCTTGTTCTCAGTGTCTCTGAGAATTGCTCTGATTATCCCTGTGACCTCTTTGCTAAGACTCTCCAGAGAGCCGTCCTCAAACAAACACACATCTTGACATATCTCCCACATTGATCGCAGTGTCTCCAGAAACGGCATTCAAGGAGCCAGGACCTTTTCTCCCTACACTGTCCATTGAGATGTCCTCAAAACCAATATACATCCTGCTATATCTCCCACATGGAAAGTGCCAGGAGGGAGAAGTGGGGATTAGGTTTAGACTTTCTCGGAACTGCTTCAAATCAACTAGATATCTTTGTGCTGTAAATCTCCCAACAGCCAAACGCAAAAGCAGCAAACATCTCGCTGTAGGTCCCACATCCAAACTGCCAAGAGATAGCTTGCTCTCCCTGTCTTTGAGTACTGTTTTCACTGTCCCAGTTACCTCTTTGCTAACATTCTCTTCAGAGCTGCAGTGAAACCAGGAACCACGTGGAGAAGGCAGCCACACTGAAAGTGCCTGGAGGGAACATTGGGGCTTCTTCTCAGTGTCTCTGACATAGGGTTTCACTGTCCCGGGAAAGTCTCTGCTAACACCGTGCAGAGCGCTGTGCCCAATATACAGAAACGTCTTGCGGTATCTCCTACAGGGAAAGTGCCAGGAGGGAATTGTCGCGCTTGTTCTCAGTGTCTCTGAGAATTGCTCTGATTATCCCTGTGACCTCTTTGCTAAGACTCTCCAGAGAGCCGTCCTCAAAACCAACACACATCTTGACATATCTCCCACATTGATCGCAGTGTCTCCAGAAACGGCATTCAAGGAGCCAGGACCTTTTCTCCCTACACTGTCCATTGAGTTGTCCTCAAAACCAATATACATCCTGCTATATCTCCCACATGGAAAGTGCCAGGAGGGAGAAGTGGGGATTAGGTTTAGACTTTCTCGGAACTGCTTCAAATCAACTAGATATCTTTGTGCTGTAAATCTCCCAACAGCCAAACGCAAAAGCAGCAAACATCTCGCTGTAGGTCCCACATCCAAACTGCCAAGAGAGAGCTTGCTCTCCCTGTCTTTGAGTACTGTTTTCACTGTCCCAGTTACCTCTTTGCTAACATTCTCTTCAGAGCTGCAGTGAAACCAGGAACCACGTGGAGAAGGCACCCACACTGAAAGTGCCTGGAGGGAACATTGGGGCTTCTTCTCAGTGTCTCTGACATAGGGTTTCACTGTCCCGGGAAAGTCTCTGCTAACACCGTGCAGAGCGCTGTGCCCAATATACAGAAACGTCTTGCGGTATCTCCTACAGGGAAAGTGCCAGGAGGGAATTGTCGCGCTTGTTATCAGTGTCTCTGAGAATTGCTCTGATTATCCCTGTGACCTCTTTGCTAAGACTCTCCAGAGAGCCGTCCTCAAACAAACACACATCTTGACATATCTCCCACATTGATCGCAGTGTCTCCAGAAACGGCATTCAAGGAGCCAGGACCTTTTCTCCCTACACTGTCCATTGAGTTGTCCTCAAAACCAATATACATCCTGCTATATCTCCCACATGGAAAGTGCCAGGAGGGAGAAGTGGGGATTAGGTTTAGACTTTCTCGGAACTGCTTCAAATCAACTAGATATCTTTGTGCTGTAAATCTCCCAACAGCCAAACGCAAAAGCAGCAAACATCTCGCTGTAGGTCCCACATCCAAAGTGCCAAGAGAGAGCTTGCTCTCCCTGTCTTTGAGTACTGTTTTCACTGTCCCAGTTACCTCTTTGCTAACATTCTCTTCAGAGCTGCAGTGAAACCAGGAACCACGTGGAGAAGGCACCCACACTGAAAGTGCCTGGAGGGAACATTGGGGCTTCTTCTCAGTGTCTCTGACATAGGGTTTCACTGTCCCGGGAAAGTCTCTGCTAACACCGTGCAGAGCACTGTGCCCAATGTATAGAAACGTCTTGCGGTATCTCCTACAGGGAAAGTGCCAGGAGGGAATTGTGGAGCTTGTTCTCAGTGTCTCTGAGAATTGCTCTGATTATCCCTGTGACCTCTTTGCTAAGACTCTCCAGAGAGCCGTCCTCAAACAAACACACATCTTGACATATCTCCCACATTGATCGCAGTGTCTCCAGAAACGGCATTCAAGGAGCCAGGACCTTTTCTCCCTACACTGTCCATTGAGTTGTTCTCAAAACCAATATAAATCCTGCTATATCTCCCACATGGAAAGTGCCAGGAGGGAGAAGTGGGGATTATGTTTAGACTTTCTCGGAACTGCTTCAAATCAACTAGATATCTTTGTGCTGTAAATCTCCCAACAGCCAAACGCAAAAGCAGCAAACATCTCGCTGTATGTCCCACATCCAAAGTGCCAAGAGAGAGCTTGCTCTCCCTGTCTTTGAGTACTGTTTTCACTGTCCCGGTTACCTCTTTGCTAACATTCTCTTCAGAGCTGCAGTGAAACCAGGAACCACGTGGAGAAGGCACCCACACTGAAAGTGCCTGGAGGGAACATTGGGGCTTCTTCTCAGTGTCTCTGACATAGGGTTTCACTGTCCCGGGAAAGTCTCTGCTAACACCCTGCAGAGCGCTGTGCCCAATGTACAGAAACGTCTTGCGGTATCTCCTACAGGG
Source organism: Larus michahellis (assembly GCF_964199755.1). Classification (NCBI taxonomy): domain Eukaryota; kingdom Metazoa; phylum Chordata; class Aves; order Charadriiformes; family Laridae; genus Larus; species Larus michahellis. Next base: position 4,910 of record NW_027435902.1, read on the forward strand.
AAAGTGCCAGGAGGGAATTGTCGCGCTTGTTCTCAGTGTCTCTGAGAATTGCTCTGATTATCTGTGTGACCTCTTTGCTAAGACTCTCCAGAGAGCCGTCCTCAAACAAACACACATCTTGACATATCTCCCACATTGATCGCAGTGTCTCCAGAAACGGCATTCAAGGAGCCAGGACCTTTTCTCCCTACACTGTCCATTGAGTTGTCCTCAAAACCAATATACATCCTGCTATATCTCCCACATGGAAAGTGCCAGGAGGGAGAAGTGGGGATTATGTTTAGACTTTCTCGGAACTGCTTCAAATCAACTAGATATCTTTGTGCTGTAAATCTCCCAACAGCCAAACGCAAAAGCAGCAAACATCTCGCTGTAGGTCCCACATCCAAAGTGCCAAGAGAGAGCTTGCTCTCCCTGTCTTTGAGTACTGTTTTCACTGTCCCAGTTACCTCTTTGCTAACATTCTCTTCAGAGCTGCAGTGAAACCAGGAACCACGTGGAGAAGGCACCCACACTGAAAGTGCCTGGAAGGAACATTGGGGCTTCTTCTCAGTGTCTCTGACATAGGGTTTCACTGTCCCGGGAAAGTCTCTGCTAACACCGTGCAGAGCGCTGTGCCCAATATACAGAAACGTCTTGCGGTATCTCCTACAGGGAAAGTGCCAGGAGGGAATTGTCGAGCTTGTTCTCAGTGTCTCTGAGAATTGCTCTGATTATCTGTGTGACCTCTTTGCTAAGACTCTCCAGAGAGCCGTCCTCAAACAAACACACATCTTGACATATCTCCCACATTGATCGCAGTGTCTCCAGAAACGGCATTCAAGGAGCCAGGACCTTTTCTCCCTACACTGTCCATTGAGATGTCCTCAAAACCAATATACATCCTGCTATATCTCCCACATGGAAAGTGCCAGGAGGGAGAAGTGGGGATTAGGTTTAGACTTTCTCGGAACTGCTTCAAATCAACTAGATATCTTTGTGCTGTAAATCTCCCAACAGCCAAACGCAAAAGCAGCAAACATCTCGCTGTAGGTCCCACATCCAAACTGCCAAGAGATAGCTTGCTCTCCCTGTCTTTGAGTACTGTTTTCACTGTCCCAGTTACCTCTTTGCTAACATTCTCTTCAGAGCTGCAGTGAAACCAGGAACCACGTGGAGAAGGCAGCCACACTGAAAGTGCCTGGAGGGAACATTGGGGCTTCTTCTCAGTGTCTCTGACATAGGGTTTCACTGTCCCGGGAAAGTCTCTGCTAACACCGTGCAGAGCGCTGTGCCCAATATACAGAAACGTCTTGCGGTATCTCCTACAGGGAAAGTGCCAGGAGGGAATTGTCGCGCTTGTTCTCAGTGTCTCTGAGAATTGCTCTGATTATCCCTGTGACCTCTTTGCTAAGACTCTCCAGAGAGCCGTCCTCAAAACCAACACACATCTTGACATATCTCCCACATTGATCGCAGTGTCTCCAGAAACGGCATTCAAGGAGCCAGGACCTTTTCTCCCTACACTGTCCATTGAGTTGTCCTCAAAACCAATATACATCCTGCTATATCTCCCACATGGAAAGTGCCAGGAGGGAGAAGTGGGGATTAGGTTTAGACTTTCTCGGAACTGCTTCAAATCAACTAGATATCTTTGTGCTGTAAATCTCCCAACAGCCAAACGCAAAAGCAGCAAACATCTCGCTGTAGGTCCCACATCCAAACTGCCAAGAGAGAGCTTGCTCTCCCTGTCTTTGAGTACTGTTTTCACTGTCCCAGTTACCTCTTTGCTAACATTCTCTTCAGAGCTGCAGTGAAACCAGGAACCACGTGGAGAAGGCACCCACACTGAAAGTGCCTGGAGGGAACATTGGGGCTTCTTCTCAGTGTCTCTGACATAGGGTTTCACTGTCCCGGGAAAGTCTCTGCTAACACCGTGCAGAGCGCTGTGCCCAATATACAGAAACGTCTTGCGGTATCTCCTACAGGGAAAGTGCCAGGAGGGAATTGTCGCGCTTGTTATCAGTGTCTCTGAGAATTGCTCTGATTATCCCTGTGACCTCTTTGCTAAGACTCTCCAGAGAGCCGTCCTCAAACAAACACACATCTTGACATATCTCCCACATTGATCGCAGTGTCTCCAGAAACGGCATTCAAGGAGCCAGGACCTTTTCTCCCTACACTGTCCATTGAGTTGTCCTCAAAACCAATATACATCCTGCTATATCTCCCACATGGAAAGTGCCAGGAGGGAGAAGTGGGGATTAGGTTTAGACTTTCTCGGAACTGCTTCAAATCAACTAGATATCTTTGTGCTGTAAATCTCCCAACAGCCAAACGCAAAAGCAGCAAACATCTCGCTGTAGGTCCCACATCCAAAGTGCCAAGAGAGAGCTTGCTCTCCCTGTCTTTGAGTACTGTTTTCACTGTCCCAGTTACCTCTTTGCTAACATTCTCTTCAGAGCTGCAGTGAAACCAGGAACCACGTGGAGAAGGCACCCACACTGAAAGTGCCTGGAGGGAACATTGGGGCTTCTTCTCAGTGTCTCTGACATAGGGTTTCACTGTCCCGGGAAAGTCTCTGCTAACACCGTGCAGAGCACTGTGCCCAATGTATAGAAACGTCTTGCGGTATCTCCTACAGGGAAAGTGCCAGGAGGGAATTGTGGAGCTTGTTCTCAGTGTCTCTGAGAATTGCTCTGATTATCCCTGTGACCTCTTTGCTAAGACTCTCCAGAGAGCCGTCCTCAAACAAACACACATCTTGACATATCTCCCACATTGATCGCAGTGTCTCCAGAAACGGCATTCAAGGAGCCAGGACCTTTTCTCCCTACACTGTCCATTGAGTTGTTCTCAAAACCAATATAAATCCTGCTATATCTCCCACATGGAAAGTGCCAGGAGGGAGAAGTGGGGATTATGTTTAGACTTTCTCGGAACTGCTTCAAATCAACTAGATATCTTTGTGCTGTAAATCTCCCAACAGCCAAACGCAAAAGCAGCAAACATCTCGCTGTATGTCCCACATCCAAAGTGCCAAGAGAGAGCTTGCTCTCCCTGTCTTTGAGTACTGTTTTCACTGTCCCGGTTACCTCTTTGCTAACATTCTCTTCAGAGCTGCAGTGAAACCAGGAACCACGTGGAGAAGGCACCCACACTGAAAGTGCCTGGAGGGAACATTGGGGCTTCTTCTCAGTGTCTCTGACATAGGGTTTCACTGTCCCGGGAAAGTCTCTGCTAACACCCTGCAGAGCGCTGTGCCCAATGTACAGAAACGTCTTGCGGTATCTCCTACAGGGAAAGTGCCAGGAGGGAATTGTCGCGCTTGTTCTCAGTGTCTCTGAGAATTGCTCTGATTATCTGTGTGACCTCTTTGCTAAGACTCTCCAGAGAGCCGTCCTCAAACAAACACACATCTTGACATATCTCCCACATTGATCGCAGTGTCTCCAGAAACAGCACTCAAGGAGCCAGGAACTTTTCTCCCTACACTGTCCATTGAGTTGTTCTCAAAACCAATATACATCCTGCTATATCTCCCACATGGAAAGTGCCAGGAGGGAGAAGTGGGGATTATGTTTAGACTTTCTCGGAACTGCTTCAAATCAACTAGATATCTTTGTGCTGTAAATCTCCCAACAGCCAAACGCAAAAGCAGCAAACATCTCGCTGTATGTCCCACATCCAAAGTGCCAAGAGAGAGCTTGCTCTCCCTGTCTTTGAGTACTGTTTTCACTGTCCCGGTTACCTCTTTGCTAACATTCTCTTCAGAGCTGCAGTGAAACCAGGAACCACGTGGAGAAGGCACCCACACTGAGAGTGCCTGGAGGGAACATTGGGGCTTCTTCTCAGTGTCTCTGACATAGGGTTTCACTGTCCCGGGAAAGTCTCTGCTAACACCCTGCAGAGCGCTGTGCCCAATATACAGAAACGTCTTGCGGTATCTCCTACAGGGAAAGTGCCAGGAGGGAATTGTGGAGCTTGTTCTCAGTGTCTCTGAGAATTGCTCTGATTATCTGTGTGACCTCTTTGCTAAGACTCTCCAGAGAGCCGTCCTCAAAACCAACACACATCTTGACATATCTCCCACATTGATCGCAGTGTCTCCAGAAACGGCATTCAAGGAGCCAGGACCTTTTCTCCCTACACTGTCCATTGAGTTGTCCTCAAAACCAATATACATCCTGCTATATCTCCCACATGGAAAGTGCCAGGAGGGAGAAGTGGGGATTATGTTTAGACTTTCTCGGAACTGCTTCAAATCAACTAGATATCTTTGTGCTGTAAATCTCCCAACAGCCAAACGCAAAAGCAGCAAACATCTCGCTGTAGGTCCCACATCCAAAGTGCCAAGAGAGAGCTTGCTCTCCCTGTCTTTGAGTACTGTTTTCACTGTCCCAGTTACCTCTTTGCTAACATTCTCTTCAGAGCTGCAGTGAAACCAGGAACCACGTGGAGAAGGCACCCACACTGAAAGTGCCTGGAAGGAACATTGGGGCTTCTTCTCAGTGTCTCTGACATAGGGTTTCACTGTCCCGGGAAAGTCTCTGCTAACACCGTGCAGAGCGCTGTGCCCAATATACAGAAACGTCTTGCGGTATCTCCTACAGGGAAAGTGCCAGGAGGGAATTGTCGAGCTTGTTCTCAGTGTCTCTGAGAATTGCTCTGATTATCTGTGTGACCTCTTTGCTAAGACTCTCCAGAGAGCCGTCCTCAAACAAACACACATCTTGACATATCTCCCACATTGATTGCAGTGTCTCCAGAAACAGCACTCAAGGAGCCAGGACCTTTTCTCCCTACACTGTCCATTGAGTTGTTCTCAAAACCAATATACATCCTGCTATATCTCCCACATGGAAAGTGCCAGGAGGGAGAAGTGGGGATTATGTTTAGACTTTCTCGGAACTGCTTCAAATCAACTAGATACTCCCTGTCTTTGAGTACTGTTTTCACTGTCCCGGTTACCTCTTTGCTAACATTCTCTTCAGAGCTGCAGTGAAACCAGGAACCACGTGGAGAAGGCACCCACACTGAAAGTGCCTGGAGGGAACATTGGGGCTTCTTCTCAGTGTCTCTGACATAGGGTTTCACTGTCCCGGGAAAGTCTCTGCTAACACCCTGCAGAGCGCTGTGCCCAATGTACAGAAACGTCTTGCGGTATCTCCTACAGGGAAAGTGCCAGGAGGGAATTGTCGCGCTTGTTCTCAGTGTCTCTGAGAATTGCTCTGATTATCTGTGTGACCTCTTTGCTAAGACTCTCCAGAGAGCCGTCCTCAAACAAACACACATCTTGACATATCTCCCACATTGATCGCAGTGTCTCCAGAAACGGCATTCAAGGAGCCAGGACCTTTTCTCCCTACACTGTCCATTGAGTTGTCCTCAAAACCAATATACATCCTGCTATATCTCCCACATGGAAAGTGCCAGGAGGGAGAAGTGGGGATTATGTTTAGACTTTCTCGGAACTGCTTCAAATCAACTAGATATCTTTGTGCTGTAAATCTCCCAACAGCCAAACGCAAAAGCAGCAAACATCTCGCTGTAGGTCCCACATCCAAAGTGCCAAGAGAGAGCTTGCTCTCCCTGTCTTTGAGTACTGTTTTCACTGTCCCAGTTACCTCTTTGCTAACATTCTCTTCAGAGTTGCAGTGAAACCAGGAACCACGTGGAGAAGGCACCCACACTGAAAGTGCCTGGAGGGAACATTGGGGCTTCTTCTCAGTGTCTCTGACATAGGGTTTCACTGTCCCGGGAAAGTCTCTGCTAACACCGTGCAGAGCGCTGTGCCCAATATACAGAAACGTCTTGCGGTATCTCCTACAGGGAAAGTGCCAGGAGGGAATTGTCGAGCTTGTTCTCAGTGTCTCTGAGAATTGCTCTGATTATCCCTGTGACCTCTTTGCTAAGACTCTCCAGAGAGCCGTCCTCAAACAAACACACATCTTGACATATCTCCCACATTGATCGCAGTGTCTCCAGAAACAGCATTCAAGGAGCCAGGACCTTTTCTCCCTACACTGTCCATTGAGTTGTCCTCAAAACCAATATACATCCTGCTATATCTCCCACATGGAAAGTGCCAGGAGGGAGAAGTGGGGATTATGTTTAGACTTCCTCGGAACTGCTTCAAATCAACTCGATATCTTTGTGCTGTAAATCTCCCAACAGCCAAACGCAAAAGCAGCAAACATCTCGCTGTAGGTCCCACATCCAAAGTGCCAAGAGAGAGCTTGCTCTCCCTGTCTTTGAGTACTGTTTTCACTGTCCCAGTTACCTCTTTGCTAACATTCTCTTCAGAGCTGCAGTGAAACCAGGAACCACGTGGAGAAGGCACCTACACTGAAAGTGCCTGGAGGGAACATTGGGGCTTCTTCTCAGTGTCTCTGACATAGGGTTTCACTGTCCCGGGAAAGTCTCTGCTAACACCGTGCAGAGCGCTGTGCCCAATATACAGAAACGTCTTGCGGTATCTCCTACAGGGAAAGTGCCAGGAGGGAATTGTCGAGCTTGTTCTCAGTGTCTCTGAGAATTGCTCTGATTATCCCTGTGACCTCTTTGCTAAGACTCTCCAGAGAGCCGTCCTCAAACAAACACACATCTTGACATATCTCCCACATTGATCGCAGTGTCTCCAGAAACGGCATTCAAGGAGCCAGGACCTTTTCTCCCTACACTGTCCATTGAGTTGTCCTCAAAACCAATATACATCCTGCTATATCTCCCACATGGAAAGTGCCAGGAGGGAGAAGTGGGGATTATGTTTAGACTTCCTCGGAACTGCTTCAAATCAACTAGATATCTTTGTGCTGTAAATCTCCCAACAGCCAAACGCAAAAGCAGCAAACATCTCGCTGTAGGTCCCACATCCAAAGTGCCAAGAGAGAGCTTGCTCTCCCTGTCTTTGAGTACTGTTTTCACTGTCCCGGTTACCTCTTTGCTAACATTCTCTTCAGAGCTGCAGTGAAACCAGGAACCACGTGGAGAAGGCACCCACACTGAAAGTGCCTGGAGGGAACATTGGGGCTTCTTCTCAGTGTCTCTGACATAGGGTTTCACTGTCCCGGGAAAGTCTCTGCTAACACCGTGCAGAGCGCTGTGCCCAATATACAGAAACGTCTTGCGGTATCTCCTACAGGGAAAGTGCCAGGAGGGAATTGTGGAGCTTGTTCTCAGTGTCTCTGAGAATTGCTCTGATTATCTGTGTGACCTCTTTGCTAAGACTCTCCAGAGAGCCGTCCTCAAACAAACACACATCTTGACATATCTCCCACATTGATCGCAGTGTCTCCAGAAACGGCATTCAAGGAGCCAGGACCTTTTCTCCCTACACTGTCCATTGAGTTGTCCTCAAAACCAATATACATCCTGCTATATCTCCCACATGGAAAGTGCCAGGAGGGAGAAGTGGGGATTATGTTTAGACTTCCTCGGAACTGCTTCAAATCAACTAGATATCTTTGTGCTGTAAATCTCCCAACAGCCAAACGCAAAAGCAGCAAACATCTCGCTGTATGTCCCACATCCAAAGTGCCAAGAGAGAGCTTGCTCTCCCTGTCTTTGAGTACTGTTTTCACTGTCCCGGTTACCTCTTTGCTAACATTCTCTTCAGAGCTGCAGTGAAACCAGGAACCACGTGGAGAAGGCACCCACACTGAATGTGCCTGGAGGGAACATTGGGGCTTCTTCTCAGTGTCTCTGACATAGGGTTTCACTGTCCCGGGAAAGTCTCTGCTAACACCGTGCAGAGCGCTGTGCCCAATATACAGAAACGTCTTGCGGTATCTCCTACAGGGAAAGTGCCAGGAGGGAATTGTGGAGCTTGTTCTCAGTGTCTCTGAGAATTGCTCTGATTATCTGTGTGACCTCTTTGCTAAGACTCTCCAGAGAGCCGTCCTCAAACCAACACACATCTTGACATATCTCCCACATTGATCGCAGTGTCTCCAGAAACGGCATTCAAGGAGCCAGGACCTTTTCTCCCTACACTGTCCATTGAGTTGTCCTCAAAACCAATATACATCCTGCTATATCTCCCACATGGAAAGTGCCAGGAGGGAGAAGTGGGGATTATGTTTAGACTTTCTCGGAACTGCTTCAAATCAACTAGATATCTTTGTGCTGTAAATCTCCCAACAGCCAAACGCAAAAGCAGCAAACATCTCGCTGTAGGTCCCACATCCAAAGTGCCAAGAGAGAGCTTGCTCTCCCTGTCTTTGAGTACTGTTTTCACTGTCCCAGTTACCTCTTTGCTAACATTCTCTTCAGAGCTGCAGTGAAACCAGGAACCACGTGGAGAAGGCACCCACACTGAAAGTGCATGGAGGGAACATTGGGGCTTCTTCTCAGTGTCTCTGACATAGGGTTTCACTGTCCCGGGAAAGTCTCTGCTAACACCGTGCAGAGCACTGTGCCCAATGTACAGAAACGTCTTGCGGTATCTCCTACAGGGAAAGTGCCAGGAGGGAATTGTGGAGCTTGTTCTCAGTGTCTCTGAGAATTGCTCTGATTATCCCTGTGACCTCTTTGCTAAGACTCTCCAGAGAGACGTCCTCAAAACCAACACACATCTTGACATATCTCCCTCATTGATCGCAGTGTCTCCAGGAACGGCATTCAAGGAGCCAGGAACTTTTCTGCCCACACTCTCCGGGGACAGTTCCTTAAAACCAATATACATCCTGCTATATCTCCCACATGGAAAGTGCCAGGAGGGAGAAGTGGGGATTATGTTTAGACTTTCTCGGAACTGCTTCAAATCAACTAGATATCTTTGTGCTGTAAATCTCCCAACAGCCAAACGCAAAAGCAGCAAACATCTCGCTGTAGGTCCCACATCCAAAGTGCCAAGAGAGAGCTTGCTCTCCCTGTCTTTGAGTACTGTTTTCACTGTCCCGGTTACCTCTTTGCTAACATTCTCTTCAGAGCTGCAGTGAAACCAGGAACCACGTGGAGAAGGCACCCACACTGAAAGTGCCTGGAAGGAACGTTGGGGCTTCTTCTCAGTGTCTCTGACATAGGGTTTCACTGTCCCGGGAAAGTCTCTGCTAACACCCTGCAGAGCGCTGTGCCCAATATACAGAAACGTCTTGCGGTATCTCCTACAGGGAAAGTGCCAGGAGGAATTGTGGAGCTTGTTCTCAGTGTCTCTGAGAATTGCTCTGATTATCCCTGTGACCTCTTTGCTAAGACTCTCCAGAGAGCCGTCCTCAAAACCAACACACATCTTGACATATCTCCCACATTGATCGCATTGTCTCCAGGAACGGCATTCAAGGAGCCAGGAACTTTTCTGCCCACACTCTCCGGGGATAGTTCCTTAAAACCAATATACATCCTGCTATATCTCCCACATGGAAAGTGCCAGGAGGGAGAAGTGGGGATTAGGTTTAGACTTTCTCGGAACTGCTTCAAATCAACTAGATATCTTTGTGCTGTAAATCTCCCAACAGCCAAACGCAAAAGCAGCAAACATCTCGCTGTATGTCCCACATCCAAAGTGCCAAGAGAGAGCTTGCTCTCCCTGTCTTTGAGTACTGTTTTCACTGTCCCGGTTACCTCTTGGCTAACATTCTCTTCAGAGCTGCAGTGAAACCAGGAACCACGTGGAGAAGGCACCCACACTGAAAATGCCTGGAAGGAACGTTGGGGCTTCTTCTCAGTGTCTCTGACGTAGGGTTTCACTGTCCCGGGAAAGTCTCTGATAACACCCTGCAGAGCGCTGTGCCCAATATACAGAAACGTCTTGCGGTATCTCCTACAGGGAAAGTGCCAGGAGGAATTGTCGAGCTTGGTCTCAGTGTCTCTGAGAATTGCTCTGATTATCCCTGTGACCTCTTTGCTAAGACTCTCCAGAGAGACGTCCTCAAAACCAACACACATCTTGACATATCTCCCACATTGATCGCAGTGTCTCCAGAAACGGCATTCAAGGAGCCAGGAACTTTTCTGCCCACACTCTCCGGGGATAGTTCCTTAAAACCAATATACATCCTGCTATATCTCCCACATGGAAAATGCCAGGAGGGAGAAGTGGGGATTATGTTTAGACTTTCTCGGAACTGCTTCAAATCAACTAGATATCTTTGTGCTGTAAATCTCCCAACAGCCAAACGCAAAAGCAGCAAACATCTCGCTGTATGTCCCACATCCAAAGTGCCAAGAGAGAGCTTGCTCTCCCTGTCTTTGAGTACTGTTTTCACTGTCCCGGTTACCTCTTTGCTAACATTCTCTTCAGAGCTGCAGTGAAACCAGGAACCACGTGGAGAAGGCACCCACACTGAAAGTGCCTGGAAGGAACATTGGGGCTTCTTCTCAGTGTCTCTGACATAGGGTTTCACTGTCCCAGGAAAGTCTCTGCTAACACCCTGCAGAGCGCAGTGCCCAATATACAGAAACGTCTTGCGGTATCTCCTACAGGGAAAGTGCCAGGAGGGAATTGTGGAGCTTGTTCTCAGTGTCTCTGAGAATTGCTCTGATTATCCGTGTGACCTCTTTGCTAAGACTCTCCAGAGAGCCGTCCTCAAAACCAACACACATCTTGACATATCTCCCACATTGATCGCAGTGTCTCCAGAAACGGCATTCAAGGAGCCAGGAACTTTTCTGCCCACACTCTCCGGGGACAGTTCCTTAAAACCAATATACATCCTGCTATATCTCCCACATGGAAAGTGCCAGGAGGGAGAAGTGGGGATTATGTTTAGACTTTCTCGGAACTGCTTCAAATCACCTAGATATCTTTTTGCTGTAAATCTCCCAACAGCCAAACGCAAAAGCAGCAAACAACTCGCTGTATGTCCCACATCCAAAGTGCCAAGAGAGAGCTTGCTCTCCCTGTCTTTGAGTACTGTTTTCACTGTCCCGGTTACCTCTTTGCTAACATTCTCTTCAGAGCTGCAGTGAAACCAGGAACCATGTGGAGAAGGCACCCACACTGCAAATGACTGGAAGGAACATTGGGGCTTCTTCTCACTGTCTCTGACATAGGGTTTCACTGTCCCGGGAAAGTCTCTGCTAACACCCTGCAGAGCGCTGTGCCCAATATACAGAAACGTCTTGCGCTATCTCCTACAGGGAAAGTGCCAGGAGGAATTGTGGAGCTTGTTCTCAGTGTCTCTGAGAATTGCTCTGATTATCCCTGTGACCCCTTTGCTAAGACTCTCCAGAGAGCCGTCCTCAAAACCAACACACATCTTGACATATCTCCCACATTGATCGCAGTGTCTCCAGGAACGGCATTCAAGGAGCCAGGAATTTTTCTCCACACACTGTCCGGGGACAGTTCCTTAAAACCAATATACATCCTGCTATATCTCCCACATGGAAAATGCCAGGAGGGAGAAGTGGGGATTATGTTTAGACTTTCTCGGAACTGCTTCAAATCAACTAGATATCTTTGTGCTGTAAATCTCCCAACAGCCGAACGCAAAAGCAGCAAACATCTCGCTGTATGTCCCACATCCAAAGTGCCAAGAGAGAGCTTGCTCTCCCTGTCTTTGAGTACTGTTTTCACTGTCCCAGTTACCTCTTTGCTAACATTCTCTTCAGAGCTGCAGTGAAACCAGGAACCATGTGGAGAAGGCACCCACACTGAAAATGACTGGAAGGAACATTGGGGCTTCTTCTCAGTGTCTCTGACGTAGGGTTTCACTGTCCCAGGAAAGTCTCTGCTAACACCCTGCAGAGCGCTGTGCCCAATATACAGAAACGTCTTGCGCTGTCTCCTACAGGGAAAGTGCCAGGAGGAATTGTGGAGCTTGTTCTCAGTGTCTCTGAGAATTGCTCTGATTATCCCTGTGACCTCTTTGCTAAGACTCTCCAGAGAGCCGTCCTCAAAACCAACACACATCTTGACATATCTCCCTCATTGATCGCAGTGTCTCCAGGAACCGCATTCAAGGAGCCAGGAACTTTTCTGCCCACACTCTCCGGGGACAGTTCCTTAAAACCAATATACATCCTGCTATATCTCCCACATGGAAAGTGCCAGGAGGGAGAAGTGGGGATTATGTTTAGACTTTCTCGGAACTGCTTCAAATCACCTAGATATCTTTTTGCTGTAAATCTCCCAACAGCCAAACGCAAAAGCAGCAAACAACTCGCTGTATGTCCCACATCCAAAGTGCCAAGAGAGAGCTTGCTCTCCCTGTCTTTGAGTACTGTTTTCACTGTCCCGGTTACCTCTTTGCTAACATTCTCTTCAGAGCTGCAGTGAAACCAGGAACCATGTGGAGAAGGCACCCACACTGCAAATGACTGGAAGGAACATTGGGGCTTCTTCTCACTGTCTCTGACATAGGGTTTCACTGTCCCGGGAAAGTCTCTGCTAACACCCTGCAGAGCGCTGTGCCCAATATACAGAAACGTCTTGCGCTATCTCCTACAGGGAAAGTGCCAGGAGGAATTGTCGAGCTTGGTCTCAGTGTCTCTGAGAATTGCTCTGATTATCCCTGTGACCCCTTTGCTAAGACTCTCCAGAGAGACGTCCTCAAAACCAACACACATCTTGACATATCTCCCACATTGATCGCAGTGTCTCCAGGAACGGCATTCAAGGAGCCAGGAATTTTTCTCCACACACTGTCCGGGGACAGTTCCTTAAAACCAATATACATCCTGCTATATCTCCCACATGGAAAGTGCCAGGAGGGAGAAGTGGGGATTATGTTTAGACTTTCTCGGAACTGCTTCAAATCAACTAGATATCTTTGTGCTGTAAATCTCCCAACAGCCGAACGCAAAAGCAGCAAACATCTCGCTGTATGTCCCACATCCAAAGTGCCAAGAGAGAGCTTGCTCTCCCTGTCTTTGAGTACTGTTTTCACTGTCCCGGTTACCTCTTTGCTAACATTCTCTTCAGAGCTGCAGTGAAACCAGGAACCACGTGGAGAAGGCACCCACACTGAAAATGCCTGGAAGGAACGTTGGGGCTTCTTCTCAGTGTCTCTGACATAGGGTTTCACTGTCCCGGGAAAGTCTCTGCTAACACCCTGCAGAGCGCTGTGCCCAATATACAGAAACGTCTTGCGGTATCTCCTACAGGGAAAGTGCCAGGAGGAATTGTGGAGCTTGTTCTCAGTGTCTCTGAGAATTGCTCTGATTATCCCTGTGACCTCTTTGCTAAGACTCTCCAGAGAGACGTCCTCAAAACCAACACACATCTTGACATATCTCCCTCATTGATCGCAGTGTCTCCAGAAACGGCATTCAAGGAGCCAGGAACTTATCTCCCTACACTGTCCATTGAGTAGTCCTCAAAACCAATATACATCCTGCTATATCTCCCACATGGAAAGTGCCAGGAGGGAGAAGTGGGGATTATGTTTAGACTTTCTCGGAACTGCTTCAAATCAACTAGATATCTTTGTGCTGTAAATCTCCCAAAGGCCAAACGCAAAAGCAGCAAACATCTTGCTGTATGTCCCACATCCAAAGTGCCAATAGAGTAATGTAGAGCTTGCTCTCCCTGTCTTTGAGTACTGTTTTCAGTGTCCCTGTTACCTCTTTGCTAACATTCTCTTCAGAGCTGCAGTGAAACCAGGAACCATGTGGAGAAGGCACCCACACTGAAAATGACTGGAAGGAACATTGGGGCTTCTTCTCAGTGTCTCTGACGTAGGGTTTCACTGTCCCGGGAAAGTCTCTGCTAACACCCTGCAGAGCGCTGTGCCCAATATACAGAAACGTCTTGCGGTATCTCCTACAGGGAAAGTGCCAGGAGGGAATTGTGGAGCTTGTTCTCAGTGTCTCTGAGAATTGCTCTGATTATCCCTGTGACCTCTTTGCTAAGACTCTCCAGAGAGCCGTCCTCAAAACCAACACACATCTTGACATATCTCCCACATTGATCGCAGTGTCTCCAGAAACGGCATTCAAGGAGCCAGGAACTTTTCTGCCCACACTCTCCGGGGACAGTTCCTTAAAACCAATATACATCCTGCTATATCTCCCACATGGAAAGTGCCAGGAGGGAGAAGTGGGGATTATGTTTAGACTTTCTCGGAACTGCTTCAAATCACCTAGATATCTTTGTGCTGTAAATCTCCCAACAGCCGAACGCAAAAGCAGCAAACATCTCGCTGTATGTCCCACATCCAAAGTGCCAAGAGAGAGCTTGCTCTCCCTGTCTTTGAGTACTGTTTTCACTGTCCCGGTTACCTCTTTGCTAACATTCTCTTCAGAGCTGCAGTGAAACCAGGAACCATGTGGAGAAGGCACCCACACTGAAAATGACTGGAAGGAACATTGGGGCTTCTTCTCAGTGTCTCTGACGTAGGGTTTCACTGTCCCAGGAAAGTCTCTGCTAACACCCTGCAGAGCGCTGTGCCCAATATACAGAAACGTCTTGCGCTGTCTCCTACAGGGAAAGTGCCAGGAGGAATTGTGGAGCTTGTTCTCAGTGTCTCTGAGAATTGCTCTGATTATCCCTGTGACCTCTTTGCTAAGACTCTCCAGAGAGCCGTCCTCAAAACCAACACACATCTTGACATATCTCCCACATTGATCGCAGTGTCTCCAGGAACGGCATTCAAGGAGCCAGGAACTTTTCTGCCCACACTCTCCGGGGACAGTTCCTTAAAACCAATATACATCCTGCTATATCTCCCACATGGAAAGTGCCAGGAGGGAGAAGTGGGGATTATGTTTAGACTTTCTCGGAACTGCTTCAAATCACCTAGATATCTTTTTGCTGTAAATCTCCCAACAGCCAAACGCAAAAGCAGCAAACAACTCGCTGTATGTCCCACATCCAAAGTGCCAAGAGAGAGCTTGCTCTCCCTGTCTTTGAGTACTGTTTTCACTGTCCCGGTTACCTCTTTGCTAACATTCTCTTCAGAGCTGCAGTGAAACCAGGAACCATGTGGAGAAGGCACCCACACTGCAAATGACTGGAAGGAACATTGGGGCTTCTTCTCACTGTCTCTGACATAGGGTTTCACTGTCCCGGGAAAGTCTCTGCTAACACCCTGCAGAGCGCTGTGCCCAATATACAGAAACGTCTTGCGCTATCTCCTACAGGGAAAGTGCCAGGAGGAATTGTGGAGCTTGTTCTCAGTGTCTCTGAGAATTGCTCTGATTATCCCTGTGACCCCTTTGCTAAGACTCTCCAGAGAGCCGTCCTCAAAACCAACACACATCTTGACATATCTCCCACATTGATCGCAGTGTCTCCAGGAACGGCATTCAAGGAGCCAGGAATTTTTCTCCACACAGTCTCCGGGGACAGTTCCTTAAAACCAATATACATCCTGCTATATCTCCCACATGGAAAGTGCCAGGAGGGAGAAGTGGGGATTATGTTTAGACTTTCTCGGAACTGCTTCAAATCAACTAGATATCTTTGTGCTGTAAATCTCCCAACAGCCGAACGCAAAAGCAGCAAACATCTCGCTGTATGTCCCACATCCAAAGTGCCAAGAGAGAGCTTGCTCTCCCTGTCTTTGAGTACTGTTTTCACTGTCCCGGTTACCTCTTTGCTAACATTCTCTTCAGAGCTGCAGTGAAACCAGGAACCATGTGGAGAAGGCACCCACACTGAAAATGACTGGAAGGAACATTGGGGCTTCTTCTCAGTGTCTCTGACGTAGGGTTTCACTGTCCCAGGAAAGTCTCTGCTAACACCCTGCAGAGCGCTGTGCCCAATATACAGAAACGTCTTGCGCTGTCTCCTACAGGGAAAGTGCCAGGAGGAATTGTGGAGCTTGTTCTCAGTGTCTCTGAGAATTGCTCTGATTATCCCTGTGACCTCTTTGCTAAGACTCTCCAGAGAGCCGTCCTCAAAACCAACACACATCTTGACATATCTCCCTCATTGATCGCAGTGTCTCCAGGAACCGCATTCAAGGAGCCAGGAACTTTTCTGCCCACACTCTCCGGGGACAGTTCCTTAAAACCAATATACATCCTGCTATATCTCCCACATGGAAAGTGCCAGGAGGGAGAAGTGGAGATTATGTTTAGACTTTCTCGGAACTGCTTCAAATCAACTAGATATCTTTGTGCTGTAAATCTCCCAACAGCCAAATATAAAAGCAGCAAACATCTCGCTGTATGTCCCACATCCAAAGTGCCAAGAGAGAGCTTGCTCTCCCTGTCTTTGAGTACTGTTTTCACTGTCCCGGTTACCTCTTTGCTAACATTCTCTTCAGAGCTGCAGTGAAACCAGGAGCCTTGTGGAGAAGGCACCCACACTGAAAATGCCTGGAAGGAACGTTGGGGCTTCTTCTCAGTGTCTCTGACATAGGGTTTCACTGTCCCTGGAAAGTCTCTGCTAACACCCTGCAGAGCGCTGTGCCCAATATACAGAAACGTCTTGCGGTATCTCCTACAGGGAAAGTGCCAGGAGGAATTGTGGAGCTTGTTCTCAGTGTCTCTGAGAATTGCTCTGATTATCCCTGTGACCTCTTTGCTAAGACTCTCCAGAGAGACGTCCTCAAAACCAACACACATCTTGACATATCTCCCACATTGATCGCAGTGTCTCCAGAAACGGCATTCAAGGAGCCAGGAACGTATCTCCCTACACTGTCCATTGAGTAGTCCTCAAAACCAATATACATCCTGCTATATCTCCCACATGGAAAGTGCCAGGAGGGAGAAGTGGGGATTAGGTTTAGACTTTCTCGGAACTGCTTCAAATCAACTAGATATCTTTGTGCTGTAAATCTCCCAAAGGCCAAACGCAAAAGCAGCAAACATCTTGCTGTATGTCCCACATCCAAAGTGCCAATAGAGTAATGTAGAGCTTGCTCTCCCTGTCTTTGAGTACTGTTTTCAGTGTCCCTGTTACCTCTTTGCTAACATTCTCTTCAGAGCTGCAGTGAAACCAGGAACCATGTGGAGAAGGCACCCACACTGAAAATGACTGGAAGGAACATTGGGGCTTCTTCTCAGTGTCTCTGACGTAGGGTTTCACTGTCCCGGGAAAGTCTCTGCTAACACCCTGCAGAGCGCTGTGCCCAATATACAGAAACGTCTTGCGCTATCTCCTACAGGGAAAGTGCCAGGAGGGAATTGTGGAGCTTGTTCTCAGTGTCTCTGAGAATTGCTCTGATTATCCCTGTGACCTCTTTGCTAAGACTCTCCAGAGAGACGTCCTCAAAACCAACACACATCTTGACATATCTCCCTCATTGATCGCAGTGTCTCCAGGAACGGCATTCAAGGAGCCAGGAATTTTTCTCCCTACACTGTCCGGGGACAGTTCCTTAAAACCAATATACATCCTGCTATATCTCCCACATGGAAAGTGCCAGGAGGGAGAAGTGGGGATTATGTTTAGACTTTCTCGGAACTGCTTCAAATCAACTAGATATCTTTGTGCTGTAAATCTCCCAACAGCCAAACGCAAAAGCAGCAAACATCTCGCTGTATGTCCCACATCCAAAGTGCCAAGAGAGAGCTTGCTCTCCCTGTCTTTGAGTACTGTTTTCACTGTCCCGGTTACCTCTTTGCTAACATTCTCTTCAGAGCTGCAGTGAAACCAGGAACCACGTGGAGAAGGCACCCACACTGAAAATGCCTGGAAGGAACGTTGGGGCTTCTTCTCAGTGTCTCTGACATAGGGTTTCACTGTCCCGGGAAAGTCTCTGCTAACACCGTGCAGAGCGCTGTGCCCAATATACAGAAACGTCTTGCAGTATCTCCTACAGGGAAAGTGCCAGGAGGGAATTGTGGAGCTTGTTCTCAGTGTCTCTGAGAATTGCTCTGATTATCCCTGTGACCTCTTTGCTAAGACTCTCCAGAGAGCCGTCCTCAAAACCAACACACATCTTGACATATCTCCCACATTGATCGCAGTGTCTCCAGGAACGGCATTCAAGGAGCCAGGAACTTATCTCCCTACACTGTCCATTGAGTAGTCCTCAAAACCAATATACGTCCTGCTATATCTCCCACATGGAAAGTGCCAGGAGGGAGAAGTGGGGATTATGCTTAGACTTTCTCGGAACTGCTTCAAATCAACTAGATATCTTTGTGCTGTAAATCTCCCAAAGGCCAAACGCAAAAGCAGCAAACATCTTGCTGTATGTCCCACATCCAAAGTGCCAATAGAGTAATGTAGAGCTTGCTCTCCCTGTCTTTGAGTACTGTTTTCAGTGTCCCTGTTACCTCATTGCTAACATTCTCTTCAGAGCTGCAGTGAAACCAGGAGCCTTGTGGAGAAGGCACCCACACTGAAAGTGCCTGGAGGGAACATTGGGGCTTCTTCTCAGTGTCTCTGACGTAGGGTTTCACTGTCCCTGGAAAGTCTCTGCTAACACCCTGCAGAGCGCTGTGCCCAATATACAGAAACGTCTTGCGCTATCTCCTACAGGGAAAGTGCCAGGAGGAATTGTGGAGCTTGTTCTCAGTGTCTCTGAGAATTGCTCTGATTATCCCTGTGACCTCTTTGCTAAGACTCTCCAGAGAGCCGTCCTCAAAACCAACACACATCTTGACATATCTCCCTCATTGATCGCAGTGTCTCCAGGAACGGCATTCAAGGAGCCAGGAACTTTTCTGCCCACACTCTCCGGGGACAGTTCCTTAAAACCAATATACATCCTGCTATATCTCCCACATGGAAAGTGCCAGGAGGGAGAAGTGGGGATTAGGTTTAGACTTTCTCGGAACTGCTTCAAATCAACTAGATATCTTTGTGCTGTAAATCTCCCAAAGGCCAAACGCAAAAGCAGCAAACATCTTGCTGTATGTCCCACATCCAAAGTGCCAATATAGTAATGTAGAGCTTGCTCTCCCTGTCTTTGAGTACTGTTTTCAGTGTCCCTGTTACCTCTTTGCTAACATTCTCTTCAGAGCTGCAGTGAAACCAGGAACCATGTGGAGAAGGCACCCACACTGAAAATGACTGGAAGGAACATTGGGGCTTCTTCTCAGTGTCTCTGACGTAGGGTTTCACTGTCCCGGGAAAGTCTCTGCTAACACCCTGCAGAGCGCTGTGCCCAATATACAGAAACGTCTTGCGCTATCTCCTACAGGGAAAGTGCCAGGAGGGAATTGTGGAGCTTGTTCTCAGTGTCTCTGAGAATTGCTCTGATTATCCCTGTGACCTCTTTGCTAAGACTCTCCAGAGAGACGTCCTCAAAACCAACACACATCTTGACATATCTCCCTCATTGATCGCAGTGTCTCCAGGAACGGCATTCAAGGAGCCAGGAACTTTTCTGCCCACACTCTCCGGGGACAGTTCCTTAAAACCAATATACATCCTGCTATATCTCCCACATGGAAAGTGCCAGGAGGGAGAAGTGGGGATTATGTTTAGACTTTCTCGGAACTGCTTCAAATCAACTAGATATCTTTGTGCTGTAAATCTCCCAACAGCCAAACGCAAAAGCAGCAAACATCTCGCTGTATGTCCCACATCCAAAGTGCCAAGAGAGAGCTTGCTCTCCCTGTCTTTGAGTACTGTTTTCACTGTCCCGGTTACCTCTTTGCTAACATTCTCTTCAGAGCTGCAGTGAAACCAGGAACCACGTGGAGAAGGCACCCACACTGAAAATGCCTGGAAGGAACGTTGGGGCTTCTTCTCAGTGTCTCTGACATAGGGTTTCACTGTCCCGGGAAAGTCTCTGCTAACACCCTGCAGAGCGCTGTGCCCAATATACAGAAACGTCTTGCAGTATCTCCTACAGGGAAAGTGCCAGGAGGAATTGTGGAGCTTGTTCTCAGTGTCTCTGAGAATTGCTCTGATTATCCCTGTGACCTCTTTGCTAAGACTCTCCAGAGAGCCGTCCTCAAAACCAACACACATCTTGACATATCTCCCACATTGATCGCAGTGTCTCCAGGAACGGCATTCAAGGAGCCAGGAACTTATCTCCCTACACTGTCCATTGAGTTGTCCTCAAAACCAATATACATCCTGCTATATCTCCCACATGGAAAGTGCCAGGAGGGAGAAGTGGGGTTTATGCTTAGACTTTCTCGGAACTGCTTCAAATCAACTAGATATCTTTGTGCTGTAAATCTCCCAACAGCCAAACGCAAAAGCAGCAAACATCTCGCTGTATGTCCCACATCCAAAGTGCCAAGAGAGAGCTTGCTCTCCCTGTCTTTGAGTACTGTTTTCACTGTCCCGGTTACCTCTTGGCTAACATTCTCTTCAGAGCTGCAGTGAAACCAGGAACCACGTGGAGAAGGCACCCACA
The DNA here is from genome assembly GCF_964199755.1 of Larus michahellis. Classification (NCBI taxonomy): domain Eukaryota; kingdom Metazoa; phylum Chordata; class Aves; order Charadriiformes; family Laridae; genus Larus; species Larus michahellis. The sequence continues at coordinate 25,051 of NW_027435902.1, forward strand.
CTGAAAATGCCTGGAAGGAACGTTGGGGCTTCTTCTCAGTGTCTCTGACATAGGGTTTCACTGTCCCGGGAAAGTCTCTGCTAACACCCTTCAGAGCGCTGTGCCCAATATACAGAAACGTCTTGCGGTATCTCCTACAGGGAAAGTGCCAGGAGGAATTGTCGAGCTTGGTCTCAGTGTCTCTGAGAATTGCTCTGATTATCTGTGTGACCTCTTTGCTAAGACTCTCCAGAGAGCCGTCCTCAAAACCAACACACATCTTGACATATCTCCCTCATTGATCGCAGTGTCTCCAGGAACGGCATTCAAGGAGCCAGGAACTTTTCTGCCCACACTCTCCGGGGACAGTTCCTTAAAACCAATATACATCCTGCTATATCTCCCACATGGAAAATGCCAGGAGGGAGAAGTGGGGATTATGTTTAGACTTTCTCAGAACTGCTTCAAATCAACTAGATATCTTTGTGCTTTAAATCTCCCAACAGCCAAACGCAAAAGCAGCAAACATCTCGCTGTATGTCCCACATCCAAAGTGCCAAGAGAGAGCTTGCTCTCCCTGTCTTTGAGTACTGTTTTCACTGTCCCGGTTACCTCTTTGCTAACATTCTCTTCAGAGCTGCAGTGAAACCAGGAACCACGTGGAGAAGGCACCCACACTGAAAATGACTGGAAGGAACATTGGGGCTTCTTCTCAGTGTCTCTGACATAGGGTTTCACTGTCCCGGGAAAGTCTCTGCTAACACCGTGCAGAGCGCTGTGCCCAATATACAGAAACGTCTTGCGGTATCTCCTACAGGGAAAGTGCCAGGAGGAATTGTCGAGCTTGGTCTCAGTGTCTCTGAGAATTGCTCTGATTATCCCTGTGACCTATTTGCTAAGACTCTCCAACACACATCTTGACATATCTCCCACATTGATCGCAGTGTCTCCAGGAACGGCATTCAAGGAGCCAGGAACTTATCTCCCTACACTGTCCATTGAGTTGTCCTCAAAACCAATATACATCCTGCTATATCTCCCACTTGGAAAGTGACAGGAGGGAGAAGTGGGGATTATGCTTAGACTTTCTCGGAACTGCTTCAAATCAACTAGATATCTTTGTGCTGTAAATCTCCCAACAGCCAAATGCAAAAGCAGCAAACATCTCGCTGTATGTCCCACATCCAAAGTGCCAAGAGAGAGCTTGCTCTCCCTGTCTTTGAGTACTGTTTTCACTGTCCCGGTTACCTCTTGGCTAACATTCTCTTCAGAGCTGCAGTGAAACCAGGAACCACGTGGAGAAGGCACCCACACTGAAAATGACTGGAAGGAACGTTGGGGCTTCTTCTCAGTGTCTCTGATGTCGGGTTTTACTGTCCCCGGAAAGTCTCTGCTAACACCGTGCAGAGCGCTGTGCCCAATATACAGAAACGTCTTGCGGTACCTCCTACAGGGAAAGTGCCAGGAGGAATTGTCGAGCTTGGTCTCAGTGTCTCTGAGAATTGCTCTGATTATCCCTGTGACCTCTTTGCTAAGACTCTCCAGAGAGCCGTCCTCAAAACCAACACACATCTTGACATATCTCCCTCATTGATCGCAGTGTCTCCAGGAACGGCATTCAAGGAGCCAGGAATTTTTCTGACCACACTCTCCGGGGACAGTTCCTTAAAACCAATATACATCCTGCTATATCTCCCACATGGAAAATGCCAGGAGGGAGAAGTGGGGATTATGTTTAGACTTTCTCGGAACTGCTTCAAATCAACTAGATATCTTTGTGCTGTAAATCTCCCAACAGCCAAACGCAAAAGCAGCAAACATCTCGCTGTAGGTCCCACATCCAAAGTGCCAAGAGAGAGCTTGCTCTCCCTGTCTTTGAGTACTGTTTTCACTGTCCCGGTTACCTCTTTGCTAACATTCTCTTCAGAGCTGCAGTGAAACCAGGAACCACGTGGAGAAGGCACCCACATTGAAAATGCCTGGAAGGAACATTGGGGCTTCTTCTCAGTGTCTCTGACATAGGGTTTCACTGTCCCGGGAAAGTCTCTGCTATCACCCTGCAGAGCGCAGTGCCCAATATACAGAAACGTCTTGCGGTATCTCCTACAGGGAAAGTGCCAGGAGGAACTGTCGAGCTTGGTCTCAGTGTCTCTGAGAATTGCTCTGATTATCCCTGTGACCTATTTGCTAAGACTCTCCAACACACATCTTGATATATCTCCCACATTGATCGCAGTGTCTCCAGGAACGGCATTCAAGGAGCCAGGAACTTATCTCCCTACACTGTCCATTGAGTTGTCCTCAAAACCAATATACATCCTGCTATATCTCCCACTTGGAAAGTGCCAGGAGGGAGAAGTGGGGATTATGCTTAGACTTTCTCGGAACTGCTTCAAATCAACTAGATATCTTTGTGCTGTAAATCTCCCAACAGCCAAACGCAAAAGCAGCAAACATCTCGCTGTATGTCCCACATCCAAAGTGCCAAGAGAGAGCTTGCTCTCCCTGTCTTTGAGTACTGTTTTCACTGTCCCGGTTACCTCTTGGCTAACATTCTCTTCAGAGCTGCAGTGAAACCAGGAACCACGTGGAGAAGGCACCCACACTGAAAATGCCTGGAAGGAACGTTGGGGCTTCTTCTCAGTGTCTCTGACATAGGGTTTCACTGTCCCGGGAAAGTCTCTGCTAACACCCTGCAGAGCGCTGTGCCCAATATACAGAAACGTCTTGCGGTATCTCCTACAGGGAAAGTGCCAGGAGGAATTGTCGAGCTTGGTCTCAGTGTCTCTGAGAATTGCTCTGATTATCCCTGTGACCTCTTTGCTAAGACTCTCCAGAGAGCCGTCCTCAAAACCAACACACATCTTGACATATCTCCCTCATTGATCGCAGTGTCTCCAGGAACGGCATTCAAGGAGCCAGGAACTTTTCTGCCCACACTCTCCGGGGACAGTTCCTTAAAACCAATATACATCCTGCTATATCTCCCACATGGAAAATGCCAGGAGGGAGAAGTGGGGATTATGTTTAGACTTTCTCAGAACTGCTTCAAATCAACTAGATATCTTTGTGCTTTAAATCTCCCAACAGCCAAACGCAAAAGCAGCAAACATCTCGCTGTATGTCCCACATCCAAAGTGCCAAGAGAGAGCTTGCTCTCCCTGTCTTTGAGTACTGTTTTCACTGTCCCGGTTACCTCTTTGCTAACATTCTCTTCAGAGCTGCAGTGAAACCAGGAACCACGTGGAGAAGGCACCCACACTGAAAATGACTGGAAGGAACATTGGGGCTTCTTCTCAGTGTCTCTGATGTCGGGTTTTACTGTCCCCGGATAGTCTCTGCTAACACCCTGCAGAGCGCTGTGCCCAATATACAGAAACGTCTTGCGGTACCTCCTACAGGGAAAGTGCCAGGAGGAATTGTGGAGCTTGTTCTCAGTGCCTCTGAGAATTGCTCTGATTATCCCTGTGACCTCTTTGCTAAGACTCTCCAGAGAGCCGTCCTCAAAACCAACACACATCTTGACATATCTCCCTCATTGATCGCAGTGTCTCCAGGAACGGCATTCAAGGAGCCAGGAATTTTTCTCCACACACTGTCCGGGGACAGTTCCTTAAAACCAATATACATCCTGCTATATCTCCCACATGGAAAGTGCCAGGAGGGAGAAGTGGGGATTATGTTTAGACTTTCTCGGAACTGCTTCAAATCAACTCGATATCTTTGTGCTGTAAATCTCCCAACAGCCAAACGCAAAAGCAGCAAACATCTCGCTGTATGTCCCACATCCAAAGTGCCAAGAGAGTAACGTAGAGCTTGCTCTCCCTGTCTTTGAGTACCCTTTTCACTGTCACGATTATCTCTTTGCTAACATTCTCTTCAGAGCTGCAGTGAAACCAGGAACCACGTGGAGAAGGCACCCACACTGAAAATGCCTGGAAGGAACGTTGGGGCTTCTTCTCAATGTCTCTGATGTCGGGTTTTACTGTCCCGGGGAATTCTCTGCTAACACCCTGCAGAGCGCTGTGCCCAATATACAGAAACGTCTTGCGCTATCTCCTACAGGGAAAGTGCCAGGAGGGAATTGTCGAGCTTGTTCTCAGTGTCTCTGAGAATTGCTCTGATTATCCGTGTGACCTCTTTGCTAAGACTCTCCAGAGAGACGTCCTCAAAACCAACACACATCTTGACATATCTCCCACATTGATCGCAGTGTCTACAGGTACGGCATTCAAGGAGCCAGGAACTTTTCTCCCTACACTGTCCGGGGACAGTTCCTTAAAACCAATATACATCCTGCTATATCTCCCACATGGAAAGTGCCAGGAGGGAAAAGTGGGGATTATGCTTAGACTTTCTCGGAACTGCTTCAAATCAACTAGATATCTTTGTGCTGTAAATCTCCCAACAGCGAAATGTAAAAGCAGCAAACATCTCGCTGTATGTCCCACATCCAAAGTGCCAAGAGAGAGCTTGCTCTCCCTGTCTTTGAGTACTGTTTTCACTGTCCCGGTTACCTCTTTGCTAACATTCTCTTTAGAGCTGCAGTGAAACCAGGAACCATGTGGAGAAGGCACCCACACTGAAAATGCCTGGAAGGAACGTTGGGGCTTCATCTCAGTGTCTCTGACATAGGGTTTCACTGTCCCGGGAAAGTCTCTGCTAACACCCTGCAGAGCGCAGTGCCCAATATACAGAAACGTCTTGCGGTATCTCCTACAGGGAAAGTGCCAGGAGGAATTGTGGAGCTTGGTCTCAGTGTCTCTGAGAATTACTCTGATTATCCCTGTGACCTCTTTGCTAAGACTCTCCAGAGAGTCGTCCTCAAAACCAACACACATCTTGACATATCTCCCACATTGATCGCAGTATCTCCAGGAACGGCATTCAAGGAGCCAGGAACTTTTCTGACCACACTCTCCGGGGACAGTTCCTTAAAACCAACATACATCCTGCTATATCTCCCACAGGGAAAGTGCCAGGAGGGAGAAGTGGGGATTATGTTTAGACTTTCTCAGAACTGCTTCAAATCAACTAGATATCTTTGTGCTTTAAATCTCCCAACAGCCAAAAGTAAAAGCAGCAAACATCTCGCTGTATGTCCCACATCGAAAGTGCCAAGAGAGTAATGTAGAGCTTGCTCTCCCTGTCTTTGAGTACTGTTTTCACTGTCCCGGTTACCTCTTTGCTAACATTCTCTTCAGAGCTGCAGTGAAACCAGGAACCACGTGGAGAAGGCACCCACACTGAAAATGCCTGGAAGGAACATTGGGGCTTCTTCTCAGTGTCTCTGATGTCGGGTTTCACTGTCCCGGGGAAGTCTCTGCTAACACCCTGCAGAGCGCTGTGCCCAATATACAGAAACGTCTTGCGGTATCTCCTACAGGGAAAGTGCCAGGAGGGAATTGTCGATCTTGTTCTCAGTGTCTCTGAGAATTGCTCTGATTATCCCTGTGACCTCTTTGCTAAGACTCTCCAGAGAGCCGTCCTCAAAACCAACACACATCTTGACATATCTCCCACATTGATCGCAGTGTCTCCAGGAACGGCATTCAAGGAGCAAGGAACTTACCTCCCTACACTGTCCATTGAGTTGTCCTCAAAACCAATATACATCCTGCTATATCTCCCACATCGAAAGTGCCAAGAGAGAGCTTGCTCTCCCTGTCTTTGAGTACTGTTTTCAGTGTCCCTGTTATCTCTTTGCTAACATTCTCTTCAGAGCTGCAGTGAAACCAGGAACCACGTGGAGAAGGCACCCACACTGAAAATGCCTGGAAGGAACGTTGGGGCTTCTTCTCAGTGTCTCTGACATAGGGTTTCACTGTCCCGGGAAAGTCTCTGCTAACACCCTGCAGAGCGCTGTGCCCAATATACAGAAACGTCTTGCAGTATCTCCTACAGGCAAAGTGCCAGGAGGAATTGTGGAGCTTGGTCTCAGTGTCTCTGAGAATTGCTCTGATTATCCCTGTGACCTCTTTGCTAAGACTCTCCAGAGAGCCGTCCTCAAAACAAACACACATCTTGACATATCTCCCTCATTGATCGCAGTGTCTCCAGGAACGGCATTCAAGGAGCCAGGAACTTTTCTGCCCACACTCTTCGGGGACAGTTCCTTAAAACCAATATGCATCCTTGTATATCTCCCACATGGAAAGTGCCAGGAGGGAGAAGTGGGGATTATGTTTAGACTTTCTCGGAACTGCTTCAAATCAACTAGACATCTTTGTGCTGTAAATCTCCCAACAGCCAAATGTATAAGCAGCAAACATCTCACTGTATGTCCCACATCGAAAGTGCCAAGAGAGAGCTTGCTCTCCCTGTCTTTGAGTACTGTTTTCACTGTCCCGGTTACCTCTTTGCTAACATTCTCTTCAGAGCTGCAGTGAAACCAGGAACCACGTGGAGAAGGCACCCACACTGAAAATGCCTGGAAGGAACGTTGGGGCTTCTTCTCAGTGTCTCTGACATAGGGTTTCACTGTCCCGGGAAAGTCTCTGCTAACACCCTGCAGAGCGCTGTGCTCAATATACAGAAACGTCTTGCGGTATCTCCTACAGGGAAAGTGCCAGGAGGAATTGTCGACCTTGTTCTCAGTGTCTCTCACCCTGCAGAGCGCTGTGCACTATATACACAAAAATCTTGCGCTATCTCCAACATGTAAAGTGCCAGGAGAGAATTGCAGGAATTCATCGCAGTGCCTCCAAGAATGGCATTCAATGTGCCAGAAACTTTCCTGCGTACAGTCTCCAGGGAGATTTCCTCAAAACCAATAAACATGCCGCTATATGTCCTAAATGGAAAGTGTCAGGTGGGAAATATAGGACTTGCTCTGCCTATCTTTGAATTCTGCTTTCTACTCTCCTGGTTTAGTCTTTGCTAACATTCTCTCCAGGGAGTTGCCCTCAAAACCAACACACATCTTGACATATCTCCCACGTGGAAAGTGCCAGCAGGGAAAAATGGGGACTGTTCTTAGACTCGATAGGATCTGCTTCAAGTCACCTAGTTATCTCCTTGGCTACATTATTCAAAGAGATAGGTGCAAAACAATCAAAAAATCATCTTGCTGTGTCTCCAACATGGAAAGTGCCAGGAGGGATTTCTAGGGCTTATTCCCAGTGTCTCTCAGAATTGTTCTCATGACCCTGGCTACATCTCTGCTAAGACGCTTGCATTGCCCAGAGACCTACGACATCTTTGGGCGTGGAACCAGTCTTCAGACATATGGCCACTTTTGTGCCTGGCGCGGCGCCAAGTGGGAAAGGGTGGTTTTGAGGCTGAAAGCGCCAGAAAAGCCTGCAGCCCCCAGGTCTGTGGGGCTACGCAAGCGGTTCCCAAACAGCTTTAGAACAAGGCATAGTTTTCCCTGCTGGCTCTTTGGGTGTGGGACCAATCTCCAGACATATGTCCATTTTTGTGCCTGGCACGGCGCCAAGTGGGAAAGGGTGGTTTTGAGGCTGAAGGCAGCAGGAAAGCATGCAGCCCGCAGGTGTGTGGGGCTACGCAAGCGGTTCCCAAAGAGCTTTAGAACAAGGCATAGTTTTCCCTGCTGGCTCTTTGGGCGTTGGACCAATCTCCAGACATATGGCCATTTTTGTTCCTGGCGCGGCGCCAAGTGGGAAAGGGTGGTTTTGAGGCTGAAGGCAGCAGGAAAGCCTGCAGCCCCCAGGTGTGTAGGGCTACGCAAGCGGTTCCCAAAGAGCTTTATAACAAGGCATAGTTTTCCCTGCTGGCTCTTTGGGCGTGGGACCAATCTCCAGACATATGGCCATTTTTGTGCCTGGCGCTGCACCAAGTGGGAAAGGGTGGTTTTGAGGCTGAAGGCAGCAGGAAAGCCTGCAGCCCCCAGGTCTGTGGGGCTACGCAAGCGGTTCCCAAAGAGCTTTAGAACAAGGCATAGTTTTCCCTGCTGCCTCTTTGGGCGTGGGACCAGTCTCCAGACATATGGCCATTTTTGTGCCCGGCGCGGCGCCAAGTGGGAAAGGGTGGTTTTGAGGCTGAAGGCAGCAGGAAAGCCTGCAGCCCCCAGGTCTGTGGGGCTACGCAAGCGGTTCCCAAAGAGCTTTAGAACAAGGCATAGTTCTCCCTGCTGGCTCTTTGGGCATGGGACCAATCTCCAGACATATGGCCATTTTTGTGCCTGGCGCGGCGCCAAGTGGGAAAGGGTGGTTTTGAGGCTGAAGGCAGCAGGAAAGCCTGCAGCCCCCAGGTCTGTGGGGCTACGCAAGCGGTTCCCAAAGAGCTTTAGAACAAGGCATAGTTTTCCCTGCTGGCTCTTTGGGCGTGGGACCCATCACCAGACATATGGCCATTTTTGTGCCTGGCGCGGCGCCAAGTGGGAAAGGGTGGTTTTGAGGCTGAAGGCAGCAGGAAAGCCTGCAGACCCCAGGTCTGTGGGGCTACGCAAGCGGTTCCCAAAGAGCTTTAGAACAAGGCATAGTTTTCCCTGCTGGCTCTTTGGGCGTGGGACCAATCTCCAGACATATGGCCATTTTTGTGCCTGGCGCGGCGCCAAGTGGGAAAGGGTGGTTTTGAGGCTGAAGGCAGCAGGAAAGCCTGCAGACCCCAGGTGTGTGGGGCTACGCAAGCGGTTCCCAAAGAGCTTTAGAACAAGGCATAGTTTTCCCTGCTGCCTCTTTGGGCGTGGGACCAATCTCCAGACATATGGCCATTTTTGTGCCTGGCGCGGCGCCAAGTGGGAAAGGGTGGTTTTGAGGCTGAAGGCAGCAGGAAAGCCTGCAGCCCCCAGGTGTGTGGGGCTACGCAAGCGGTTCCCAAAGAGCTTTAGAACAAGGCATAGTTTTCCCTGCTGGCTCTTTGGGCGTGGGACCAGTCTCCAGAGATATGGCCATTTTTGTGCCTGGCGCGGCACCAAGTGGGAAAGGGTGGTTTTGAGGCTGAAGGCAGCAGGAAAGCCTGCAGCCCCCAGGTCTGTCGGGCTACGCAAGCGGTTCCCAAAGAGCTTTAAAACATGGCATAGTTTTCCCTGCTGGCTCTTTGGGCGTGGGACCAATCTCCAGACATATGGCCATTTTTGTGCCTGGCGCTGCACCAAGTGGGAAAGGGTGGTTTTGAGGCTGAAGGCAGCAGGAAAGCCTGCAGCCCCCAGGTCTGTGGGGCTACGCAAGCGGTTCCCAAAGAGCTTTACAAGAAGGCATAGTTTTCCCTGCTGGCTCTTTGGGCGTGGGACCAGTCTCCAGACATATGGCCATTTTTGTGCCTGGCGCGGCACCAAGTGGGAAAGGGTGGTTTTGAGGCTGAAGGCGCCAGAAAAGCCTGCAGCCCGCAGGTCTGTGGGGCTACGCAAGCGGTTCCCAAAGAGCTTTAGAACAAGGCACAGTTTTCCCTGCTGGCTCTTTGGGCGTGGGACCAATCTCCAGACATATGGCCATTTTTATGCCTGGCGCGGCGCCAAGTGGGACAGGGTGTTTTTGAGGCTGAAGGCAGCAGGAAAGCCTGCAGCCCCCAGGTCTGTGGGGCTACGCAAGCGGTTCCCAAAGAGCTTTAGAACAAGGCATAGTTCTCCCTGCTGGCTCTTTGGGCATGGGACCAATCTCCAGACATATGGCCATTTTTGTGCCTGGCGCGGCGCCAAGTGGGAAAGGGTGGTTTTGAGGCTGAAGGCAGCAGGAAAGCCTGCAGCCCCCAGGTCTGTGGGGCTACGCAAGCGGTTCCCAAAGAGCTTTAGAACAAGGCATAGTTTTCCCTGCTGGCTCTTTGGGCGTGGGACCCATCACCAGACATATGGCCATTTTTGTGCCTGGCGCGGCGCCAAGTGGGAAAGGGTGGTTTTGAGGCTGAAGGCAGCAGGAAAGCCTGCAGCCCCCAGGTCTGTGGGGCTACGCAAGCGGTTCCCAAAGAGCTTTAGAACAAGGCATAGTTTTCCCTGCTGGCTCTTTGGGCGTGGGACCAATCTCCAGACATATGGCCATTTTTGTGCCTGGCGCGGCGCCAAGTGGGAAAGGGTGGTTTTGAGGCTGAAGGCAGCAGGAAAGCCTGCAGCCCCCAGGTCTGTGGGGCTACGCAAGCGGTTCCCAAAGAGCTTTAGAACAAGGCATAGTTTTCCCTGCTGGCTCTTTGGGCGTGGGACCAATCTCCAGACATATGGCCATTTTTGTGCCTGGCGCGGCGCCAAGTGGGAAAGGGTGGTTTTGAGGCTGAAGGCAGCAGGAAAGCCTGCAGCCCCCAGGTGTGTGGGGCTACGCAAGCGGTTCCCAAAGAGCTTTAGAACAAGGCATAGTTTTCCCTGCTGGCTCTTTGGGCGTGGGACCAATCTCCAGACATATGGCCATTTTTGTGCCCGGCGCGGCGCCAAGTGGGAAAGGGTGGTTTTGAGGCTGAAGGCAGCAGGAAAGCCTGCAGCCCCCAGGTGTGTGGGGCTACGCAAGCGGTTCCCAAAGAGCTTTAGAACAAGGCATAGTTTTCCCTGCTGGCTCTTTGGGTGTGGGACCAATCTCCAGCCATATGGCCATTTTTGTGCCTGGCGCGGCGCCAAGTGGGAAAGGGTGGTTTTGAGGCTGAAGGCAGCAGGAAAGCCTGCAGCCAGCAGGTCTGTGGGGCTACGCAAGCGGTTCCCAAAGAGCTTTAGAACAAGGCATAGTTTTCCCTGCTGGCTCTTTGGGCGTGGGACCAATCTCCAGACATATGGCCATTTTTGTGCCTGGCGCGGCGCCAAGTGGGAAAGGGTGGTTTTGAGGCTGAAGGCAGCAGGAAAGCCTGCAGACCCCAGGTCTGTGGGGCTACGCAAGCGGTTCCCAAAGAGCTTTAGAACAAGGCATAGTTTTCCCTGCTGCCTCTTTGGGCGTGGGACCAATCTCCAGACATATGGCCACTTTTGTGCCTGGCGCGGCACCAAGTGGGAAAGGGTGGTTTTGAGGCTGAAGGCAGCAGGAAGGCCTGCAGCCCCCAGGTCTGCGAGGCTACGCAAGCGGTTCCCAAAGAGCTTTATAACAAGGCATAGTTTTCCCTGCTGGCTCTTTGGGCGTGGGACCAATCTCCAGACATATGGCCATTTTTGTGCCTGGCGCTGCACCAAGTGGGAAAGGGTGGTTTTGAGGCTGAAGGCAGCAGGAAAGCCTGCAGCCCCCAGGTCTGTGGGGCTACGCAAGCGGTTCCCAAAGAGCTTTAGAAGAAGGCATAGTTTTCCCTGCTGGCTCTTTGGGCGTGGAACCAATCTCCAGCCATATGGCCACTTTTGTGCCTGGCGCGGCGCCAAGTGGGAAAGGGTGGTTTTGAGGCTGAAGGCAGCAGGAAGGCCTGCAGCCCCCAGGTCTGTGGGGCTACGCAAGCGGTTCCCAAAGAGCTTTAGAACAAGGCATAGTTTTCCCTGCTGGCTCTTTGGGCGTGGGACCAGTCTCCAGACATATGGCCATTTTTGTGCCTGGCGCGGCACCAAGTGGGAAAGGGTGGTTTTGAGGCTGAAGGCAGCAGGAAAGCCTGCAGCCCCCAGGTCTGTGGGGCTACGCAAGCGGTTCCCAAAGAGCTTTAGAACAAGGCATAGTTTTCCCTGCTGGCTCTTTGGGCGTGGGACCAATCTCCAGACATATGGCCATTTTTGTGCCTGGCGCGGCGCCAAGTGGGAAAGGGTGGTTTTGAGGCTGAAGGCAGCAGGAAAGCCTGCAGCCCCCAGGTCTGTGGGGCTACGCAAGCGGTTCCCAAAGAGCTTTAGAACAAGGCATAGTTTTCCCTGCTGCCTCTTTGGGCGTGGGACCAATCTCCAGACATATGGCCATTTTTGTGCCCGGCGCGGCGCCAAGTGGGAAAGGGTGGTTTTGAGGCTGAAGGCAGCAGGAAAGCCTGCAGCCCCCAGGTGTGTGGGGCTACGCAAGCGGTTCCCAAAGAGCTTTAGAAGAAGGCATAGTTTTCCCTGCTGGCTCTTTGGGCGTGGGACCAATCTCCAGACATATGGCCATTTTTGTGCCTGGCGCGGCGCCAAGTGGGAAAGGGTGGTTTTGAGGCTGAAGGCAGCAGGAAAGCCTGCAGCCCCCAGGTCTGTGGGGCTACGCAAGCGGTTCCCAAAGAGCTTTAGAACAAGGCATAGTTTTCCCTGCTGCCTCTTTGGGCGTGGGACCAATCTCTAGACATATGGCCATTTTTGTGCCTGGCGCGGCGCCAAGTGGGAAAGGGTGGTTTTGAGGCTGAAGGCAGCAGGAAAGCCTGCAGCCCCCAGGTCTGTGGGGCTACGCAAGCGGTTCCCAAAGAGCTTTAGAACAAGGCATAGTTTTCCCTGCTGGCTCTTTGGGCGTGGGACCAATCTCCAGACATATGGCCATTTTTGTGCCTGGCGCTGCACCAAGTGGGAAAGGGTGGTTTTGAGGCTGAAGGCAGCAGGAAAGCCTGCAGCCCCCAGGTGTGTGGGGCTACGCAAGCGGTTCCCAAAGATCTTTAGAACAAGGCATAGTTTTCCCTGCTGGCTCTTTGGGCGTGGGACCAATCTCCAGACATATGGCCATTTTTGTGCCCGGCGCGGCGCCAAGTGGGAAAGGGTGGTTTTGAGGCTGAAGGCAGCAGGAAAGCCTGCAGCCCCCAGGTGTGTGGGGCTACGCAAGCGGTTCCCAAAGAGCTTTAGAACAAGGCATAGTTTTCCCTGCTGGCTCTTTGGGTGTGGGACCAATCTCCAGCCATATGGCCATTTTTGTGCCTGGCGCGGCGCCAAGTGGGAAAGGGTGGTTTTGAGGCTGAAGGCAGCAGGAAAGCCTGCAGCCCCCAGGTCTGTGGGGCTACGCAAGCGGTTCCCAAAGAGCTTGAGAACAAGGCATAGTTTTCCCTGCTGGCTCCTTGGGCGTGGGACCAGTCTCCAGACATATGGCCATTTTTGTGCCTGGCGCGGCGCCAAGTGGGAAAGGGTGGTTTTGAGGATGAAGGCAGCAGGAAAGCCTGCAGACCCCAGGTCTGTGGGGCTACGCAAGCGGTTCCCAAAGAGCTTTAGAACAAGGCATAGTTTTCCCTGCTGGCTCTTTGGGCGTGGGACCAATCTCCAGACATATGGCCACTTTTGTGCCTGGCGCGGCACCAAGTGGGAAAGGGTGGTTTTGAGGCTGAAGGCAGCAGGAAAGCCTGCAGCCCCCAGGTCTGTGGGGCTACGCAAGCGGTTCCCAAAGAGCTTTAGAACAAGGCATAGTTTTCCCTGCTGGCTCTTTGGGCGTGGGACCAATCTCCAGACATATGGCCATTTTTGTGCCTGGCGCGGCGCCAAGTGGGAAAGGGTGGTTTTGAGGCTGAAGGCAGCAGGAAAGCCTGCAGCCCCCAGGTCTGTGGGGCTACGCAAGCGGTTCCCAAAGAGCTTTAGAACAAGGCATAGTTTTCCCTGCTGGCTCTTTGGGCGTGGGACCAATCTCCAGACATATGGCCATTTTTGTGCCCGGCGCGGCGCCAAGTGGGAAAGGGTGGTTTTGAGGCTGAAGGCAGCAGGAAAGCCTGCAGCCCCCAGGTGTGTGGGGCTACGCAAGCGGTTCCCAAAGAGCTTTAGAACAAGGCATAGTTTTCCCTGCTGGCTCTTTGGGCGTGGGACCAATCTCCAGACATATGGCCATTTTTGTGCCTGGCGCGGCGCCAAGTGGGAAAGGGTGGTTTTGAGGCTGAAGGCAGCAGGAAAGCCTGCAGCCAGCAGGTCTGTGGGGCTACGCAAGCGGTTCCCAAAGAGCTTTAGAACAAGGCATAGTTTTCCCTGCTGGCTCTTTGGGCGTGGGACCAATCTCCAGACATATGGCCACTTTTGTGCCTGGCGCGGCACCAAGTGGGAAAGGGTGTTTTTGAGGCTGAAGGCAGCAGGAAGGCCTGCAGCCCCCAGGTCTGCGAGGCTACGCAAGCGGTTCCCAAAGAGCTTTAGAACAAGGCATAGTTTTCCCTGCTGGCTCTTTGGGCGTGGGACCAATCTCCAGACATATGGCCATTTTTGTGCCTGGCGCTGCACCAAGTGGGAAAGGGTGGTTTTGAGGCTGAAGGCAGCAGGAAAGCCTGCAGCCCCCAGGTCTGTGGGGCTACGCAAGCGGTTCCCAAAGAGCTTTAGAACAAGGCATAGTTTTCCCTGCTGCCTCTTTGGGCGTGGAACCAATCTCCAGACATATGGCCACTTTTGTGCCTGGCGCGGCGCCAAGTGGGAAAGGGTGGTTTTGAGGCTGAAGGCAGCAGGAAAGCCTGCAGCCCCCAGGTCTGTGGGGCTACGCAAGCGGTTCCCAAAGAGCTTTAGAACAAGGCATAGTTTTCCCTGCTGGCTCTTTGGGCGTGGGACCAATCTCCAGACATATGGCCATTTTTGTGCCTGGCGCGGCGCCAAGTGGGAAAGGGTGGTTTTGAGGCTGAAGGCAGCAGGAAAGCCTGCAGCCCCCAGGTCTGTGGGGCTACGCAAGCGGTTCCCAAAGAGCTTTAGAACAAGGCATAGTTTTCCCTGCTGGCTCTTTGGGCGTGGGACCAATCTCCAGACATATGGCCATTTTTGTGCCTGGCGCGGCGCCAAGTGGGAAAGGGTGGTTTTGAGGCTGAAGGCAGCAGGAAAGCCTGCAGCCCCCAGGTCTGTGGGGCTACGCAAGCGGTTCCCAAAGAGCTTTAGAACAAGGCATAGTTTTCCCTGCTGGCTCTTTGGGCGTGGGACCAATCTCCAGACATATGGCCATTTTTGTGCCCGGCGCGGCGCCAAGTGGGAAAGGGTGGTTTTGAGGCTGAAGGCAGCAGGAAAGCCTGCAGCCCCCAGGTGTGTGGGGCTACGCAAGCGGTTCCCAAAGAGCTTTAGAACAAGGCATAGTTTTCCCTGCTGGCTCTTTGGGCGTGGGACCAATCTCCAGACATATGGCCATTTTTGTGCCTGGCGCGGCGCCAAGTGGGAAAGGGTGGTTTTGAGGCTGAAGGCAGCAGGAAAGCCTGCAGCCAGCAGGTCTGTGGGGCTACGCAAGCGGTTCCCAAAGAGCTTTAGAACAAGGCATAGTTTTCCCTGCTGGCTCTTTGGGCGTGGGACCAATCTCCAGACATATGGCCATTTTTGTGCCTGGCGCGGCGCCAAGTGGGAAAGGGTGGTTTTGAGGCTGAAGGCAGCAGGAAAGCCTGCAGCCCCCAGGTCTGTGGGGCTACGCAAGCGGTTCCCAAAGAGCTTTAGAACAAGGCATAGTTTTCCCTGCTGGCTCTTTGGGCGTGGGACCAATCTCCAGACATATGGCCATTTTTGTGCCTGGCGCTGCACCAAGTGGGAAAGGGTGGTTTTGAGGCTGAAGGCAGCAGGAAAGCCTGCAGCCCCCAGGTGTGTGGGGCTACGCAAGCGGATCCCAAAGAGCTTTAGAACAAGGCATAGTTTTCCCTGCTGGCTCTTTGGGCGTGGGACCAATCTCCAGACATATGGCCATTTTTGTGCCCGGCGCGGCGCCAAGTGGGAAAGGGTGGTTTTGAGGCTGAAGGCAGCAGGAAAGCCTGCAGACCCCAGGTCTGTGGGGCTACGCAAGCGGTTCCCAAAGAGCTTTAGAACAAGGCATAGTTTTCCCTGCTGGCTCTTTGGGCGTGGGACCAATCTCCAGACATATGGCCACTTTTGTGCCTGGCGCGGCACCAAGTGGGAAAGGGTGGTTTTGAGGCTGAAGGCAGCAGGAAGGCCTGCAGCCCCCAGGTCTGTGGGGCTACGCAAGCGGTTCCCAAAGAGCTTTAGAACAAGGCATAGTTTTCCCTGCTGGCTCTTTGGGCGTGGGACCAATCTCCAGACATATGGCCATTTTTGTGCCTGGCGCTGCACCAAGTGGGAAAGGGTGGTTTTGAGGCTGAAGGCAGCAGGAAAGCCTGCAGCCCCCAGGTCTGTGGGGCTACGCAAGCGGTTCCCAAAGAGCTTTAGAACAAGGCATAGTTTTCCCTGCTGGCTCTTTGGGCGTGGGACCAATCTCCAGACATATGGCCATTTTTGTGCCTGGCGCGGCGCCAAGTGGGAAAGGGTGGTTTTGAGGCTGAAGGCAGCAGGAAGGCCTGCAGCCCCCAGGTCTGTGGGGCTACGCAAGCGGTTCCCAAAGAGCTTTAGAACAAGGCATAGTTTTCCCTGCTGCCTCTTTGGGCGTGGGACCAATCTCCAGACATATGGCCATTTTTGTGCCTGGCGCGGCGCCAAGTGGGAAAGGGTGGTTTTGAGGCTGAAGGCAGCAGGAAAGCCTGCAGCCCCCAGGTCTGTGGGGCTACGCAAGCGGTTCCCAAAGAGCTTTAGAACAAGGCATAGTTTTCCCTGCTGGCTCTTTGGGCGTGGGACCAATCTCCAGACATATGGCCATTTTTGTGCCTGGCGCGGCGCCAAGTGGGAAAGGGTGGTTTTGAGGCTGAAGGCAGCAGGAAAGCCTGCAGCCCCCAGGTCTGTGGGGCTACGCAAGCGGTTCCCAAAGAGCTTTAGAACAAGGCATAGTTTTCCCTGCTGGCTCTTTGGGCGTGGGACCAGTCTCCAGACATATGGCCATTTTTGTGCCTGGCGCGGCGCCAAGTGGGAAAGGGTGGTTTTGAGGCTGCAGGCAGCAGGAAAGCCTGCAGCCCCCAGGTCTGTGGGGCTACGCAAGCGGTTCCCAAAGAGCTTTAGAACAAGGCATAGTTTTCCCTGCTGGCTCTTTGGGCGTGGGACCAATCTCCAGACATATGGCCATTTTTGTGCCTGGCGCGGCGCCAAGTGGGAAAGGGTGGTTTTGAGGCTGAAGGCAGCAGGAAAGCCTGCAGCCCCCAGGTCTGTGGGGCTACGCAAGCGGTTCCCAAAGAGCTTTAGAACAAGGCATAGTTTTCCCTGCTGCCTCTTTGGGCGTGGGACCAATCTCCAGACATATGGCCACTTTTGTGCCTGGCGCGGCGCCAAGTGGGAAAGGGTGGTTTTGAGGCTGAAGGCAGCAGGAAGGCCTGCAGCCAGCAGGTCTGCGGGGCTACGCAAGCGGTTCCCAAAGAGCTTTAGAACAAGGCATAGTTTTCCCTGCTGGCTCTTTGGGCGTGGGACCAATCTCCAGACATATGGCCATTTTTGTGCCTGGCACTGCACCAAGTGGGAAAGGGTGGTTTTGAGGCTGAAGGCAGCAGGAAAGCCTGCAGCCCCCAGGTCTGTCGGGCTACGGAAGCGGTTCCCAAAGAGCTTTAGAACAAGGCATAGTTTTCCCTGCTGGCTCTTTGGGCGTGGGACCAATCTCCAGACATATGGCCATTTTTGTGCCTGGTGCGGCGCCAAGTGGGAAAGGGTGGTTTTGAGGCTGAAGGCAGCAGGAAAGCCTGCAGCCCCCAGGTCTGTGGGGCTACGCAAGCGGTTCCCAAAGAGCTTTAGAACAAGGCATAGTTTTCCCTGCTGGCTCTTTGGGCGTGGGACCAATCTCCAGACATATGGCCATTTTTGTGCCTGGCGCGGCGCCAAGTGGGAAAGGGTGGTTTTGAGGCTGAAGGCAGCAGGAAAGCCTGCAGCCCCCAGGTCTGTGGGGCTACGCAAGCGGTTCCCAAAGAGCTTGAGAACAAGGCATAGTTTTCCCTGCTGGCTCTTTGGGCGTGGGACCAATCTCCAGACATATGGCCATTTTTGTGCCTGGCGCGGCGCCAAGTGGGAAAGGGTGGTTTTGAGGATGAAGGCAGCAGGAAAGCCTGCAGCCCCCAGGTGTGTGGGGCTACGGAAGCAGTTCCCAAAGAGGTTTAGAACAAGGCATAGTTTTCCCTGCTGGCTCTTTGGGCGTGGGACCAGTCTCCAGCCATATGGCCATTTTTGTGCCTGGCGCGGCGCCAAGTGGGAAAGGGTGGCGCTATCTCAGCCTCGTTCCGTGTGCCAGCTCGACACGGCTCCTTGGTACAGCTCTGCTTTGCTCCTGGGCCTGCATCAGCTTGGCTCCTGTGATGGACTCGCCTTGGCGTTTGTTGCCAGTGAGGCTCAACCTTGCCGCTGTATTTGGCTCACCTCCCGGGACAGCCTCAACTCAGCTCCTGGGATGCCTCCGGAAGGCTCCTGGCCTGGCTCCGCATGGCTCCTAGGCCACACTCCATTCAGCTCCTTGGACCAACTCAGCTTGCCCCCATGTGCCGCCTCAGCTTGCCTTTTGGAGCCCACTCAGCTCGGCTCCTTGCACCAACGTACCTTGACTGCTGGTGGCAGCTCAGCTCGGATCCTGAACAGCAAAGCTCGATTTTTGGGGACGCCTCCACTCAGTTCTTGGGAACGACACAGCTCAGCTCCAGGGGCTGGCTGCGCTCAGCATGCTCAGCATCTCGGCCCGACTACTGAGCTGTCTCCGCTCGGCCCTCGCCAGAGACTTGCCTGGTCTTTTGACACAAAGTCAGACGGACTCTTGTGGCCAGCTCTGCCCAACTCCTTGGCCAGCTCATCTTGGCTCCTGGGACGGCTCATGGAGGCTCCTACACTGCCTCCGCAGGGTTCCTAGGGCCAGCTCAGCTCCTGGCGCTATCTCCGCATCCTTCCTTGTCCCCGCTGAGCTCGACTCTTTGGTCCAGCTGTGCTCTGCTCTGCTCCTAGACCTGCATCAGCGTCACTCCTGTGACGGACTTGCCTGGCCGTTTGTGGCCAGCGCAGCTTGATATTTGGGCTCCGTTTGGCTCCGTTCCCGCGACCGCCTCACCTCGGCTCCTGGGACGTTGCCATAAGGCTCCTGGCCTGGCTCCGCATGGCTCCTAGGCCACACTCCACTCAGCTCCTTGGACCAACTCAACTTGACCCCATGTGCCGCCTCAGTTCAGCTTTGCAACCAGCTCAGATTGGCTCCTTGGACTAAAACACCATGACAACTGGTGGAAGCTCAGCTCCCATCCTGAGGACAGCGAAGCTTGACTTTTGGGGACGCCTCCACGCGGTTCCTGGGACCGACACAGCTCTGCTCCAGGGGCTTGCTGCGCTCAGCATGCTCGGTATCTCGGCCCATCTCCTGAGCTGACTCCGCTCAGCCCTCGTCGCAGCCTTGCCTGGTCTTATGGCACAAAGTCAGATGGGCTCCTGCGGCCAGCTCTACCCAACTCCTTCGCCGGCTCGTCAAGGCTCCTACCTTGGCTCCGCTGGCTTCCTAGGAGTAGGACTGACACAGCTCAGCTCCAGGGACTGGCTGCCCTCAGCATGCTCGGCATCTCGGCCCAACTCATGAACTGAATCCACTCGGCCCTCGCAGCAGCCTTGCCTGGTCTTTTGACACAAAGTCAGACGGACTCTTGTGGCCAGCTCTGCCCAACTCCTTGGCCAGCTCATCTTGGCTCCTGGGACGGCTCATGGAGGCTCCTACACTGCCTCCGCAGGGTTCCTAGGGCCAGCTCAGCTCCTGGCGCTATCTCCGCATCCTTCCTTGTCCCCGCTGAGCTCGACTCTTTGGTCCAGCTGTGCTCTGCTCTGCTTCTAGACCTGCATCAGCGTCACTCCTGTGACGGACTTGCCTGGCCGTTTGTGGCCAGTGCAGCTTGATATTTGGGCTCTGTTTGGCTCCGTTCCCGCGACCGACTCACCTCGGCTCCTGGGACGTTGCCATAAAGCTCCTGGCCTGGCTCCGCATGGCTCCTAGGCCACACTCCACTCAGCTCCTTGGACCAACTCAAATTGCTTCCATGGGCCGCCGTGGCTTGCCTATTGGAGCCGGCTCAGCTTGACTACTTGGTCCAGTGCTGCTCTGCTCCTAGGCCTGCATCAGCTTCACTCCTGTGACAAACTTGCCTGGGTCTTTGTCACCAGTGCGGCTCGACCTAAGGCCTCTCTTTGGCTCACCTCTGGGACCGTCTCCACTCGGCTCATGGGAAACCTCTGTAAGGCTCCTGGCCTGGCTCCACATGCCTCCTAGGGAACTCTCAACTCAGCTCCGTGGACCAACTCAACGTGCTTCTATGTGTTGCCTCGGCTTGCCTTTTGGAACCAGGTCAGCTTGATTCCTTGGACTAACCTATCTTGACTCCTGGTGGCAGCACACCTCGGAACCTGAGGCCAGTGAAGCTCAACTTTGGGGCTGCCTCCCCTCGTTTCCTGGGACCAACGCAGCTCAGCTCCGGGGGCTTGCTCGTCCCAGCATCTGTTGCATATCGGCCCGAATCCTTAGCTTACACAGCTCAGCCCTCGCCGCAGCCTTGCCTGGTCTTATGGCACAAAGTCAGATGGGCTCCTGCGGCCAGCTCTGCCCAACTCCTTGGCCAGCTCATCTTGGCTCCTGGGACGGCTCATGGAGGCTCCTACGTTGGCTCCGCAGGATTCCTAGGGCCGGCTCAGCTCCTGGCGCTATCTCAGCCTCGTTCCGTGTGCCGGCTCGACACGGCTCCTTGGTACAGCTCTGCTTTGCTCCTGGGCCTGCATCAGCTTGGCTCCTGTGATGGACTCGCCTCGGCGTTTGTTGCCAGTGAGGCTCAACCTTGCCGCTGTATTTGGCTCACCTCCCGGGACAGCCTCAACTCAGCTCCTGGGATGCCTCCGGAAGGCTCCCGGCCTGGCTCCGCATGGCTCCTAGGCCACACTCCATTCAGCTACTTGGACCAACTCAACTTGCCCCCATGTGCCGCCTCAGCTTGCCTTTTGGAGCCCACTCAGCTCGGCTCCTTGCACCAACGTACCTTGACTGCTGGTGGCAGCTCAGCTCGGATCCTGAACAGCAAAGCTCGATTTTTGGGGACGCCTCCACTCAGTTCTTGGGAACGACACAGCTCAGCTCCAGGGGCTGGCTGCGCTCAGCATGCTCAGCATCTCGGCCCGACTACTGAGCTGTCTCCGCTCGGCCCTCGCCAGAGACTTGCCTGGTCTTTTGACACAAAGTCAGACGGACTCTTGTGGCCAGCTCTGCCCAACTCCTTGGCCAGCTCATCTTGGCTCCTGGGACGGCTCATGGAGGCTCCTACACTGCCTCCGCAGGGTTCCTAGGGCCAGCTCAGCTCCTGGCGCTATCTCCGCATCCTTCCTTGTCCCCGCTGAGCTCGACTCTTTGGTCCAGCTGTGCTCTGCTCTGCTCCTAGACCTGCATCAGCGTCACTCCTGTGACGGACTTGCCTGGCCGTTTGTGGCCAGCGCAGCTTGATATTTGGGCTCTGTTTGGCTCCGTTCCCATGACCGCCTCACCTCGGCTCCTGGGACGTTGCCATAAGGCTCCTGGCCTGGCTCCGCATGGCTCCTAGGCCACACTCCACTCAGCTCCTTGGACCAACTCAAATTGCTTCCATGGGCCGCCTTGGCTTGCGTATTGGAGCTGGCTCAGCTTGACTACTTGGTCCAGTGCTTTCTACTTGGTCCAGTTCAAATCAGCTACCGGGGACAACACAGTGAAAGGTCTAAAAGGGTGGCTCAGCACACTTCCCCTTCCCGAGGAAATCCAGAGTGATAACTGTTCACACTTTACCGCTTGGGTGGTACAAGATTGGGCCAAAGAAGAAGGGATTCGATGGGTATTTCATACTCCC
Organism: Larus michahellis; assembly: GCF_964199755.1. NCBI lineage: Eukaryota > Metazoa > Chordata > Aves > Charadriiformes > Laridae > Larus > Larus michahellis. The sequence goes on from NW_027435902.1 coordinate 46,363, forward strand.
TATTATCCTCAGGCTAATGGCGTTGTTGAACGCACCAAGGGATTGGTTAAGCGTTTTGCAAAAACTCATAAATCATAAGCGAAGGTGAAGAAGGCACCTTGCCCACCGAAATTCGAAAAGTAATATGGGATAATGCAATTGAGTTTGAGAGAAAATTTCAGTCCAGGTGGTATCTGGTTAATTTCACCTACGATCCCACTGAGAGCAAAGCCACAGCTTTTGTCTTAACGATACGCAATGCCTCAGTATACACCATATACCGAATCATCGCACTGGGGTTGAATCACCAAGGAGCTATACTCTATCCAACACAGCACAGAGGTTGGGCACGACAAAATGAGACTAAATGGCAAACTGTTGATGTTGACGCATGCGTTTCACGAGATCAACAAGGATTCATTTGTGAGAGTAATACTCTCAAAGCACAAGACCTTTGTCTTAACACCAACCAGAATGTTTGTCACTTTGAGACACATCCTGATGAAACCCCAGAGACTGTGCTTGTATATATTGGGAAAGGGTGCGTTAGCATGAGGTCTCCCTGTAGTCTTGTATTCATAGATGAAAAAGGCTTGAGACCACGGCCACTCTGGGTCTCTCTGACTACAAACAACAGGGAATAAAAAGGTAAAACTGAATAGCATCAATTCCATCTGCCAATTCGTCATTTTAGAATTTGGGCCTCCAGGTAGCCATACATAATAAAAGTAGTATTATTGCCAGGATCAATGTCAGGATTCCCTGGAGACACTCAAAGTTAGCGTAGGCCAATCCGTCTGTACAGCTCATCCAAGGTTCCTGTAAGACACAAAGGAAAAGAAAATCTGCTCGGTCTTATTCGGCCGACGGGGTTAAAAGAAGGCGCGATCCACCGGGTGCTGATCCGGTGTATCTTCCCTGAACAGTCCTTGGCTTCCCATGCATAGGGATTTTTGGGAGTAGCTAGCACCATTGGCACCGTCCCAATTTGAGGCATTTTCACTAGCACAGGTAGTCCAGGGTGAAATCTTCCGGGGTATTTTCCCGGTTCATTGGGAGCCTTTGGAGAGATAATATTGGCAGGTACACAGAAAGCTTTCATTTTAGGAGAGCCGTCTCCACGCCATCTGTTATCTAGTTGATAGATGGCATCATCCAATCGCAAATGCCAACCAGGTTCATGAGTTTTTGCAAAACGCTTAACCAATCCCTTGGTGCGTTCAACAATGCCATTAGCCTGAGGATAATAGGGAGTATGAAATACCCATCGAATCCCTTCTTCTTTGGCCCAATCTTGTACCACCGAAGCGGTAAAGTGTGAACTGTTATCACTCTGGATTTCCTCAGGAAGGGGAAGTTTGCTGAGCCACACTTTTAGGCCTTTCACTGTGTCGTCCCCAGTATAAAAATTATAAACGATACAGCCTGGCTATAGATGTAGGGTAGAGATTCTCTAGAGAAATTTCTAAGTTTCGTTGTATTCGCAAACAGCCTTGTACAGGGAATCACAGCTATGCATTCTTCGTGTGCTAGCTGCAGCTGTATTCTACCTCAGAAGCCCCTTGATTTTATGACTTTCCTTAATGTGTGAACAATGCTGTATTTTTGTATTCTTGGCCAATTTAGTAATTATTCCACATAATCCACCCCGTGACTACAGTCACTCAAGCTCCACGATACTCAATACGGATGCGGAATATCACATGCCCTATTGTGGCGAGGGATATCAAGTGCAAATACTTCTTGTGGGGTGATTAAGCGAGTGAAGATTTTCATCATAATCCAAAGTCTAATATACAAAACAATTGTCAAAGCAAAGCACAATACAGTGAGTACTAGTAGAACGACAACAGGATGGAGCGTCTTGTTAAAAGTCCTGTAGCTGTTGGTGACCATCCAAAGAGGGTGTCCCACCATTCATGTCCCCATCTCTCTTGACCCTTTCCAGTACATGGTGTATTTCTTCAACATCATGATGGACAGTAATCAGAGGTCTTTTCCATTTTCTTGGGCCTCTTTCAACAATCGCTTCAATTCATCGTATTGTAGCAACTTCTTCACTAGTGAGAGATTCATTCCGATGGGGGTAGGCAGCAAATCTCGAATCAATGTGTAATTAGATTGTAGCAATTGAAAAGACGTAACAGGAGCTGAATAATTGAAGTCACGTCCAATGATGTTAGTAAAGTTACCAACAAAAAGATTTGAGTCATTACTTGTATCTACTGCTATGTCATCTACGAATACGAGAGTACAGGGAGACCTCATGCTAACGCACCCTTTCCCAATATACACAAGCACAGTTTCTGGGGTTTCATCGGGATGTTTCTCAAAGCGACAAACATTCTCGTTGGTGTCAAGACAAATGTCTTGTGCTTTGAGGGTATTACTCTCACAAATGAATCCTTGTTGATCTCGTGAAACGCATGCGTCAACATCAACAGTTTGCCATTTAGTCTCATTTTGTCGTGCCCAACCTCTGTGCTGTGTTGGATAGAGTATAGCTCCTTGGTGATTCAACCCCAGTGCGATGATTCGGTATATGGTGTATACTGAGGCATTGCGTATCGTTAAGACAAAAGCTGTGGTCTTGCTCTCAATGGGATGATAGGTGAAATTAACCAGATACCACCTGGACTGAAATTTTCTCTCAAACTCAATTGTGTTATCCCATATTACTTTTCGAATTTCGGTGGGCAAGGTGCCTTCTTCACCTTCCCTTATGATTGCGGCTGTCATAGATTGCATCCACAGTTAGGCTCGGATACAACTAAGAGCCAAGGAAACATTGGTTTGGGTTGTACCAAGTGCATTTGTGATCAGCTGATGGTCTTTTTCACCCGTTTCTTCCCACTGAGGCAATATATTCAATAAAAGCCATTGGTGATTTCCCAATGCTGATAGAGAGGACTGTAGGAGATGTCTTAATTTGTCTAGATCACTAGTAGTTGTGACTAGTTTGTTTACAAGTATCTCAGCATCTATACTATTTAAGACTCCCAGGCCTGTTCCTAAGATACCAGTCACATCTGTCTTCAGTCGTTGTGAAGTGGCAACAGTTCGTCGGCCTAACCATGCTGACCATCCTGCATAAGATGTACTCAGGAATGGTGAGCAGGTGGGTTTGATCGCAGAGATATTAATCTGCATTGACAATTCTACTCGTTTGAGGGAATATGTTGGGTTAAACAGTATCTGTTGTTGACCTGTGTGCTTAATGGCGTAAGGGCCAATGTTGAAGGTGTAACGAGTTAGACTAATGGAGGGCTGAGGAGCTACACCCTTCAAAGTTTGTGGGGGTGTAGGTTTTGGGTTCATTTCAAAAGGTTCAGATGTATTTGAGTCAATCATAAATTCAAATAACAATTCCGTGCCCCTGTAGCCCCAAATACAATATACTACGATAGGTTTGATAAAGGTGAAGTTGTGCCAGCAATCTGAGTTTGGCTCTATAATTTTGTAACAATCAGTGTTGTATTTGTCCGGTTTAGTAGAGTCTACATGGATGGTCTCAATTACAGTTGGTCTATGGTGAGCAGACCCATTGATTACTTGGCAGCCAATTTGTATTTTCTTTCCTGGGGCGGCTTCAAGCTTAGCCATTTGGAGTGAGTCTTTCCAACTCCATTTATCCCTGGAATATACTTCACTTCCTTCTATAACCAGAGCGGAGAGATTTAAATCCCTTATGTTTTCCAGTGTCTCAGTGCTTGCAGTGTATCGTGACAGTGCATTATCCCAAAGCTCATCATCAAGGGGCAGATTCTTAAGTCCGCTCAATAAGGTGTCATTGTCGGGGGTTTCAGATAGTGGCAGTGGAACCAGACTAGTCTGTGGAGTTGGGTCAGGTTCGACTATATCTATGTTTTGATCTATCTCATGTCTTGAAAACACCTCATTTTCATGTAGGACTACAGTGGCCAGGCTCAATTTTCCTTTTCCTGTTCCTGCCATCGCATTGTGTTTTACATAAGCTTGAGACCACGGCCATTCTGGATCTCTTTGAGTACAAACAACGGGGAGTAAAAAAGTAAAACTGAATAGCATCAATTCCATCTGCCAAATCGTCATTTTAGAATTTAGGCCTCCAGATGGCCATACATAATAAAAATATTATTATTGCCAGGATCAATGTCAGGATTCCCTGGAGACACTCAAAGTTAGCGTAGGCCAATGCGTCTGTCCATGTACAGTTCATCCAAGGTTCCTGTAAGACACAAAGGAAAAGAAAAATCTGCTCGGTCTTATTCGACCGACGGGGTTAAAAAGAAGGCGCGATCCACTGGGTGCTGATCCGCTGTATCTTCCCTGAGCAGTCTTTGGCTTCCCATGCTTGGGGGTTTTTGGGAGTAGATAGCACCATTGGTAATGTGCCAATTTGAGGCTTTTTCACTAGCACAGGTAGTCCAGGGTGAAATTGTCCTAGGTATTTTCCCGGTTCATTGGGAGCCTTTGGAGAGATAATATTGGCAGGTACACAGAAAGCTTTCATTTTAGGAGAGCCATCTCCACGCCATCTGTTATTTAGTTGATAGATGGCATCATCCAATCGCAAATGCCAACCAGGTTCATGAGTTTTTGCAAAACGCTTAACCAATCCCTTGGTGCGTTCAACAACGCCATTAGCCTGAGGATAATAGGGAGTATGAAATACCCATCGAATCCCTTCTTCTTTGGCCCAATCTTGTATCACTGTAGCGGTAAAGTGTGAAACGTTATCACTCTGGATTTCCTCAGGAAGGGGAAGTGTGCTGAACCACACTTTTAGGCCTTTCACTGTGTTGTCCCCAGTAGCTGATTTGAAGCTGGTGGCCATAGTGAGGCTGGAGATAATCTCCACTCCGACTAGGACGTATCTTTTCTCACCTGATGATCTCAAGGGCCCAATATAATCAAGCTGCTATGAATGCCACAACGCTTTCTTGTCCCGCATGTGTAAGGGAGGCGCCTTACTCGGATGATCTTTGCTGAGTCGTAGGCGACATTGTGAACAGGCAGTTACTACTTGTTCGCACAGCTTAACCGATACAGGCCACCCCTGGGCTAGACCTTCCTGATACAGGTCAGCACGGCCTGTGCGGCCACGTTTAACATGTAACCATTCGAGTAAGCGTTCCCATTCCCGACCATCATCTACAATGTCAATTTGCTGCAGCCGCGTGAGGCTATCTACCTGTTGGTTGAACTGAGCAGTGATCGAGTTTGAACGATCATGGCCTTTTACCCAACCAATGTGCAATGTTCTCTGTCCTCCTATTTCTAACAGTTGCTTCCAGCTATCTGTCTCCCAGATTGGGACTCTATTCACCTGCCAATCATTGGCTGCCCAGTGTCCTATCCATTCAGTGGCTCCTTTAAAAACAGCATATGAGTCAGTGTAAATGTAAGTAGCCCCATGTTGTGCAGCTAGTAGGACGGCTCTGAGTTCCCCTACTTGTGCGCTACCTTCTCCTGTTTCAATTGCTCTTTCCCCCGTTGCTACTTCCAGTGCTACGGCCTTGTATTTCCACTTATTGTTCTCATGGTGAGATGACGCATCAGTAAACCACACTCCTGTAAGATCACTGCCTTCTTTCAGAGGAGGTGCTTCTTGGATTGGAGATGGTCTGTTTGGTGGGGATTGGAACAATAGGGCACCATCTATATTCTTTTGGAGCTTGGATACTTTGATACTACCTTCAGAGATTGGCATGATATCATTAATGCCTTCTAAATAAGCATACCACTTTCGAACTGTGGGTTTCTGGGCAATGCCGGCTGGTGGTGCTGTCCCTTTATGGACCACATCTAGGAGACGAAAAGGGCCCCGAACAATCACACTCTGTTCTCTTCTTATCTGCTCTGCCCGTTGCAATGCTCGCACCAGGGACAGTAAACCCTTCTCAAGGTCTGAATATCTGCTCTCAGTATCATTGAAGGAGTGGGAGCTAAATTCTAATGGTCTCTCCGGTCCTACTGGTCCCTTTTGCCATAAGTTACAATGAGAACCATGTTCGCTGAACCCCCCCATTCTACATAGACAGGGTCAGTTGGATGTATGGGGCCAAGTTGTTGGAATAACCTTAGCTCTTTTATTAGCAATTCTAGTGCATTATATGTTGTTCAGTCCACTCCCAGGATTTACCTTTTTTGAGCAAACAATAAAGGGGGTGAGCAATGATGGAAAAGCCAGGGATGTGTTTACGCCAATAACTTAAAGTTCCTAGGACTTGCTGTAACTCCTTCGTGCTGGAAGGGTTCTGTCCATGTTCTATTTTTTCAGGGTATCCTGAGGGACAGAAGCAGCTCCCTTAATCCACCAGACCCCCAGGAATTTAACTTCCTGTGCGGGTCCCTGACACTTTGAGTCTGGAATTTCCAATCCCAAATCTGATAATGTTTTTCAGATGTTTTGCATCATGTCTTATACACTTTCTTGGCTCTCTCCCCCTATTAAGATGTCGTCAATATCTTGGTATACTGTACATCCCTGTGAAACAGGAATCTCTGACAGCACTTTAGCTAAAGCATTATGAGCAATGGTGGGGGAATGTTTGTATCCTTGTGGAAGTCGGTTAAAGGTATATTGGACTCCTTTCCACGTGAATGCAAACCGCGCTTTGTCCTGCTCAAGGAGGGGGATCATAAAAAACATGTCTTTAACATCTAAGGCAGCCATCCAAGGATGGGCAGCTCCTTTTATCATAGTCACAATTTCCGCGATATTCGGAACCGCAGCGGTCAGGGGTGCAGTGTTGGCGTTTAATTTTCGGTAATCTACTGTAAAACGCCATTGCCCTTTTGGTTTCTTTACCGGCCACACCGGTGAATTATAAGGCGAGTGAGTCCTCTTAATGATGTTTCTTTTTTCTAAATCTGATACCACCCCGTCTGCTCCTGCAAGTGCAGCTGCAGGCAGTGGGTACTGTCGGACTTTAATAATTTTAGAGGGAGGCAAAGGTATAGATGTTTGTAATAGGCCCAATTTAACTGTGTCTAATCCTTTTTTGCGTCCTGCAAAACTCCACACAGTTCCATCTGGGAATTTCCACATTCGCCCACGCAACACGTCAAATCCTAGGAGGTTAGTACGTGAGGCAGCTAGTCATTCGCTGCTCTCCCGGCGACCAGAGGTTAATTTTTGCAGTGGGGCATGTTTTTACCACACCATCAATTCCTGTGAAGTTGACTCTGCGTCGGGTGGGATTTATACCTAGAAGTTGTGCCGTTTCATTAGTGATTGCAGACATTTGGGCTCCGGTATCAATAATAAAATTTACCAATATCTTCCGGGGTCCAACAGGAATGACAATAACGGGTTCGGAGTCTTTATGAGAGAGCCATTGGCTTGCTAGTACCTGCCGGACAGGGTGGCTCACTGCCCTCCCCAGGGATAGGAGTTTTTTGGCTGGGACTCTGTCAAATCAATCAAGTTACGCTCCGGTGCAAAAGGCACAATTTTCTCACGGCTTGGGGATTCTCTGGTTAGACTTTTCTCCCCAGCCGCATTATTCTTTCTAGTTAGAGATTGGACTAGCGTACGGAGATCTCCCGTAGGGACACCGTGCAAGAATTGTCGGGGCACCCCTAATTGTAGGGCTTTATGCCACAACTCATTTCGGTCCTTATCAGGCTTAAACCTTTCTTCCGATTTAGGGTTTTGAGTGTGAGTTCGGACTTGGCGAACCTTTCGGGGGTGTTCGGAGGATTTCTCACTAGTTAGGCTGGCCCAGCCCATTCGGCGCCCATATTGATCTATTTCCTGTACATATTCATTCCAGGTGGGCATGTAGTGACGACGGCCCCGCCCATGAGCACCCCGAGAATCCCGTATATGATCTTGAGTGCGAACAAGGAACGGTTTCAGGCAATCGGGAAGACCACGGATGAGAGGGGCTAATCGATATGGGTCGATAGGGGCTGACATTGGGGATTTCCGAAATTCCTCTCTGTCATACATGGCTTGCAGACAAGCTGCTTTCCGTACAGCCGCAAACAGATCAGAGTAGCCTGTAGCTCTAATCTCTAACGGCTCCCCCCTCTCTCACGGATCCATACCACCTGCCCAAAAGGCTGCTCGAGCGCTTAGGGAATAGTTATGATCCCCAGGCATAGTGGTTAAAAACACTCCTGGTCCCCAAGAGTCTCCTGCTTCTTGCTCACTCAGCATAATTCTGTCCCCCCCTTCAGAAGAAACTCGCCACACGTACTCAACCGCTGACTCTTCTGGTCGCCTCGAATATTTCTCCCTTATTTTTGTTAACTCGGTTGGTGTCCATGGAATAGTACGCACAGTGGTGTGAATTTCATCATCGTCATGAACCGCAGTTTCAGTTTTAACCAGAGGACGTAAAGGAAAGACTTGGGATTTCAAAGTAAAAGTCCTTTCCTCCTCATCTTCTTCGTCATCCTTACTATTAGACAAAAAAATCTCTGGTCTGGGTTCCGGAATTTGGATAACACATTAACTTACGAATCTGTTGGACCTGGGTCGAGGGCTGCATTTTATCTAAGAGCCCAGTCACCCTTTCCAATAACATTTTAAGTTGGCGATTTTCACTCCCAAGTTGAGCATTCCGGTTTCCTAAACATTCATTCTCACTCACAAGCTTATCGACTTGAGTTCTTAATTTTTCTCCTGTCTCCTTTTGCAAGGCTAATGATGACTTCAGCACCTCATTCTCCGATTTCAGGGTTGCATATTCTACAGCTGAAATCAGATTAGGAGCAGGGGTTTCTCTAGCTTCTTGTTGCGCACAAGATAAACAGGCACCTAACACAGCACAAATCACACCCTTGCCTTTCCCCGCTCTGAGCTTCTGTGAAACCCGACACTCTTCAATACGTTCCACCACTTTCTCTTCATCCTTCCAAAATTTTTGGGCCCACTCCTTCCCAGCCTGGGAAGGGGCACAATCATATTTTTGCAGCAGTTTATCCATGGCAATCCTGCTGACTATGCCAAATTCTGTTGCGTGAAACGGGGCCAAGCGGTTTTGGCAGAAGATAAACCCCCTTGCGTTCTAACACTCCTCACCGAGGTGGGAGGCTAGGTGCGGCTGGGTTTAAATTCTGAGTGATACCCAATTCAGCACTATCAGCCCAATCGCGTTTAATATGTGTTAAACTATTACGATTTGGATACACTAGTAGTGGGCTGCACCTTCAGTCTAGTCGTGCTTATGAACTAGCACGGCCTCTCTCAAGTTTTGGTCGCGTTCAGTGAGAAAGCGAAACGACTAGCTACTGAAACAGTGCAGTTTATTTAAAGAACAAATATACAGGTTCTTTAGGATTGCCGGTGATAAATACACTGTCTGCAAAGCACGTGCAAATAAAGCTATTGTTAAGTATACAAACGCGCAACAAAATTATAAACGATACAGCCTGGCTATAAATAGAGTAGAGATTCTCTAGAGAAATTTCTAAGTCCCCGAGAAAGCGCTCGGTGTAATCGAAGTCTTACCCAAAGGCGTCCCTATGCGGGGGAAGAAAGGCTCAGCCCGTCGACTGATCCCGGAAATCAGTGGTGGAATCCTTCGCGATGGTGTCTTCCCTGACATCCCCTCTTTCTTGGGCTATTTTTATATTATTTTTTTATCTTCAAAGTGGAGTTTGAGTGACTTTAGTCATATGTACTTTTATTATGATTAATGTACTCAAGGAGGAGTGTTCACACCTCGGGGGCAGATAGCCTCCGGGATGGAGGTGTGTTTTGGTACATTGTGGTGAGCAAAGTTCGCACAAAAGGACAGCATTTCATCAACATTTGACGAAATGTTGGCTCGGGTAGCATGTAGGCCGCTTATCAGTTCCGTAGTACCATCTTGTCCCCATATCTGCAAGGGAAGACCATGGAACAAGCGCGTTCCGTTCCATCCCTCGTGTAGTTTCGCAAACAACCTTGTACAGGGAATCACAGATGTTGCATTCTTCGTGTGCTAGCTGCGGCTGTATTCTACCTCAGAAGCCTCTTGATTTTATGACTTTCCTTAATGTGTGAACAATGCTGTATTTTTGTATTCTTGGCCAATTTAGTAATTATTCCACAAGAATAACCATTGGTTGCCGATTTATCAATGGGTCTACTCACCACAGGCCAACTGTAATTAAAACCATCTATGTAGACTCTACCAAACCGGACAAATACAACACTGATTGTTACAAAATTATGGAGCCAAATTCAGATTGCTGGCACAATTTCACTTTCATCAAAACTACAGTAGTGTACTGTATTTGGGTCTACAAGGGCACAGAATTGTTATTTGAATTTATGATTGACTCAAATACACCTGAACTTGCTGAAATAAATCCACAACCTACACCCCCACAAACTCTCAAAGGCGCTCTCTCTTCCAAGAGAAAAAAAAACACCTCTCTCTCTTCTAAGCCCTCCATTAGACTAACTCCTTACATTTTCAACATTGGCCCTTACGTTATTAAACACACAGGTCAACAACAGATACTGTTTAATCCCACATATTCCCTCAAACGAGCAGAATTGTCAATGCAGATTAAAATCTCTGCGATCAAACCCACCTACTTACCATTCCTGAGTACATTTTATGCAGAATGGTCAGCATGGTTATGCAAACGAACTCTGGCCACTTCACACGGACGGAAGAGGGATGCGACTGGTATCTTAGGAACAGGCCTGGGAGTCTTGAATAGTACAGATGCTGAGATACTTGCCAATAAACTAGTCACAACCACTACTGATCTGGACAAATTAAGACATCCCCTACAGTCCTCTCTATTAGCATTGGGAAACCACCAACGGCTTTTATCGAATATATTGCCTCAGTGGGAAGAAACGGGTGAAAAAGACCATCAGCTGATCACAAATGCACTTGGTACAACCCAAACCAATGTTTCCTTGGCTCTTAGTTGTATCCGAGCCCAACTGTGGATGCAATCTATGACAGCCGCAATCATAAGGGAAGGTGAAGAAGGCACCTTGCCCACTGAAATTCGAAAAGTAATATAGGATAACGCAATTGAATTTGAGAAAAAAATTCAGTCCAGGTGGTATCTGGTTAATTTCACCCATGATCCCATTGAGAGCAAGACCACAGCTTTTGTCTTAACGATACGCAATGCTTTGGTATACACCATATACTGAATCATCGCACTGGGGTTGAATCACCAAGGAGCTATACTCCATCCAATAGAGCACAGAGTGTGGGCACGACAAAATGAGACTAAATGGCAAACTGTTGATGTTGACGCATGCGTTTCACGAGTTCAACAAGGATTCATTTGTGAGAGTAATACTCTCAAAGCACAAGACCTTTGTCTTGACACCAACCAGAATGTTTGTTACTTTGAGAAACATCCCAATGAAACCCCAGAGACTGTGCTTGTATATACTGGGAAAGGGTGCGTTAGCATGAGGTCTCCCTGTAGTCTTGTATTCAGAGATGACATAGTAATCACTCAAATCTTTGTTTTTGAACTTTACTAACACAAAGTTATGGGATGCGACTTCAATTATTAAGCTCCTGTTACGTCTTTTCAATTGCTACAATCTAATTATACATTGATTCGAGATTTGTTGCCTACCCCTATCGGAATGAATCTCTCTCTGGTGAAGAAGCTGCTAAAACACAATGAATTGAAGCGACTCTTGAAAGAGGCCCAAGAAAATAGACAGACAACTTTGATTACCGTCCATCATCAGGTTGAAGAAATACACCAAGCGCTGGAAAGAGTCAAGAGAGGCGGAGGACATGGATGGGAGATACTCTTTTTGGATGGTCACCGACAGTTACAAGATGCTTCACTCTGTTGTTTTACTAATACTCACTGTATTGTCCTTCGCTTAGACAATTGTTTTGCATGTTAGACTTTGGATTATGATGAAAATGTTAACTCACTTGATCACTCCGCGAGAAGGATTTCCACCTGATATCCCTCACTACAAGAACACATGTGATCTTTCTTATCAGTGTTGAGTACGTCGACCTTGAGTGACTGTAGACAAAGGGAGGACAATGTGGACTAAATACTAAACTGGCGAAAAATACAAACCCTAGCCACACCTAGGCACCCACACCGGTGAGGAGTGTAAGAACGAAAGGGGCGGCTTATTTTCTGCCAAAACTGCTTGGCCCCTTTTCACGAAACACGCACAGACAGTGGGGCTGCGGGCTTTCCCGTCCTTTTCCCTTCCCTTCCCTTTGGGAACTGCTTGCGTGGCCCCACAGACCTGGGGGCTGCAGGCTTTCCTGGCGCCTTCAGCCTCAAAACCACCCTTTCCCACTTGGCACCGCGCTAGACTCCAAAATTCCCATATGTCTGGAGATTGGTCCCACGCCCAAACAGCCAGCAGGGAAAATTTTGGCTTGTTCTAAAGCTCTTTGGGAACTGCTTGCGTGACCCCAGAGAACCTGGGCCTACAGGCTTTCCTGGCGCCTTCAGCCTCAAAAGCACCATTTCCCACTTGCGCCGCGCCAGGCTCCAAAATGTCCATATGTCTAGAGTCCCACACCCAAAGAGGCAGGAGGAAAAACTGTGGCTTATTCTAAAGCTCTTTGGGAAATGCTTGCGTAGCCCAAAAGACCTCGGGGCTGCAGGCTTTCCTGCTGCCTTACCTCAAAACCAACCTTTCCACTTGGTTGGGGAGTGCTTTGGGGGTTAATTTAAATGTCTGCTTTGTGCTGCCTTGTCAATGCATTCTCCATTTCTGGTTGGATGACACCCTCCCCACGTATTGTAATGCTGCTGTAAAATGAGAGGATAGATGTTATGAGCATCAGCGATCAAATAAACACCTGTACCTGGGGATAAGGACAGACCAGCACTGCTGTGCTAACATTGAAATTTAACCAGGCGGGTGAGCTTTCTATTCCTTCAGCCGGAAATATTGCAGAAACAACTGGTAGAGTGGTTAAAGTTTGGGAATGATGAATGTATGCTGTAATGGTGGAGAGGCCTTCAAAATCCGTTACTCACCTTGTAGTATGTTCTTCAAGGTAGATGGATGAAGAAACCATTGTGTGGTCATTTCCTTCTACTTGCTCATCTACAGGAGGTGCATGGCTGTAATTGCGAGCCTGGTGGTTGTCTAGCAGTGGCAGGATGCAGGAACTTTTCTGTTTGTACATCAGTTCCACAGCAGCCTTTGAATTGCCTCTGCTCATGGGACACTTTGGATGATGTATGAATTGTTTGTAAACTATATCCATGATGGCGTGTCTGATTCCTGAAGAGTAGCATGGAGATATAGATCAATGAGTATATGGAGTCTCAGCAAGTTTTCAAATGTAATAAATATTTCCTAAAATATTGTAGCATCTTCAAGATTATCTTAAAGAAAATTCTGGCAAGTAAGACCTTCTTTAGGAGGTCCCTGGACTCCTAAGTCACACAAAATCCTAGGAACTGTTTTCAGGTGACATTTCTACTGTTGTTTAGTAAATGTAGCACACGTAACACAGTATTTTGGCACTTTCATGGCGAAGTATGGTAGATATCTGAACACGGTGCTTGGGCTTCCATGAAGCAACACTGTTCTAAAGACTATGCTGCTGACATTTTTGTTTTCTTTATTAGAGGACTGATTTAATGCACTTCTGTAAACTTGCACTTTGAAGTGTCTAGACCATCACTGTTCTTTCTCATAAACTCAAGTGCTCTATCTGGTACCTCTCTGTAATACTAGGGATAAACAGATTGGATAAAGTTACCTTCAAGTTTTGGTGGTTGATTAGTAAAGAAAACAAACGGAGTACAGACTTCATATTATTGAAACATACATAGCATTAAAAAAAATATCTGATCATTTACTCTTGCACTACTGTGTTCCGTGTCTGTAAGTCTGAATTTGTGACCAAGTAGAAATGTGACTTCGGGGGGTTTCTTTAGTTGCACTGAATGTACCAAGACAGTTTATGGATGCAAATGAATTTACACATTCACTAGCTATTAGAATATAACAATTTGATGTTCAGGTATTATGATTTGTATTCACTGCTTTAAGTTGTGAGATGATCCAAAGAGCTGAACAAAGCTGCCTAAAAGCTGAGCTGAGCTAGAACTAGAAACTAAAGTGAATTAGTCCAAGGAGCTGAGCCAAAAACGCCCCGGTGAGACATCTCAGGAGATGGGCTGAGATGCCACACATGCTGAGCACAGCCAGCCCCCGGAGCTGAGCTGTGTCAATCCCAGGAACCGAGTGGAGGTGTCCCCAAAAGTGGAGCTTCACTGGCCTCAGGATCAGAGCTGACCTGGCACCAGGACTCAAGGTAGGTTGGTCCAAGGAGCCAAGCCGAGCTGATTCCAAAAGGCAGGCCAAGCCGGTTCCAAAAGGAAAGCCAATGCGGCACATCAAGGCAAGTTGAGTTGGTCCAAGGAGCTGAGTGGAGTGTGGCCTAGGAGCCATGAAGAGCCAGACCAGAAGCCATACAGAGGTTTCCCAGAAGCCGAGTAAAGACAGTCCCAGGAGCTGAGCCGAATACAGACCAGAGATCAAGCTGCGCTGGCCACAAACTGCCAGGCAAGTCTGTCGCAGGAGAGAAGGTGACGCAGGCCCAGGAACAAAGCAGAGCTGGACCAAGGAGCAGAGCACAGCTGCCACAAGGAACGAGGCTGAGATAGCGCAAGGAGCTGAGCTGGCCCTCGGAAATATGCGGAGCCAAGCTAGGAGCCTCCACAAGGTAGCCAAGGAGTTGGGCAGAGCTGGCCGCAGGAGCCCATCTGACTTTGTGCCATAAGACCAGGCAAGGCTGCGACGAGGGCTGAGCGGAGTCAGCTCAGGAGATGGGCCGAGATACCGAGCATGCTGAGCGCAGCAAGCCCCTGGAGCAGAGCTGTGTCGGTCCCAGGAACCGCGTGGAGGCGTCCCCAAAAGTCAAGCTTCGCTGTCCTCAGGATGGGAGCTGAGCTTCCACCAGTTGTCATGGTGTTTTAGTCCAAGGAGCCAATCTGAGCTGGTTGCAAAGCTGAACTGAGGCGGCACATGGGGTCAAGTTGAGTTGGTCCAAGGAGCTGAGTGGAGTGTGGCCTAGGAGCCATGCGGAGCCAGGCCAGGAGCCTTATGGCAACGTCCCAGGAGCCGAGGTGAGGCGGTCGCGGGAACGGAGCCAAACGGAGCCCAAATATCAAGCTGCGCTGGCCACAAACGGCCAGGCAAGTCCGTCACAGGAGTGACGCTGATGCAGGTCTAGGAGCAGAGCAGAGCACAGCTGGACCAAAGAGTCGAGCTCAGCGGGGACAAGGAAGGATGCGGAGATAGCGCCAGGAGCTGAGCTGGCCCTAGGAACCCTGTGGAGCCAACGTAGGAGCCTCCATGAGCCGTCCCAGGAGCCAAGATGAGCTGGCCAAGGAGTTGGGCAGAGCTGGCCATAAGAGTCCATCTGACTTTGTGCCATAAGACCAGGCAAGGCTGCTGCGAGGGCTGAGCAGAGCCAGCTCAAGAGTCATGCTGAGATGCTGAGCATGCTGAGCGCAGCCAGCCCCTGGAGCTGAGCTGTGTCGGTCCAAGGAACCGAGTGGAGGCATCCCGAAAAGTCAAGCTTTGCTGTTCAGGATCTGAGCTGAGCTGCCACCAGCAGTCAAGGTACGTTGGTGCAAGGAGCCAAGCTGAGCGGGCTCCAAAAGGCAAGCTGAGGCGGCACATGGGGGCAAGTTGAGTTGGTCCAAGGAGCTGAATGGAGTGTGGCCTAGGAGCCATGTGGAGCCAGGCCGGGAGCCTTCCATAGGCATCCCAGGAGCTGAGTTGAGGCTGTCCGGGGAGGTGAGCCAAATACAGCGGCAAGGGTGAGCCTCACTGTCAACAAACGCTCCTTCGTTTGAGAGTATTTCACTGCCAGTTGGAGTTTTGTTTGAAAAAAGAAGCAGAGCTAAGGTTCTGAAGGTGTACTTTTTGAAATAAAACTACTGGATAAGAATACAATTTGCTTCAATGTTGATAGCTTTAACATTTTAATGTATGTTCTGTTGGTATTAAGAGAGTGGAGGTTGGAAGCAAGAGGTGAGGCACAAGAGCTGAAAATGGATGCAGCTGGGAATGACCACTATTTCCATTTTTATCCCCCCCACGCAAAGCTAAGTGCTGTAGATTTTAGAGTGATTTGTATCCTTGATGTTCTTGATATATCTTTATTGAAAGGGAGGTTTATTATGTAAAGTTAGAAGTTGGTATGTCATGCTGCCTGGTTATGGCAGCATCTGTAGATCAAATATCTGATTTTTGGAAGTGGTGAGAAGAGCTAACGGTCATCTAAACTATGGAAAATTTCTCCCATGAACTGGGCTCAGGTACTTAAGGAACACACACGTTAAAAACCGTGCATAAAGATCACTCATCACTTTCTTATTCATCTGACATTATATTGATTCTGAATAAATAGACCATGTTTGTAATTTCTGCTCACAGTGACTACCTGACGTTCTGCAAAATCAGTTATCTAAAACAAAGCCCTATTCTTCAAAGAAATATTTATATTCCACCTGGTGAAGATCCAGGGGTGAGTGTAGGGCTCTTTGTTATTGCCTCCATCTCAGCACTAGGGATTTAGGTATTAATGCCTGGGCAATGGGCTTTGGCTCCAGACCCCACCATGTCTCAGAGGATGGCCCAGTCATACTGACTATGGTCCAAAAGCAGCGTGTTTTTCAGATGCTGCTCCTCGACCCGTCTGATAATGTCTGGAACTGGGTGAAACTTGCCTTCAACTATTCAAATATTTTCAAGTGTGACTTTGTTTTCCTCTAAAACATTACTCCAAAACTCATTAAGAAATAACCTGCAAACTGGCATTTACAGCTCTCAGCTGGGATGTCTTTCATATCCAGGATATAAACCCAAGTTTATATTTGTTGCCGTACTGTTATACCTGGACTACTGAATCATCTCCCCCATTAATTAAAACCGAAAAGTTTTAAAAGAGGCAATTCTCATTTAAGGCAACCACTAGGGCATGGGAATCTAGTGTAACTAACCCACAAGGTCATTTTCCTCAGGGGAGTTCCAGGTGCAGATTCTGTCACTGTGAAGAAACCTCTTGGCTGTGTTCACAGCAGTACACCATGTACTAATCATAGGATCATAGAATGGTTTGGGTTGGAAGGGACCTTAAAGATCATCAAGTTCCAACCCCCCTGCCATGGGCAGGGACACCTCCCACCAGCCCAGGCTGCTCCAAGCCCAGTCCAACCTGGCTTTGAACACCTCCAGGGATGGGGCAGCCACAGCTTCTCTGGGCAACCTGGGCCGGTGTCTCACTGCCCTCAGAGTAAGGAATTTCTTCCAAATATCTAATCTAAATTTCCCCTCTTTCAGTTTAAAATCGTTACCCCTCATCCCATTGCTAGACTCCCTCATAAAGAATCCCTCCCCATCTCTCCTGGAGCCCCTTCAGGTACTGGAAGGCTGCTATAAGGTCTCCCCAGAGCCTTCTCTTCTCCAGGCTGAACGCCCCCAACTCTCTCAGCCTGTCCTCACAGCAGAGGTGCTCCAGCCCCCTTATCATTTCGGTGGCCCTCTGCTGGACCTGTTCCAACAGGTCCTTGTCCTTCCTGTACTGAGAACTCCAAAGTTGGACGCAGTACTCCAGATGGGGCCTCAGCAGAGTGGAGCAGAGGGGGAGAATTACCTCCTTCAACCTGCTGGACACTTTTCTTTTGATGCCGCCCAGGATGCAGTTGGCTTTCTGGGCTGCGAGCTCACATTGCTGGCTCATATTGAGCTTCTTGTCCACCAGCACCCCCAAGTCCTTCTCCTCAGGGCTGCTGTTCAGCCATTCTCCACCCAGCCTGGATCTGTGCTTGGGATGGCTGTGACCCAGCTGCAGGACCTTGCACTTGGCCTGGTTGAACTTCATGAGGTTTGCACGGGCCCACCTCTCCAGCCTGTCCAGCTCCCTCTAGATGGCGTCCCTTCCCTCCAGCGTGTTAACTGTGCCACACGGCTTGGTGTCATCGAACAATTGGCTGAGGGTGCACTCGATCCCCCTGTCCATGTCACCATTTAGTCTGTTTTTATTGTTGTACTTGCAATATCTGAAAACTGTTTTCTCCTGCAGTAAAAGTATAGCAACATCTCCTGTTTCTGGGAAAGACAACCTTTAGGCTGCGTGAGGATCAGTTGTGCCTTCCATCATAGCAAACCTTGTTATATTAATGGACTTTTTTTGCCACCTAGTAAGAGTGAGTAAAAATATTTTCTCAAGAAGTTGTTCATGAGAGTGAGTAAATACAGGAAAATGTCCTTCTGATGCTTACTGCCCACGCTTACCTCGTATGCATCAAGGTCAAGAAATGTAGCATGGCAAATCCACCAGGTATGATCTGCTATCCCAGCAAGTTGAAGGCAAAGAAAGGAACTGTACTGGCATTTGAATAGGGTTGCCATATGAATTTTTTTAGCGTTCATGTTACAGATCTTCTTTACTATCAGTGACATGAAAGATAAAGTCACAAATGGCAATTTAGGTTGCTAAGATCCGCAGAGCAAAAGTGGTGCTTTACCTGGGTATTTGCTAGATTACATCTCTCCAGTAGTCAAAAGTGGTGAGCAGGCAGGTAACCATTTCAGAGAAATGAAAAGTAGCGTGTGTGGAGTGGGGAGGAGGTTGGTAGGGCTCTATCAACAGATATTGTTGATAGAGCACAACATGTTAGGTGGATGAGACCCCCCTTGTATAGAAAACATCAGATTACAGTGCTGTGTGTGCAGGTGTATTTCCAGTTCATCATTTTGAATACAGTTTTCAGGCTAGAACATTGGATGCAAGCTATTAAGTAGAGTAACAGCGTACAAGGCAGTACGATATCTGAAAATCAGAGTATTTATGGAAAAAACCACCATGTTATAAATTGGGTTTTTTTCCTCAGTCCTTTCTAAGAGGAGCTCTTGTTTACCAAGAGTCTGACCTGAGACAGGGTAAGAGTCCAGGGCAGGTCAGAAATCGGGCGGAAGCCAGAGTGAGAGCAAGTCAGCATGACTTGTCATAGATGCATGAACAAGTGGACTAAACCAGAGTTGTTCCTGGCCCTTATCTCCAGAGCTGTAGACAGATGTTGTAAGAGAAGCCCAGAAAGACCACTAGTCAGAAGCAAACACCTTGCGTTCCTGAAATTCCCCCAGGATAAGGTAGCCTGTCGTACCTGGGCATGTTGAGCCGAACTAATCACAGAGGACCAAGGCAAGAGCTTGAGTGCCCTTCCTGCGAGTGTCCATACTGCTTGTAGTGCAGTTCCCACACCCAGAGCATCGGCGCCTGGTACCTTGTGCTGTCGTACACACCAAGCACCACGTTTTTGGGTCTGGTGTGAGTCAGAGACTACGTCCAAGAGGCACTGTGGACAAGGGCGTGCTGTAGAAGAGCAACGTCCAACGAGAAAATGGACCCAAGCCTTTTTCTTTATACTGCAGTATGTATAAATTCAAAGTCCGCGTGCTCCACAATACTATTGTAAATATGAGAAGTACATTTATTCATTTTAATAGTTAGAAATCTTGTTGAGCTAATCTAAGTTTGATTTGGCTTACACTGCCAGGAGCTAATAACACTCTATTTTGGACATTGAAAAAAGGCTCTATCAAGTTAAAGTGTTGTATCTTGCTTTCTCTGGCATGTGATATAACAAATCTGTTCTGCTGGCGTGTTGTTAAAATGGGTTTACTATGATACACATGCTCCTTATAGGCAAGCAAGAGATGCACAAGAATAACAGCAACTGAATAAAAGACAATGCCCATGCTTCATCTAATTTCTTTAAAAATGGAAAACATACCCAACTCTGATATTTTTAATATAATGCACAGAATCCTGATTGTATCTATAGCTGCAAATTGGTCATCTCGAACAATACAAATAGACTCACCATTTTTCATCATTTTTATTTTCAGTCCATTGTGTTTCCTGGCTCTCAGAAAATGCCACCCCCATACTGAAATAGTTTTGTTGCAAATATTATGGGTAGGTATAAATTCCTAAGGAAAATAATATCTTTTCCGATTTTCTTTGAACTTCAGTGTAAATTACTTTAATGAACTTCATAGTCTTTCTCAAAATTTACATTTTGTACTTAGTAAAGAGTTGTGATGCAGAAAATTGATAGAAAAAAAATCTACAAGCTAAAAAAAGGTAATCCTGTGCTTAGCATTGCTAACTTCTTCAAAATTGATGCCATGAGGAGTGACAGAGGCCTGCCTATTATTCAGCATGTTTAAAATAGTTTCACAGGTGGGGTCTTAAACTCACCTACTTACCTCAGCCCAGCTATTACTAATCATGTTTCCCTGTGCTGTAAATATCTTAAAAGGGCTTGAAAAAAAGGAGTTTTGGGCCTCAGATGAATCTATCCACCACCTGGAAGAGACAGACAGCTTTTTTCAAATAGTGTAGAATGATCAAAACGATCCTCTTTCCAAAAGGCTTTATTCAGCAGTGCCTCATCTGTCCATTCAAAGGAGCAAGTACCCATCATTTTTCCTCCTCTCTGTAGCTGGAGGATGCTCTTTTGTCAGCTTTCACAGAAGATTTTTCCTAAAAGGCGCAATCTGTCTATTTAATGATTGCTTCAACATGATAATGATTTAAAAACTATACCTGCTGGTCTGAACTTGGACATGATATTCTTGTTCCCTCCTAATAAAATAAATATACTGTTCTTATCTGCAGATGCCCCATTGCAGCAGGGTGTACAAGAAGGGATGCTGCATCATCAAGAATCACTCAGAAATCAAAAGAATATTTTATTACCAATTCACCCTCCCCTGATTATAAACCTCAATGACAAAGAAGATGAAGAGGACGACAAAGACACGACAACAGAAAAAGTTTTTATAAATATATCAACAAAAAGAGAGCCAGGGAGAATCTCCATCCCTTACTGGATGTGGGGGGGAAAGTTGCAACCAAGGATGAGGAGAAGGCTGAGATACTTAATGCCCTCTTTGCCTCTGTCTTCAATAGTCAGACCAGCTATCCCCAGGGTGCTCAGCCTCCTGAGCTGGAAGATAAGGATGGAGAGCAGAACAAGCCACCCATAATCCAGGAGGAAGTAGTCAATGATCTGCTTCTGCACCTAGATGCACACAAGTCTATGGGGCCGGATGGGATTCACCCAAGAGTACTCAGGGAGCTGGCGGGAGAGCTCACCAAGCCTTTCTCCATCATTTATCAACAATCCTGGTCAACAGGGGAGGTACCAGATGACTGGAGGGTGGCTAATGTGACGCTCATCTACAAGAAGGGTCGGAAGGAGGATCCAGGGAACTACAGGCCTGTCAGCCTGACCTCGGTACCAGGAAAGATCATGGAGAAGATCATCTTGAGTGAGCTCTCACGGCAAGTGCAGGGCAGCCAAGGGACCGGGGCCAGCCAGCAGGGGTTTAGGAAAGGGAGGTCCTGCTTAACCAACCTGATCTCTTTCTATGACCATGTGACCCGCCTTCTGGATGCGGGGAAGGCGGTGGACGTTTTCTATCTGGACTTTGCAAGGCCTTTGACACTGTCCCCCACAGCATTCTCCTGGAGAAGCTGGCGAATCCTGGCATAGACAAGTGTACTCTTCGCTGGGTTAAAAACTGGCTGGATGGCCATGCCCAGAGAGTTGTCATTAATGGGGTGAAATCCTCTTGGCAGTCGCTCACCAGTGGTGTCCCTCAGGGCTCAGTTTTGGGGCCAGTTTTGTTTAATATTTAATATTTGTTTAATATCTTTATCAATGATCTGAATGAGGCTGAGGAGAGGCTGAGGGAGCTGGGCATGCTTAGCTTGGAGAAGAGGAGGCTGAGGGGAGACCTCATTGCCCTCTACAACTACCTGAAAGGAGGGTGTAGAGAGGTGGATGTTGGCCTCTTCTCCCAGGTGAATAATGACAGGACCAGAGGAAATGGTCTGAAGCTGCGGCAGGGGAGATTTAGGTTAGATATCAGAAAGAATGACTTTACTGAAAGAGTGGTCAGGCACTGGAACAGCCTGCCCAGGGAGGTGGTTGAGTCGCCATCCCTAGAGGTATTTAAGAAATGTCTAGATTTGGCACTTCAGGGTGTGCTCTAGTGGCAGAGATTGTAGGTTGCTTTTTTGGGTTTTTTTTGTGTGTGTGTATGGTTGGACTCGATGATCTCGAAGGTCCTTTCCAACCAGGAAGATTCTATGATTCTATGATTTTATGATCTCCAGTTTGCTGAAGTGTTGCCTGAGCTCCTCCTCTGCCAGCTGAGGCCAGCAGATCCTCCGCCCCAAGGGAAGCTCTTCTCTGCTCGGGCCTTTTGCCCAGGTCTGCGGGGCCTGGCATGTCTGGAGGCTGGTCCGGCTGGGACCCTCCTGCCCCAGGGGGACTGGCAGAACCGAGAGCAGCCTCAAGAGCTGCCATAGGCGAGTGAAGGCCGGGAGGGTTCTAAAAGGGTGCCAAACAAGTCCTGAACCTTGAGCGTCTCTCGAGCTTAACGATGAGAATTCTTCCCAGCAGCTCGTGCAGGGCTCTGTTTTGCAGCTGTGCGGAAAAGAGCCCGGAGAGCCCCGGGGTGCGCTAGTTCTTGCAGTGCTTCCGCGGCACCGAGGGCTTTTCTGCTCCTCAGACTGCAAGCCAGTGAGCGTGCTGGGGGTGCCCAAGAGGCTGGGAGGGGACAGAGCAGGGACATCTGAGGCCAACCCACAGCCCACAATCCCACAGCCTACCACAGCGTGCTCAGCAATGAAAGTGTGTGTGGGGGGTGAATGTTGGCGGGGGCTGCCCTTGGTCAGGGCCTGGCTGGGCATCACTCGCTTGCTGGTCAGCAATTGCTTTCTTTTGCATCCCTTGTTTTCCTTGGGCTTTTTTTTCTAACCCACCAGTTTTCTCCCTTTCCCCCTTCCGACGCTCCCCCTGCACCTCACTGCACAGGAGCGAGGGAGCGGCTGTGTGGCGCTGAGCTGCCGGCCAGGCTTCAGCCACACCAGCCTGTGAGCAAAATTGTTCCCTAGCGAGGGGAAGAGGACTCCCCCTTCCTCCTCCATCACGCTGCGGGCATCCCCTCTATCCCACTGGGATGCACGACAGCCTCAGCACTCCGGCTGCTCCTGGAGCCGCTTCCAAAGTTTTTTGGGTGAGCTGAGGCATTTACGGTGCCCAGCGTGGAAGGGAATGCCTGGCATTGCCATGAGTTGGGGGGGTGTTGCGTGAAACGGGGCCAAGCGGTTTTGGCAGAAGATAAACCCCCTTGCGTTCTAACACTCCTCACCGAGGTGGGAGGCTAGGTGCGGCTAGGTTTAAATTCTGAGTGATGCCCAATTCAGCACTATCAGTCCAATCGCGTTTAATATGTATTAAACTACTACGATTTGGATACACTAATAGTGGACTGCACCTTCAGTCTAGTCGTGCTTATGAACTAGCACGGCCTCTCTGTAGTTTTGGTCGCGTTCAGTGAGAAAGCGGAACGACTAGCTACTGAAACAGTGCAGTTTATTTAAACAACAGATATACAGGTTCTTTAGGATTGCCGGTGATAAATACACTGTCTGCAAAGCACGCGCAAATAAAGATATTGCTAAGTATACAAACGCGCGACAAAATTATAAACGATACAGCCTGGCTATAAATGTAGGGTAGAGATTCTCTAGAGAAATTTCTAAGTCCCCGAGAAAGCGCTCGGTGTAATCGAAGTCTTACCCAAAGGCGTCCCTATGCGGGGGAAGAAAGGCTCAGCCCGTCGACTGATCCTGGAAATCAGCGGTGGAATCCTTCGCGATGGTGTCTTCCCTGACATCCCCTCTCTCTTGGGCTATTTTTATATTACTTTTTTATCTTCAAAGTGGAGTTTGAGTGACTTTAGTCATATGTACTTTTATTATGATTAATGTATTCAAGGAGGAGTGTTCACACCTCGGGGGCGGATAGCCTCCGGGATGGAGGTGTGTTTTGGTACATTGTGGTGAGCAAAGTTCGCACAAAAGGACAGCATTTCATCAACATTAGACGAAATGTTGGCTCGGGTAGCGTGTAGGCCGCTTATCAGTTCCGTAGTACCATCTCGTCCCCATATCTGCTATTCGTCACAAGGGAAGGCCACGGAACAAGCGTGTTCCATTCCATCCCTCGTGTAGTTTCGCAAACAACCTTGTACAGGGAATCACAGATGTTGCATTCTTCATGTGCTAGCTGCGGCTGTATTCTACCTCAGAAGCCTCTTGATTTTATGACTTTCCTTAATGTGTGAACAATGCTATATTTTTGTATTCTTGGCCAATTTAGTAATTATTCCACAGGGGGGCTGAGGAAACTGCCCCACAAGCAGTGTGCCAGGAGGACGGCTGGCCGCAGGGGACAGCAAGCTGCAGGGGAGGGTGGCTGTGTAAGGACCTTTAGCCCTTGCTGGCCACCGAGCCCTGCCTACGTCTTGCCCTGGCTCTGAGCGCATGGCGCGGCTCCGAGGAGAGAGCCGAGCCTCAGCAGGACGTGGTCCTGGGCAACCTGCTCTAGGCGAGCCTGCTGGAGCAGATGTTGGAGCAGGCCAGCTCTGCACATCCCCCAGTTTCTTGTCATTTAGACAAGGAGTCCATCACCTGATGTCCCCCCCACACCTGGGAAAGGGAATGGGGAAAAAACCACGGAAACACGAGGGCTGAAAGAGAAACAAATTTAATAGAAAAAGTAATTCAGACAGGCTGAGAGAGTTGGCGTTGTTCAGCCTGGAGAAGAGAATCACGGAGGAGACCTTATAGCAGTCTTCCAGTCCATAAAGGGGGCCTACAGGAAGGATGGGGAGGCTGTCTTCATCAGGGAGTGTAATGATAGGACAAGGGGTAACGGATTCCCCGGGGCAACCTGTGAAAACGGGGTAGCCTCTAGTGGGAGGTGTTCCTGCCTAGGGCAGGGGGTTTTAACTAGATGATCTTCAGGGTTGCTTCCAACCCGAACCTTTCTATGATTCTATAAATCCCACCTACAGGACCCAAAAAACCCTCAATATCCCTCTTAGGGAATCCCAAAAGACCCATGGGAACCCCCCCAAGTTTTATTGAGCTCTACATATCTTCCTATGTGGTCCTATCTGCTAGAATTGTGTCTTTTATGGACACTGCCAATGGCGTTGCATTTTTTCTTATTGTATGGGATTGAAAATGCAAATACTAAATGGGAAGACGATTAGCTTTTTGTTGCAGTTCCTGCATTTCCAACAAAACTTCCAATACTGCTGTATTTGTGGCGTTTTTACTGGCATCGGTGGAAAGAGGCGGTTTGCACTTTTAGGTTCCATTCAGCTGGCTGGCTTTGCAAAACTGACTTAAGCATGTGAACTGAGGAGATGTGGACCTTGAACCTGGTAGCGTTGCTGCTCCAAAGCGCTAGCTCTTGAGAGAGCTTCTGTTAAACACAAGTGTTTCTCAGGTACCAAGCTTCCAACGCGTGGCTGGCAAGCATTTTTCTTTTCTAGCTAGGGTAGATGGTCATGGCAATAAAGTGTTACAATGAGCAGTATACGCTGATACTTGTTTGGAAAGCTTGCTTTCTCTGTCTGTTTTCCTGTTTCCCAAATGTCTCTATCCCCTTCTTCGCGTTCTTTTAAAAGCTTGGAGTCTTTTATAGATGGTGCCTAGTGCTGTGTCCATCTTTTATTTCCTCCCCTGTGTGGAAGTTCACAGAGCCCAGGGACCCTATGGCTCCGCCCCATGGCAACATGGACCACGGGGATCCAGACCTCGGCCCCACAGAGGGGCTGTGGAGGGGCTCACGGCCTGTCCTGGTCCCCCCCACACCTGTGATGTCATTATGGGGCATGTTCCAGAGCCACCGGACAGGTAGGGGTTCCACTCTGATGTTGGAGGGAGGGCAAGGACAAAGTGCTGTAAGCACCCCAGAGAGAAGCATCTCCCAGTGCCTCAGGCGTCGAGGTGGGTGACAGCTTGGCTCGCACCGCATACTCCTCCTCACCCAGGGAGAGGAAGATGAGCGCTGTGGCTTGCACCGCCTTCCACGGGCTTTGCCCAGAAGGGAAGCTGGGCGATGGGATCATCAGCGTGGACGGCATTGAATTCATTGCTCACAAGATGATCCTCTCTAGCTGCAGTCCGTACTTCAGGTGAGTGCTTGAAGGAGGAGGGGATGGGGCCAAACAGTATTTCCTGCTCTGTGCCACACTGTGCCTTCGTGTATCTCCAGCGCTTCCCTCGGCACTCCAACTCTCCTCCAGCAGTTCCCCCTAGTCCTGGTACCTCCCCAGACACCAAAATTCATCCACAAACTCAGATGGAACAGCAGCGCTGGAAGTGGTGTCTGGCGAAGCCCCAGATACGGTGCAGGGCTGAGAGCATGGCCAGCCTGGCTGCTCTGCTGCCAGGCGGGAGGCTTTCCTTCCCCACACACCGTTATTCTCTGCTCTTCTCATTGAAGCAAGGTGCCCACTCTCCCTGTGGCTCCTTCTTAAAACAAGCGGCTACTAAAACATTCCTTCATCAAACTCCATGGCCTCCCAGCATGGCTACTGCTAGTGCCCAAATTGGTGCCCGGGGAAGGAGGCACAGGGGATAATGGGGTCAGGGTGTCACACGGCGAGGCCGCTTTCTTCCCCAGCACTGCTTTGTTTTTTTCAGGGCTTTGTTCTCCAGCAGCTGGAGCAATGCCGAGAGGAAGGTCTATCAAATCCCCGGCACTTCCTCACAAATGATGAGGCTCCTCATGGAATATGCCTACACCGGGACAGTGCTGCTCACGGATGACAACGTTGAAAGTTTGCTAATCGTGGCAGACCAGTTCAATGTCCTGGACATCGTCAGACTGTGCTGCGAGTTCTTAAAATCCCAGCTGTGCTTGGAAAATTGCATTGGCATCTGGAGATTCACCGGCTACTACTACTGTCCTGACCTGCGAGAAGCAGCCCACGAGTTCATCCTGCATCACTTTGAGGAGGTGACCAAGGTGTCCACAGAGTTTCTGGCGCTCTCCTTCAATGAGCTGGAACGCCTGCTGGAGAAGGATGAGCTCCCTGTGAAAGAAGAGGCCGTGCTCGAGGCCGTTCTGAAATGGGTTGCCCATGACCTGCAGAGCAGGAGGCAGCACGTGGTAGTCTTGCTGGGCAAGGAAGGGTGGAAGTGTGGACAGAAGGGAGTTTTTTTCTCTAAATAAAATCAGCGTTACTGACAGTTAAGACTTTGCTTAAAACTTTTGAACTCACGCGTGCGCACTGGTGTGAATTTGTGTTCCCTGTTCCCTGAACTTACACGTCCCTCTTGCAAATCTGCAAGTGCCATTTCTATCAGTTTCATAGGAACTAGATTTTCATCAGTGTCCTGGAAGGTCCTATTGACCGGCTTTTGAAGAGCTGGAAGTTTGCTTCCGTGAGATTCAGGGTCCTGACTTTACTCTTCCCCCTGACGCCCACACCCCTCAGGACTGTGAACTCCACCAGCGCCCGACCACCGCAGCCCAGGCTGCCTCCAATCTTGATGTCACCCATTAGCAGCTCATTTGCGTTGGTGCCCTTCAGGTCCAGTATGGCCGCTCCTCTGGTGGGGCTGTCTGTGACCTGGCTTAAGAAGTTATCTTCAAGGCACTCAGCTCTGGGTGTCTCCTGGATTGCCTCCAGCTTGCCGTGCTGCTTTTCCAGCAGCTGTCGGGGCGGCGGAAGTCCCCCGGCAGGACGAGAACCTGTGAGCATGATGCCTGCTGCTGTAGCTGGAGCAAGGCGGCTTCGTCAATAGGCTCCCCTTGATCGGGCAGCCTGGAGTAGACACCAACCCCAAGGCTCCTTTTGTTGCCTGGCTCTCTAATTCTTACCCGTAAGCTTTCAACCTGCTCTTGGCTATTCTTCAGAGACAGCTCTTCACACTCTACCTGTTTCTTGACCCAGAGGGCAGCCCCTCTGCCCCCTCTTCCTCCCCTGTTGCTGGCCATGGATAGTCACACTCCAGTCATGGGATTCATCCCACCAGGTTTCAGTAATGGCAACTAGGTGTCAGCTTTCCAGCAGCACGGTGGCTGCCAGCTCCTCCCGTTTGTTGCCCGTGCTGCATGCATTGGTGTCGAGGCACTTTAGCTGGTCTGTCAGCCATGTCAACTTCTTAGAGGAACACACCTTAATTTCTTTGAGCTATTCACTGCTGTTCCCCTCTTTTCTCCTCCCCTTTTGACTCCTCCCCCTTTGGCTCCCCCCCATTACCTCAGGAGCCATTCCCTCATCTCTGGAAGACTTCAAGCGTCCTCCAGTGTTCCCAGCACGTGTATTCGGGGGCAGGGGGGAATGTGTTTAAGGGAGGGTGGGGCATTTGAGGAGAGGGTACTGTATTTGGGGGTGGGTGGGGGGAGGGATACGTTTAGGGGAGGAGGTACATTTGAGGGAGGGGGGCTTAGAGTGGCTTTGTTAGGACCTTTTCTCTTGTGTTTTTCCATTAAAAGCTCTTTCTCCAGCCCTGCTCCGTGCCTGTGTGGGAGGGGAGGGAGCACAGGGGTGGTCAGCGGGAATGGGCCCCCACCAGGTGCCACAGCCCCGCTGAAAGGGTATTTTCATTCATACCTGTCCCTTGTTTAACTTGGACGTTCAAGCAGCTCAACTTTTTCTGACTTACTTCTCCCTGTATACACATCACACTCTCCTGCAATCAGCCTTTCCTTTTCTCCTGACTTGGCCTTTCCCAGCGAGTTCTTGGGTAGTGGTTTTCTTCAAAGCTGCTTTAGTGCTGCTGAAGGATGTTGAAGCGACAGCTCTGGCGATCCAAGCACTGTACTCGCCCATGAAAGCCTTCCAGCTCAGGCAGCCGCAACGCAGGATTCACAGTTCCTCGCTCCCCTGGACACGCTTCCAACCTCCGTATGACCCGATTCTATGACTATGGAGCTGGAGAGGCTGCAACCAGGGTCCCAAACACATGGGGAAGATGGGGCAGCTATAGGGGAGGAAGCAGAGGTCAGAGAGTGCCATCTCACACCAAACACCCCACACTTGTCACATCACTCTGTCTTTCAGTCTGAACTCCCACCCACACACCAAACACAAGGACAGGCTTTGCACTCCGGCCACTCTCATGAGCACCAGCCCTTGCTCGCTGCATTAGCAGCACAGCCTCCTTCATACAACCACCAGGAACGTGTGGCAGCACCAAACATCTGCAGTGAGCTTTGTGCTGGCTACAGCCCATGTCAGAGAACGACCCCGGCCCCCAGAGGGAAGGTGACTTTGTCCCACGGCTCCTCCATCCATCCTGCAGCCTGCCCACAGCAGGAAGAAGGCACAACGGCCTGCACCAAAGGAGGAGCAAAAAACAGTTCCTCCCATGGGCCACCAGCAGCCGAAACACAAAGCCCTCTCACACCTCTGCTGGGCTGAGCTTGAAAACGCTTCCAAAGGGTAATGTGGAAAACCCTGTTGCCGGAGCAGCACCAACAGAATTCTGCCCACGGGACAGCTTCAAGCAGATTTACACCTCTGTGCAATGGGAGACGGCTGAGCCCTCAGCAACCAGGCCTTGCATTTACTGCTTCAAAAAACCCCACATTAAAAAAGCCCACACCCAGCGCCCTGCATCTCTGCAGAGAGCTCCACCTTCTCCAGCTGACAGCCAGCAGGAGGCAGAAGAGCCAAAGCCCCAAAGCACAGAACCCCTCAGAGGTCACCAGATGGGGGCCTCTAGGGGGGTTGTTCTGTCTCTCGAGCCAGGATGAGCCCTGCTCCCCCGGCACAACAGCTGCTGCTCATCCCGAACGCCTCACAGGTCAGCACTGTTATAGATTGTGGGCCAATAATTGGCAGGAACCAGTCCAATTAATCAAATTAGTTTATTAAGCAAGCGGCAGCAAGCAAAACAGCACTGGGCGGCCGGGGAGTCTTTGCTCCGCCAACGGCGCACACCCACTTCCCGAAAGTAGCTGATTATATACTCTTCTGGTTCCCGTATATGTGTCAATCCTGGTATATTCTGTGTCTGAGCGACGTGTTGCTAGGGGGTCGGTCTTGTCCTGCCTCCTGGTGGTGGTGAGGCTGAAGGCTCCTCATCTTTATCAGTGTCCTTGGGGAGACTCTTTTCAGCTTATCGCACAACTTAGCTCTTCCCTTTGAAGTGTTAAAGCACACCAGATGCCTGTGATTTAGGCCTTGAGGTGTCAAAGTGCACCAGATAGCACACTGGATGCCTGTGATTTAGGCCTTGAGGTGTCAAAGTGCACCAGATAGCACACCGGATGCCTGCGATTTAAGTATGTGAAGAGTCAAAACATTGTAATTTTTCACCAGCCTTTAAGAAAGCCTGATTTGATTAACAAACATGATTTTATTTATTACACAGGGCACGGCAATATGAAAGCAGTCCCTCTTGTCCCCTTCCTCTGGCAGGTGTGGAAATAATGGCTGAGGAAATCGAGGAAATGACTGAGAGAACAGCCAAGGAAAATGAGGAAATAGCTAAGAAAAATTATAAACTGTTAAATTTTCTGGGGTGGAGGAAGAATTCCACTCTTCCCCTGAACCGTCCCGTGTCTCGATCATTAATTAAAAACGCCCTCCCACGAATCCGATCCAAGAGATGCAGGACCCGCTCTGAGATTTCCTGTGGCTTTGCCTCTGCAACTGTGGAGAGCACAGGAGTAAACGGGGTAGAAAATCTACCCCGGTACCACGAGCACGAGTGCTTGAGTTGCAAGGTAAAGCAGAGTGAAGAGAGAATGGAAGTGGAAGTCTGATGGAGATGGGAGATTTTCAGTAGACTACCGTGGCCTGAAGGAAGCCACACCACCACTGAGTGCTGCTGTGCCAGACCTGCTAGAAGTGCAACATGAACTGGAGTCAAAGGCAGCCAAATGGTATGCTCCAATTGACATCGCTAATGCATTTTTCTCTCTTCCTTTAGCAGCAGAGTGCAGGCCACAGTTTGCTTTCGCCTGCAGAGGCATCCAGTATGGACTGCCCCCGGGGTGGAAAGACAGCCCTGCTATTTGCCATAGGCTGATCCAGACTGCACTGGAGAAGGCTGGGGCTCCAGGACACCTGCAATACACAGGAAGGTTTCAAGAAAGGTCAGAAAATAACCAAGATCCTTCTGAAAGCGGGTTTTGCCATAAAAAGAGGTAAGGTCAAGGGACCTGCAGGACACATCCAGTTCTTGGGAATCAAGTGGCAAGATGGTCATCGCCAGACCCCAATGGATGTGATTAACAAAAGAACAGCTATGTCCCCACCAACTAGCAAAAAGGAAACACAAGCCGGTTTAGGTGTTGTGGGTTTCTGGAGAATGCACATTCCAGGTTATAGTCAGATTGTGAAACCTCTCTATGAAGGGCCTGGAAAGAAAAGTGATTTTAGGCGGGGTCCTGAGCAACGACAGGCCTTTGAGCAAAGTAAAGAAGAGACCGTGCATGCAGTAGCTCTTAGACCAGTCGGAACAGGACAGGACATTAAAAATGTTCTCTCCACTGCAGCAGGTGACAATGGACCTACCTGGAGCCTCTAGCAGAACGCACCAGGGGATACTTGAGGTGCATCCCTAGGATTCTGGAGTCGAGGCTATAAAGGCTCCAAGGCCAACTACAACTGAGAAAGAAATCTTGGCAGCATGTGAAGGAGTTGGAGCCACTTCAGAGGTAATTGGTACCTGAGCACAGCTCCTCCTGGTGCCCCGATGGCTAGTGCTGGGCTGGATGTCCAAAGGCAAAGTTCCTTCTACTCATCACGCCCCCGATGCTACCTGGAGTAAGTGGGTTGCCTTAATCACACAGTGAGCTCGAATAGGAAACCCCAGTCATCCAGGAATTGTAGAAGTGATGATCACAAACTGGCATGGAGGCAAAGACTCCGAAATGCCACCTGAGGAGGTGGTAACCTGTGCTGAGGAAGCCCCGCCATATAACAAACTCTCACCTAATGAGAAACTCTATGCTCTGTTCACTGATGGATCTTGTCGTAGTGTAGGAAAACACTGAAGGTGGAAAGCTGCTGCATGGAGTCCTACACGACAGGTCACAGAAGTGACTGAAGGACAAGGTGAATGGAGTCAATTTGCAGAGGTAAAAGCCATCCAGCTGGCCCTAGACATTGCTGAATGGGAAAAGTGGCCAGTACTCTATCTCTATACTGACTCATGGATGGTGGCCATGGGGGTGGTTACAGCAGTGGAAGCAGAACAACTGGCAGCGCAAAGGTAAAACCATCTGGACTGCTGAATTATGGCAAGTACGCCATGTAGATGCCCACGTACCCATGAGTCAACATCCATGAGGAACATCAAAACAATCAGCAAGTGGACCAAGCTGCTAAGATTTTCAAGACAGATTTGGACTGGGAACATAAAGGTGAACTGTTTTTAGCTCAGTGGGCCCATGACACTTCAGGACATCAAGGAAGAGATGCAACATATAAATGGACTTGTGACCAAGGGGTGGATTTAACCGTGGACGCTATTGCGCAGGTTATCCACAATTGTGAAACATGGGCCGAAATCAAGCAAGCTAAAAGGTTAAAACCTTTGTGGTATGGGGGACGATGGTTGAAATATAAATCTGGGGAGGCCTGGCAAATAGACTACATCACCCTCCCTCAAACCCATCAGGGTAAGCGCTATGTGCTTACAATGGTGGAAGGAAGCACTGGATGGTTGGAAACCTACGCCATACCCCATGCTACTGTCCGAAATACCATCCTAGGCCTCGAAAAGCAAGTCTTGTGGCGACATGGTGCTTCAGAAAGAATTGAGTCAGACAATGGGACTCACTTCAAAAACAGTCTTATAAGTAATGAGGCAAAAGAGCATGGTATTGAGTGGGTAGGTCATATCCCCTATCATGCATCACCTTCTGGGAAAGTTGTGCAATACAATGGATTGTTAAAAGCTACTCTGAAAGCAATGGGTGGTGGATCCTTTAAAAATTGGGACAAGCATTTAGCACAAGCTACCTGGTTAGTTAACACCAGGGGATCCATCAGTCGAGCTGGTCCAGCTCAGTCAGACCTTTTACATACTGTAGAAGGGGATAAAATCCCTGTGGTGCATGAAAGGATATGTTAGGGAAAACTCTTTGGGTTTTTCCTATTTCAGGCAAAGGCAAACCCATTCGTGGGACTGTTTTTGCTGAAGGACCTGGATGTACTTGGTGGGTGATGCTGGAGAATGGAGAAACTCAATGTGTACCCCAAGGAAATGTAACTCTGGGTGAGAAGACTTAATTCTGAGTTGTATGATATTGTTATAGGATACTAACAGTGTTCTATAAGTGTTTTTCAGGATAATACAGTGGTGATGAAACCTGAACCAGCTTCATCAAGTGACGTCCAGCACAACCCTTTGAGATGGACATGATACCCATGGGCACGAACCACACTAAATTTCATTCATCCCTGAGAATTTCATTCATCTTTCTTACCCTGAGATTCTGCTATGAGAGATGAAACTCTACAGTTATGAACTAAATGGACTTAGTGAACTTTTGTTGATAAAATCATAACTGAGTAACCTGCATCTATCTATTTATATTTATATATATATGGTATATGGATACATTTGATAGACAAAGTATTAGTGATCTGAGCATGATGCAAATGGTATGGAATAAGGGGTGGAATGTCCTGCTTTGAGGTAAAACAGAACCAACTTTCTGTTCAGCAATTTTTACTTCTTAGCTAGGCCTCTTCTAACTCTCTGAAATTAACGGCACGTTGTGTCTGAAAGGGTTCGTTCCGAGTGATAAGACAGTTTGGTCCAAGGAATGGTGTGCACAGAGGCTCTTGCTTATACTTATTGCTGTAACAACCAAGGTCAGCTAATTTTGTTATTTGCCCCGTTAGAGGGTCAGAAGCGGAAAAGCGCAGAGGGGTCCCACCTGCGGGGAGGATCGGACAGGACAGGTGACCTAAAATTGACCGACAGGGGTATTCCATCCCATCTGCCCCATGCTCAGTGTGAAAGCTGAGGGATCAAAGGGTCAGTCTCTTTCTTCAAGGGCTGACGTCCGAGGAGGATGCTGTCTGTTATCTGCCTTTGATCCCGATCCGTGTGTTCCTGACTCCAACTCTGGAACCCGGTTCCCACCCATTGCTGAGTCCAGTCTGGGACTTCCCCAGTGCCTGCCGGTGACGTCATCCTGGGAGCTTAATAGGGTTTTGTATAAACTGTATCTGTTTCATTATTTTCCTTTTTATCTTATTATCAATATTTCATTAAAGTAGTTTAGTTTCTTCTAAACTCGTAAATCTCTCTTTATGTCTCCCCCCCCTCCCCGTGCACAAGAGCCTGGGGGGGAGCATCTGTTGCTGGTCATTGGCCAATTTGGACAAAACCACGACAGACGTCAAGGCGGACAATGGTCTCCTGGGGAGCATTACGAAGAGCATTGCCAAGCAGGTGGGGGGAGGTCATCCTCCCCCTCTACTCTGCCCTGGTGAGGCCACATCTGGAGATCTGTGTCCAGTTCTGGGCTCCCCAGTTCAAGAAGAACAGGGAACTGCTGGAGAGATTCCAGTGGAGGCTACAGAGATACTGAGGGGATGGAGCACCTCTCTGCTGAGGAAAGGCTGAGAGCCCTGGGGCTGTTCAGCCTGGAGAAGAGAAGACTGAGAGGGGATCTCATCAATGCTCATCAATACGTAAAGGGCGGGTGGTAAGAGGATGGGGTCAGGCTATTTTCAGTGGTGCCTTGGGATGGGACAAGGGGCAACGGGCACAAACTGGAACACGGGAAATTCCATCTGAACAT
Organism: Larus michahellis; assembly: GCF_964199755.1. Classification (NCBI taxonomy): domain Eukaryota; kingdom Metazoa; phylum Chordata; class Aves; order Charadriiformes; family Laridae; genus Larus; species Larus michahellis. The sequence continues at coordinate 80,929 of NW_027435902.1, forward strand.
GAGGAAAAACTTCTTTACTGTGAGGGTGGCAGAGCCCTGGCACAGGCTGCCCAGAGAGGCTGTGGAGTCTCCTGCTCTGGAGAGATTCCAAACCTGCCTGGACATGATCCTGTCCAACCTGCTGTAGTTGAACCTGCTTTGGAAGGGGGGGTTGGACTAGGTGATCTCCAGAGGTTCCTTCCAACCCCTACCGTTCGGTGATTCTGTGAGAGGAACAGGCGTAAATATCTTTTGCTTCCTGGTACAGAACGAGGTTATCAGAGTGGGGGAAAGGATGTAATTGTGAGAGGCCAGAAACTGTTGAGATGGCTGAAACTGTAGAGATGGCCAAAACTGTAGAGATGGCCATTGGCCAAAAGTCCCCTAAGTGCACTCAAAACCCACTCCCTCAGGTGACCTGTGTTCTCCCACAGACATGGGGGATGTCTCTTCCTTCTCCTTCTCGCACCCCAGGTGCGAGTCACTTGAGCGTATTTGCAGTCCTCCTCACCAATCTTCCGTTACTGTCCCACATAGGATTTGTGTGAATACTATCTTGACGTATGGTGGTCATAGTGCCATCAGAAGAAAGGGAAGGGAAAGAAGACGAGGATGGCGAAGAAGTTAAAAAATGTTACAACCTTTGACAGTGGAAACATGTCATTTAGAGCTTATACAAACAGTTTTCCTTCAATGTAACATTCTTTCTAAAGATGAGGAGGGGACGGTTTGCTATGCCCACATCAGAGCTCACTGAGGTTTTAAAACAAAACCCCTAAACAAATGGGTGCTGGAAAAAAGAGTAATTAGACTCAAGAGCCTTGTTGTTTTCAGTTCTACTGAAAGCGCAGGTGTTTGTTTTTTCACTTGTGCTTGGCAGCGATTGAAAGAAAAAAGAAAAAATCCTGGAAAGTTCCTTTGAAATGCCAGGTCAGCGAGACACAGCACCATTTCTGCCTCTTCCGCTCTCCTGCTTTCTCTGAAACTTGTTTGTATCATTTTTCCAAATCCTTTGCTTTTGCTAGAGCTGAGACAACCAAAGATCCTGTTTTCGGGCCGGCCGAAAACAGATGAGGAAAAGAGATGCAGATGACGTGTGTTGTGGTTTGGCCTCAGACAGCGACAGAACTGTTGGCTGGCGAGGTTTGATCCCTCCTCTGTCCTCTCCAGCGTGCCGCTTTGCTGATGTTGGGGAGCACTCCAGGTCTGCCTGACTGCCACTCTCTCAAACTCCCCCCACCATGGGGAGGAATTGGAAGAAAAAGGCAAAGCTCATGGGTTGAGACAAAGGCAGTTTAACAGAACAGCAAAGGGAACAAGAAAACAACAACAGTAACGCGGACAGAGGAATGTACAAACACGATTATGGAACCAGCGCTCAACGACCGGACCCAGGGCGCCCCAGCCCGCTCCCAAGAGGCGACTTCCTGCCCCCTCCCCAGGCAGCTCCTGGCTATAGACCGGGCATGGCTTACTTGGGATGGAATACCTGTGTCCCTGCCGGACCCTGGGGAGAATTAACCCTGTCCTCACCGGAACCAGGACGCCCTCTTTTCCCCTTTTATCCTGACAGTCTATTTTCCAGTCTTTTGCCCGGTAGGTTTTACCGGTATGGTCTCCCCAATTTCACCCCAGGCCAACTAGTTTTCTGCATGACTCCTCAAGCTCTCTGTCTCTTAGGCTCTAGGTGAAGGCATTGATTAAAGATTTTAAGCCAGCGTAGAAAAGAGAGAGGATATTCCTTTCTCATCTCCTGTTCTGACAGCATCTGGTGAGCGACACACATTGTAAGAGTCCCATCACCAACTGTATCCCCAACCAGCGATGGGAGGAGAGGAGCAGGCGTAAACATCTTTTGGTTCCTGGTACAGAACGCGGTTATCGGAGTGGGGGAAAGGATGTAATTGTGAGAGGCCAGTGTCCTGGTTCCAGCGGGGATAGGGTTAATTTTTCCTGGTATTCCATGCCATGTGAGCCATGCCCACCCTGAGCTGCCGGGGGAGGGGGCAGGAAGTCGCCACTTGGAGTGGGCTGGGGTGTCCCGGGGTGAGCGGCGGGGAGCGGCGGTTCTGTAATCGTGTTCGTATATTCCTCTATCCGTGTTATTGTTGTTGTTTGCCTGTTTCCTTTGCTGTTCTGTTAAACTGCCTTTGTCTCAACCCAAGAGTCTTGCCTTTTCTTCTGATTCTTCCTGTATCGGGAAGGCCCGAGCGAGCGGCACGTGGTTCGTTGTTGCCGTCTGAGGCTAAACCACAACAGCCCTTTTTGGCGCCCAACGTGGGGCTCGAAGGGTTGAGACAACGACAGAATCCAACTAGAACGTGGAAAAACAGATATTTTTTTTTGTATGCATTTATTTTATTAGGTAAATAGTCGCTGGTCACCATGTTGCTTGGTTTGTTCTCATGGCTGTGTTATATAAATTCCTATATGGCTTATGTACTCCCTGCGATGCTGTTTACTGTGTCCGGAAGAGGGATGAGGATTATCATTCTGCTGTCCTGTGCGATATCTGTTTATGATATGATAACATCACTGTTCAGACAGCTATTTTGGGGTGTTTATGTGGTTTTGCTGTCCTGTCCGTACATTGGACACCGTCTCTCAGAATTTATTAATAATTACACCCAGTCTGTGGGGGAAACAGGGGGGGGCACTTTCCCCAGCTCTTTTGCCTCCCTTTTCTCCTTCGGGTCAGGTGTGACAACTTTTGAGAATTTTGAATATCCTTGGGATACTCAAACCAGCATGTTCCTAGTGTTATGTCTCCTGAATATGTTCCAGGTCTTGTTTAGGGCTAAGCGACTATTTAAGACTACCACCCGGAGATCTGCTCCGAGGTTGGATAGCCAGGGGTGGCACGGCATGTGGGAGAACATGGGCAGGTACCTAGAGAACTTCTCACCTCCAATGGTCTGGGATTTCACCCCTGAACAATTACAGGACCCTGATAAAGCGGTAGAATATTTGAAGGGAAAATGCTGTGGCTATTCTAGAGAGGCACAACTCACCGCATTGTGCTGGGCCCTGGCCAGTATCTACCAGGCACTGCTCAGAATTATGCAGCACCCTCAGGGGGAAGAGATGGAAACCAGACCAGCAGCCACTGTGGCTACTGCAACCCCTGCGACGGACACTGCGGCTACTGCAACCCCTGCGACAGACACTGCGGCTACTGCAACCCCTGCGACGGACACTGCGGCTACTGCAACCCCTGCGGCAGCCACTGCAGTTACTCCAACTCCTGTGGCAGCCACTGCAGTTACTCCAACCCCCATAGCAGCCACTGCCACTGAACCAGGGAACCAACCTGTGCCGGTATCAGTTGCCCCCATACAGAAGAAGAAGTACACGAAGAAATCAGTTCACTTAGTAAGAGATGATGATGAACCAGGGTCATCACGAGAGCAGGAGGAAGAGGCAGAACCAGAGATAATCACTCGATCCCTATCCTTGAGTGAGTTGCGGGATATGCGAAAAGATTTTGGTGATTTTGATATTTGTGAAGCGAGGCGGGGAGCCAGCGGAACTGCCAGCTTGGATTTCCGAAGGGCAGACCTTAACCTGTTTAGGAGCATGGTTGAGAGTGTCCCTTGGGAGGCAGTTTTGAAGAGCAAAGGTGCCCAGGAAGGCTGGTCATACTTCAAGCAGGTGCTCTTAGAAGCACAGGAGAAGGCCATCCCCGTGTCCCGAAAAACGAGCCGATGGGGAAGAAGACCAGCCTGGCTAAATAGAGAGCTCTGTCTGGGCCTCAGGAAAAAAAAGGAAGGTTTACATTCTCTGGAAAAGGGGCTTAGCAACTTATGAGGATTATCAAGATATAACAAAGCTATGCAGGGGGAAGATTAGAAGGGCCAAAGCTCAATCAGAACTCAGCTTGACCACTGCAGTTAAAGACAATAAGAAGAGATTTTTCCAGTATATCAACAGAAAAAGGAAGACTAGGGAAAATATAGGTCCACTGATGAATGAGACGGGTGCCCTAGTGGTGGAAGACACAGAGAAGGCAGAGTTACTGAATGCCTTCTTTTCTTCGGTCTTCACTGCTAAAGCTGCCTCTCACGAATCCCATACCCTGGAGGCAAGGGGGAAGGTCGGGAGAGAGGAAGACTTTCCCTTAGTTGAGGAGGACCGGGTCAGAGACCACTTGGCCAAGCTGGACATTCATAAGTCCATGGGCCCTGATGGGATGCACCCGCGAGTGCTGAGAGAGCTGGCAGATGTTATCACTAGACCACTCTCCATTGTCTTTGCAAGGTCATGGAGAACAGGAGAGGTGCCTGAGGACTGGAGGAAGGCTGACATCACTCCATTCTTCAAAAAAGGCAAGAAGGAGGACCCAGGGAACTACAGACCGGTTAGTCTCACCTCTGTCCCTGGGAAGGTAATGGAGCGACTCATCCTGGATGTCATCTCCAAACACGTAGAGGAACAGGAAGTTATTGGAAGTGGTCAGCATGGATTTACCAAGGGCATATCATGCCTGACCAATCTGATAGCTTTCTATGATGTTATAACGGGTTGGCTGGATGAGGGGAGAGCCATAGATGTCATCTACCTTGACCTTAGCAAGGCTTTTGACACTGTCTCCCATAACATCCTCATTAGGAAGCTGAGGAAGTAAGGGCTAGATGAGGTGACGGTGAGGTGGATCGAGAGCTGGCTGAGTGACAGAACTCAGAGGGTTGTGGTCAGCGGCACAGAGTCCAGTTGGAGGCCTGTAACCAGTGGTGTCCCTCAGGGGTCAATACTTGGTCCAATTTTGTTCAGTATATTCATTAATGACCTGGATTATGGGACAGAGTGTATCCTCAGCAAGTTTGCTGATGATACCAAACTGGGAGGGATGGCTGACACTCCAGAGGGCCGTGCTGCCATCCAGCATGACCTGGACAGGCTGGAGAGCTGGGCAGAGAAAAACCTAATGAGGTTCAACAAAAGCAAGTGCAAGGTCCTGCACCTGGGGACGAAGAATGCTAAGCACCAGTATAGGTTAGGGGCGGACATGCTGGGAAGTAGTTCTGAGGAGAAGGACCTGGGGGTCCTAGTAGACAGCAAATTATCCATGAGCCAGCAGTGTGCCCTTGTCACCAAGAGGGCCAATGGCATCCTGGGCTGCATAGGGAAGACTGTGGCCAGTAGGTCGAGGGAGGTCATTCTCCCCCTCTGCTCTGCACTGGTGAGGCCACAACTGGAGTACTGTGTCCAGTTTTGGGCTCCCCAGTTCAAGAGGGACAGGGAACTACTGGAGCGAGTCCAGCGAAGGGCAACCAAGATGATTATGGGACTGGAGCATCTCCCTTACGAGGAAAGGCTGAAAGAGCTGGGACTCTTTAGCCTGGAGAAGAGAAGGTTGAGGGGGGACCTGATTAATGTTTACAAGTATCTAAAGGGTGGGTTTAAGGAGGACGGAGCCAGGCTCTTTTCATTGGTTCCCAGTGACAGGACAAGGGGCAATGGGCACAAGCTAGAACATAGGAAGTTCCGTTCAAATACACGGAAAAACTTCTTTACAGTGAGGGTGACAGAGCACTGGAACAGGCTGCCCAGGGAGGTTGTGGAGTCCCCTTCTCTGGAGATTTTCAAGACCCGCCTGGATGCAGCCCTGAGGGATGTGCTTTAGGCAATCCTGCTCTAGCAGGGGAGTTGGACTAGATGATCTCTAGAGGTCCCTTCCAACTCTGAAGATTCCGTGATTCTGTGATTTTAGCCGACTTTCAGGTGAGCACATTGTCACCTGGCTGCTCTGGTGCTGGGATAACGGGGCCAGTAGCCTGGAATTAGAGGGTAGGGAAGCCAGGCAGCTGGGATCCCTGTCTAGGGAAGGCGGCATTGACAAGGTAATTGGGAAAAAGACCCAAGCCCTCAGCCTCTGGAAACGACTCCTGTCAGGCGTGAGGGAGAGGTACCCCTTCAGTGAGGATGTTGTATGTCAACCAAGCAAGTGGACTACCATGGAAAGAGGTATCCAGTACCTGAGAGAATTAGCCATGCGGGAGATGATTTATTATGACTTGGACAATGCAGACTTACCCATAGACCCTGATGAGGTGCAATGCACAAGGCCCATGTGGCGGAAGTTTGTACAGAGCGCACCACCATCATATGCCAACTCCCTGGCAGTAATGGAATGGAAAGGCAAAGAGGGACCAACGGTGGATGAGGTGGCTGGCCGGCTCCAGTGATATGAAGAAAGTCTCTCTTCCCCCCTTGTCTCAGCTGTGGAGAAACTGTCGCAGAAGGTCCAGCAACTTGAAGAGAATATCTCCTACTCCCCACCTGCACAGGCCAGCGTCTCAGCTATTAGAAGCAGGCATTTCCCCACTCAAGAGAGAGAGTACAGAGGATACACACCACGAGGCACCCTGTGGTTCTACCTGCATGACCACGGAGAGGACATGAGGAAGTCGGATGGACAACCTACTTTGATCCTGCGGACACGGGTACAGGAGTTGCAAGGAAGAACAACCACAAAAAGGGATCCCTCCAGGAAAAGTGCCACCCCAGTTTCCAGTGGGCCGTTCCCCAGACAAAGCAGAAGGCCTGATCTTGCTTCTGATCCTCTTGAAGGAACTTCCAAGTCATTTATGCAAGAAGTGAGTAATGGACACTATGACCAGTATTAGAGGGGCCCTGCCTCTGGCCAGGTGGAGGAAAGGGACAACCGGGTTTATTGGACGGTGTGGATTCGATGGCCTGGCACATCAGACCCACAGGAGTATAAGGCTCTAGTGGACACGGGTGCACAGTGTACTTTAATACTATCAAGCTATAGAGGGGAAGAACCCATTTGTGTTTCTGGGGTGACAGGGGGATCCCAAGAGTTGACTGTACTGGAGGCAGAAGTGAGCCTAACTGGGAATGAGTGGCAAAAGCATCCCATTGTGACTGGCCCAGAGGCTCCATGCATCCTTGGTATAGATTACCTCAGGAGAGGGCATTTTAAGGACCCAAAAGGGTACTGTTGGGCGTTTGGCATAGCTGCCTTGGAGACGAAGGAAGTTAAACAGTTGTCTACCTTGCCTGGTCTCTCGGAGGATTCTTCTGTTGTGGGGTTGTTGAGGGTCGAAGAACAACAGGTGCCGATTGCTACCACAACGGTGCATCAGCAGCAATATCGCACTAACCGAGACTCTCTGATTCCCATCCATAAGCTGATTCGTCAACTAGAGGCTCAAGGAGTGATCAGCAAGACTCGCTCACCCTTTAACAGTCCCATATGGCCGCTGCGAAAATCTAATGGAGAGTGGAGGCTAACTGTAGACTATCGTGGCCTGAATGAAGTCACGCCACGGCTGAGCACTGCCGTGCCAGACGTGCTAGAACTCCAATACGAACTGGAGTCCAAGGCAGCCAAGTGGTATGCCACGATTGATATAGCGAATGCATTCTTCTCGATCCCTTTGGCAGCAGAGTGCAGGCCTCAGTTCGCTTTCACTTGGAGGGGCGTCCAATACACCTGGAATCGACTGCCCCAGGGGTGGAAACACAGCCCCACCATTTGCCATGGACTGATCCAGACTGCACTGGAACAGGGTGAAGCTCCAGAACATCTGCAATACATTGATGACATCATTGTATGGGGAAACACAGCAGAAGAAGTTTTTGAGAAAGGGAGTAAAATAGTCCAAATCCTTCTGAAAGTGGGTTTTGCCATAAAACGAAGTAAGGTCAAGGACCTGCGCAGGAGATCCAGTTTTTAGGAATAAAATGGCAAGATGGACGCCGTCAGATTCCAATGGATGTGATCAACAAAATAGCAGCTATGTCTCCACCAACTAGTAAAAAGGAAACACAAGCTTTCTTAGGCATTGTGGGTTTTTGGAGAATGCATATCCCAGATTACAGTCTCATTGTGAGCCCTCTGTATCAAGTAACCCGGAAGAAGAATGATTTTAAATGGGGTCCTGAGCAACGACAAGCTTTTGAACAAATCAAACAGGAAATAGTCCATGCAGTGGCCCTGGGGCCAGTCCGGGCAGGACAAGATGTTAAAAATGTGCTCTACACCGCAGCCGGGGAGAACGGCCCTTCCTGGAGCCTCTGGCAGAAAGCACCAGGGGAGACTCGAGGTCGACCCCTAGGGTTTTGGAGTCAGGGATCCAGAGGATCCGAAGCCCACTACACTCCAACAGAAAAAGAGATATTGGCAGCATATGAAGGGGTTCAAGCTGCTTCGGAAGTGGTTGGTACAGAAGCCCAGGTCCTCTTAGCACCTCGACTGCCGGTGCTGGGCTGGATGTTCAAAGAAAGGGTCCCCACCACACATCATGCAACTGATGCTACATGAAGTGGATTGCACTGATCACACAGCGAACTCGAATGGGAAACCCCAGTTGCCCAGGAATTCTGGAAGTGATCATGGACGGGCCAGAAGGCAAGGATTTCGGAATGTCACCAGAGGAGGAGGTGACGCGTGCAGAAGAGGCCCCACCATATAATAAACTGCCAGAAAATGAGAAGAAATATGCCCTGTTCACTGATGGGTCCTGCCGGATTGTGGGAAAGCATCGAAAGTGGAAGGCTGCTGTGTGGAGTCCTACACGACAAGTTGCAGAAGCCAGTGAAGGACAAGGTGAATCGAGGCAGTTTGCAGAGGTGAAAGCCATTCAGCTGGCTTTGGACATTGCTGAGCGAGAAAAAGGGCCAGTATTTTATCTCTGCACTGACTCATGGATGGTGGCAAATGCTCTGTGGGGGTGGTTACGGCAGTGGAAGCAGGGCAACTGGCAGCGCAGAGGCAAACCCATCTGGGCTGCTGAACTATGGCAAGATATTGCTGCCCGGATAGAGAATCTGGTTGTGAAAGTACGCCACGTAGATGCCCATGTACCGAAGAATCGGGCCACGGAGGAACATCAGAACAACCAGCAGGTGGATTGGGCTGCTAGGATTGAAGTGGCTCAGGTGGATCTGGACTGGCAACATAAGGGTGAACTATTCATAGCTCGGTGGGCCCATGACTCCTCAGGCCATCAAGGAAGAGACGCGACATATAGATGGGCTCGTGACCGAGGGGTGGACTTGACCATGGACACTATTGCACAGGTCATCCATGAATGTGAGACATGCGCTGCGATCAAACAAGCCAAGCGTTTGAAGCCTCTTTGGTATGGAGGGCGATGGCTGAAATATAAATATGGGGAGGCCTGGCAGATTGATTATATCACACTGCCACAAACCCGTCAAGGCAAGCGCTATATGCTCACAATGGTGGAAGCAACCACCGGATGGCTGGAAACATACCCTGTGCCCCACGCCACTGCCCGGAACACTATCCTGGGCCTTGAAAAGCAAGTCCTGTGGCGACATGGTACCCCAGAGAGAATTGAGTCGGACAACGGGACTCATTTCGGAAACAGCCTCATAGACACCTGGGCCAAAGAGCATGGCATTGAGTGGGTACATCACATCCCCTGTCACGCACCAGCCTCTGGGAAGATAGAACGATACAATGGATTGTTAAAAACTACACTGAGAGCAATGGGTGGTGGGACTTTAAAACATTGGGATACACATCTAGCAAAAGCTACCTGGCTAGTTAACACCAGGGGATCTACCAATGGGGCTGGCCCTGCCCAATCAAAACTTCCATGTACTGTAGAAGGGGATAAAGTCCCCGTAGTGCACATGAAGAACGTGTTAGGGAAGACAGTCTGGGTCAGTCCTGCCTCAGGCAAAGGCAAACCCATCCGTGGGACTGCTTTTGCCCAAGGACCTGGGTGCACTTGGTGGGTGATGCGGCAGGATGGGGAAGTCCGATGTGTACCTCATGGGGATCTGATTTTGGGTGAGAATAGCCAATGAATCAGATTGTGTGTTGTTAAGTAACACTGCCACTGTATGTCCTCATTACTATAATTGCGATCAGTTGTAGTACGAGTAAGGCATGGGGGTGATGGGATAAGAACTGATCTCAGCAGCTGGCGCCCAGCAACTTCCTCAAGATCTACATCTTCAGCCCACGGACTGTGGGCATGAGCCACACCGGGTGCACCCGTCACAAGCTCCGACAATACAGCATGCAAGAGGCCAGCACCACCCAGCATCTCACCTGCCCTGAGAGACTGTTCTAACAGATGGAGCCCAAAGCTCCATCAAAGATGAAAAGAACTCAACGGACACCTTGGAGGGATGGCCCATAAACTAAGGGCATTATATCTGCATGAATATATATGTGTGTGTATATATATAACAGGGGAAAGTGGTGGCAATTCATTGGAACCTGTAAGATCTGGGCCATACCATAGATGGTATGGACTAAGGGGTGGATAATGTCCTGGTTCCAGCCGGGATAGGGTTAATTTTTCCTGGTATTCCATGCCATGTGAGCCATGCCCACACTGAGCTGCCGGGGGAGGGGGCAGGAAGTCGCCACTTGGAGCGGGCTGGGGTGGCCTGGGTCTGGTCAGGGAGCGGTGGTTCCATAATCCTGTTTGTATATTCCTCTATCCGTGTTATTGTTGGTGTTTCTTGTTCCCTTTGCTGTTCTGTTAAACTGCCTTTGTCTCAACCCAAGAGTCTTGCCTTTTTCTTCCAATTCTTCCTGTATTGGGAATGCCCGAGCAAGCGGCACGTGGTTCTTTGTTGCTGTCTGAGGCTAAACCACGACACTGAAGTCACTCAAACTCCACCTTGAAGGTAAAAAATAGTATAAAAATAGCCCAAGAAAGGGGCGGCATGAGGGAAGACACCATCGTGAACAAGTCAAGGAGGACTCCATCACAGACTGCCTTTGGCTTCTGGGACCAGCCAACGGGCTGAACCTCTCTATCTGTTGCTTAAATAAACCGCACTGTTTAAGTAGCTGGTCGTTTCAGTTTCTCACTTAATGCGACCAGAGACTCGAGAGTGGCCGTGCTGGTTCATGAGCACGACTAGACTGAAGGCGCAGCCCACTATTAGTGTATCCAAATCGTAACAGTTTAATATATTAAACGTGACTGGACTGATAGTGGTGAACTGGGCATCACTCAGAACTTAAACCCAGCCGCACCCGGCCTCCCGCCTCGGTGAGGAGTGTTAGAACGCAAGGGGGTTTATTTCTTGACAGAACCATTTTGCCTCTTACTGCAACACCCTAAAAGTGGGGTACAGCCACCATAACGCTCCCAGTATTGGGAACCTGATACCATAATGACCCTATGGTATTAGGGGCATTAATAATAATTAGGGGACATAATAGGGACGGCTCCGCGTCCTCAGGCTGGTGCGTCCCCGGGTCCCCCAGCATCCCCTCACCCCCCCACGGGCCCTCCTCACGTCCCCCGGGTACCCTCAGACCCCCGAGCACCCACAGCCCCCTCAGTGCCACCGGGTCCCCCTCAGCGCCACCGGGTCCCCCTCAGCGCCCCAGTGTCCCCTCAGCCGCACCCCCCCCAACGTCTGCCCAGCCTCTCCAATGTCCCCTCAACACCCCCGTGTCCCCTTAAACACCCTCTGGCTGCCCTCAGGCCCCTTCGCCCCCGCTAATGTCACTTCAGCCACCCAAAATGTCCCCTTAGACACCCCTTAGACATGTCCCCTCAGCCTCCCGTAGCCCCTCGCCAATGTCTCCCTAGCCACGCCATGTCCTCTAACTCACTCTGGGGCCCCTCATTCCCCCAAGGCCCCACAATGTCCCCTCAGCTCCCCCATGCCCCTTCGGCCCCCCAGATGTCACATCAGTCCCCACTGGGTCCCCTTAGACCCCCCCAATGTCCCCTCAGCCCCCCCATACTCCCCCAAGTATCCTCTGAACCCCATATGTCCCCTTAGACCCCACCAGTGTCCCCTCAGCCACCCCCAATGTCCCCTCAACCCCTCCATGTCCCCTTAGACCCCCTCTGGGTCCCCTCAATGTTCCAGTAGCCCTCCCAATCTCCCGTCAGCCCCATGGCAGGGATTAGGGACCCCCACACACGGCAGGACCCCCAGGAGGTGTTGCGGGGCCACCCCTAATAACACTCCCCCAAGTAATTAACAGCTGCTTTTAATTGGGGGGCAGGGCAGAGGATCACGGGAGTTTGGTCAAGCTTGGCGGAGGGGACCCAGGCATCTGGGAGGGGGTGACCCCTGCCCTGTGTTTGGTGACAGCTCTCAGGGGACCCAGGCATCCAGGAGCAGTGACCCAGGGGAGCGGGATGGGGGGGGACCCAGGCGTCCAGGATCCCCAAGTCCCTGTAGAGTGTCCCCCCACCCCTATAGGTGCCAGAGCCCCCTTCCCACCCCTTAGATGCCCCTTCCCCCATAGGGTGCCAGTGTCCCCTTCCCCAGACCTTAGGGACCCCCTCAAATCCCTATGGGTGTAACCACCTTCCCCATCCCTATGGGTACCCCCCTTACCCTATAGGGTGCCCCCATACCCCATAGAGTGACACCGCTGCCCTATAGGGTGCCAGCCCCACACTGTCACAGGTGTCAGGTCCGCCATCCCATGTCTACAGAGTGCCACCCGCATCCCATAGGGTGCCACCACCCCTCTCCCCACACCCCCATAGGGTGGCCCCCTGCCATGGGTGCCAGCCCCTCCTTCCCCCCACTGTAGGGTGCCACCCCCGCCCCGATAGGTGCCCTCCATTGCGTGTGGGGTGTGCCTCCCCCCCACCATGGGATTCCCCCCAAGGTGCCCCCATAAGCCCCCTCTCTCCCCCTCCCAGCCCTGCCATCCTGCTCCTGCTGGCCCTCAGCACCTTCAGCCCGCTCTGGCCATGGGTGTCGGCCCCTCCTTGCTCACTCAGCCCCATGCAGGCCCTGTGTGCAGGCAGCGTGGTGGGGTCAGTGACCTTCAGTGAGAATGGGGACGCCCCGGGGTGCTATGACATCTTATAGTTCTGGGGTGGCAATGGCAGCAGCACCTACTGGGCAGTGGGACAGTGGGTGCAGGGGCTGAGCCTGCAGGTGAGTTCCCCCTGGATGCCTGGGTCCCCATGGGTGCCCCTCCAGGGTGTTGTGAGTGAGCCCATGGTCAACTGGGTGCCACCTCCTGAATGCCTAGGTCCCCATGGGAGCCCCCTGCTATGATCTTCTGGGAGCCCTCTGTAGTCAACTGGGTCCCATGGGAGCCCCCACATGATCTTATGGGTGCCCCCGTGGTCATTTGGGTTCCCATGGGTGTCCCTCCCAACCACGATGTCCTGGTGGGTCCACCTGTGGTCATGTGGGTCCCCATGGGTGCCCCTCCATGTTCTCCTGGTGGGCCCCCCCATGGTCAGCTGGGTGCTCTTCCTGGACATATGGGTCCTCTGTGGGTAGGGTGGGATGTCCATGGGGGAGTTTTCTCCTGGATGCCTGTGACCCTATAGGTGCTTCCCCTGGATCTCCTGGTGGGACTCCATGGTGTCCTGGTGGATTCCCATGGTCATCTGGGTTCCTTGGGTGCCACCTCCTGAATGCCTAGGTCCCCATGGGAGCCCCCTGCTATGATCTTCTGGGAGCCCTCTGTAGTCAACTGGGTCCCATGGGAGCCCCCACATGATCTTATGGGTGCCCCCGTGGTCATTTGGGTTCCCATGGGTGTCCCCATGGGGTCCCCATGGGTGTCCCCATGTTCTCCCTCTGGGTCCTCGTGATGGGTGGGGTGGGGTGTCCACATAGGGTGAGATGTCCAGAGGGAGTGTTCTCCTCCTGGATGCCCAGGGTGGGCACCCGCGCCCTACCAAAACTCTTCTTGGGCTTGGGGATGAGCCTCACCTACACCACACTCCTCACCAAGACCAACATGATCTACAGGATCTTAAAGCAGAGTGAGTCATGGAGGGACATGGAGGTTTTGGAGGACGCGGGAGACCGGGGGGGGACAGGAGTCCAGGGAGGAACTCATGAGTTGAGGTTGAGGGACGTAGGATGGGGTTCCACCTACCCCATGCTCCTTACCAAGACCAACCACATCTAATCTGTCTTCAAGGAAGGTGAATTATGGGGGAAACCAAGAGTTCTGGAGGACACAGGAGATCAAGAAGGACCCAGGAGTCCACGTTGTGGGGAGGATTTTGGGTTGCGGGTCAGGAGTTTGGGTGGAGGGTCAGGAGGGATGTAGGATGGAGTTCTGGAGGACCCAGGTGTCCGGGAAGGGGACCCAAGCATGTGAGGCTCAAGCAAACCAAGGGGATGGAGGCATATGGGCTGGTTCCTCCTCCTCCTCTAGGGAGGAATCTTGATGTTTGGGGGTGGATCCATGTGTCTGAAAAGGAACCCAGGCATCTGGGCACCCCATGCTCTTCTCTTGATTGTCCTCCCCCCCCACCGCCCCTGGCAAATGGTCGGTGACCCCTCCCCGTTTCATCAGCCCCATCTCCCAACTTGTCATCACCTTCACCTTGAGCAGCCTCTAACTGATGGCTGCTTCCATTTGGCTCCTCCTTTGCTCTCCTCACTCCCTCATCAACTAGAAGATGGGTTGAACCCCCAACCCTGAAGATGCCCATGGTGTCCCTAGGTGTGACATAGCCAAAGGTGGCACCTTGGGCTGATTGGCCTAAGCCCTTCTTCTCATGTTGACCTGCACCGTCTATGCCATCAAAGCCCGGGGGGTCTCCGAGGCCTTCAGTGAAGCCAAACCCATCAGCTTCGCCATGTACACCACCTGCATCGTCTGGTTGGCCTTCAGCCCCACCTTCTTCACCACCCAGTCAGCCAAGAGGGTGATGACATTTCGGGGGGATCTCAGGAGGTGGAGGAGATGGGATTTTGGGGGTATACAAGAGGTTGGGGAGACCCAGGAGGTTGGAAGTGAGTGTCTATGGGGGAAGCCAAGGCGCTTGGAGTGACAGAGGAGATCGGGGAGGTGGGAGGGAGATGGGTGACTGTGGGGGAACTCAAGAGTTTGGGGGAACCCACGACTTTGGGGGGACCCAGGAGGTTGGGGACAGGCAGAAGATGGTGGTCTGGGGGTGGACCGGGAGTTAGGTGGACCCGGGGGTTTGGCAGGGACACAGGTGTTCCGGGAGTCGGGTTTTGGGGGGACCCAGGGGGTTGGGAACAGGGGTGTCTGGGGAGACCAAGGTGTTCAGGGGGGACCCAGAGGTTTGGGAGGACCCAGGAGATCGGTGAGTTGGATTGTGGCCCCTCCTGCACCATCCCCCCACTCCACCCCCACCCCCCCCGCAATCTTCCAGCCTCTCACAAACCCTCATGCAAGGCCTCGTGTGAATCTTCGTGTGAATCTCTGTGCGAGCCCTCGTGCAAGCCCCCTCGTGCACTGCCCCACCCCCGAGTCCAACCCTCGACCCCTCCCCAAAACCCCAACCACCCCCAGGGACCCTTGTGTGAATCCTTGTGGAAACCCTTGTGTGAATCCTCCTTCCGGACCCCTGCACACACACACCCCCGGCACTCCCCCTCCCTCCAAATCCCCCCTCAACCCCCTCCTTCATCCCCCAAATCACCGCTCCCCCCCAGCCCCCTACAACAAGCCCTCGTGGAAATCCTTGTTGAAGGCCTCGTGCAAAAATGCCTTGCGCGACATCCATTCCCTTCCCCACCCCCAAATACCCCCTCAAACCCATCCCCCACCCCCCAATCCCCCCACGAATCCTTGTGCAAGGCCTCGGTGCGAATCCTCCTGCCAGCCCCCTCCTGTACCACCCCCCCCAAATCCCCCCTCGACCCCTTTCCCAAGACCTCTAACCCCCAGCCCTGCAGGATCCCTCGTGCGAGCCCTCGCGCAAATACTACCGCGAGCCCCCTCGTGCGCCACCGCCCCCTCCCTCACCTCCCAAATCTCTCTCCCCTCCCCCACCCCCACCCTTCCCCACTCCCTTATGAACCCTTTTGTGAACCCTCCTGCAAACTCTTGTGCAAACTTGTGGGAACGCTCAGGTACCATCATCCACCCCTCCCCCACCTCCAAATCTCTGCCAGCCCCTCCCCCACCTTCCAACCCCTCCCAACCCCCCTGCAAACCCTTGTGACAGCCCCCACCCCGCCCACCTCCCTCTCCCCTCCCCCCAACAGCCCCTCCCCCACTTCCCTACTTCCCCTCTCCCAACCCCCGCAGCCCCCTGTGAACCCTTGTGCGAATCAGCATGCAAGGCCTCGTGCAAACCCCCTCAACCCCTTCCCAAATTCCCCCTCAACCCCGTCCCCCACATCCTCCAACACCCCCCGCTCTCCCTAACACAAGCCCTTGGGGAACTTGTCCTTCAAACCCTGGGGCAAAACCCCCTTGGACGACATCCACCGCCTCCCCCGCCCCCAAATGCCCCTCACGCCCCTACCCCACCACCCCAGCCCTCCCTGTCAAACCTCATGCAAACCCTCGCGCAAGCCTCCTCCTTCGCCACCCCCTATATCCCCCTTGAACCCCCCCTTCACCCTCCAAATTGCCCTCAAACCCCTCCCCCACTCCCCTTCCCCCTACAGCACCCCATGAGCTGTCGTGCGAACCCTCGTGCAGGGCCCCGTGCGAATCCTTGTGCAAAGCCTCGTTCCAGCCCCCTCATGTGCCACCACCCACCTCCTGCTCCCCCCCTCCCAAAACGCCTCCCGTGAACCCTCGTGTGAGGCCTCATGCAAAATCCCAACCCCAAGCCATCATCCCCCTATGAGCCCTCGTGCAAGGTCTTGTGTGAGCCCCCTCCTGCCCCACCCCCCCCACCTACCCTCAACACGCCCCAAATCCCCCCCCACTACCCACAACACCCCCAGACCCCTACGAACACTCATGCAAACCCTCGTGCAAAGTTCCCTTGTGTGACATCTACCTCCACTCCCCCAGCCCCTAAACCCCACCTCAGCCCCCTCCCCACACCCCAGTCTTCCACCCCCCACAAGCCGTCGTGCGAACGCTCACATACCATCACCCGCCCCCTCCCACACCCCCCAAATTCCCCCTCAAATCCCACCCCCCAAGCCCCCACGACCCCTATAAGCCCTTGTGCAAACACTCGTGTGAGCCCCCTCCCCTACCCCCCGACACCCCCAGCTCCTGGTGAACCCTGGTGCGAGGCCTCGTGCGAATCCTCCTGCAAAACCCCCTCACGGGCCACCGTCCATCCCACTCCCCCCTCCCCCACGCCCTAAGTCCCCCCTCAACCCCCTCCCCAGCCCCTACAAACCCTCGTGTGAATCTTTGTGCAAGCCCCCTCCTGCCTCACCCCCAGCTCCCACACCCCTCCCCCACCCCCAAATCCACCCCACCCCGTCCCAATCCCCTCTAAGCCCCTCCCCCAACCCCCCCAGTCCCCTAGGAACTGCCATGTGAGTCCTTGTGCGAGGCCTCGAGCAGAATCCCAATCCCACGCCACCAGTCCTGCTACGAACCCTAGTGCAGGGTCTCGTGCGAGCCCCCCCGTACCCCACGTCCTACCCCTCCCACCCCAAATCTCCCCTTCCACCCTCTCCCCCACCCCTGAAACACCCCCAGCCCTACAAACCCTACAAACTCTTGTGCGAGTCCATGTGCAAAATACCCTAAATGCCACCATCCCCCCTCCCCAGCCTCTGAACCCCCCCAAACCCTTGTGCAAACCCACCACCCACACCCCCCAAATTCCATCCAAAAACCTCCCCAAGCCCCCTACAAACCCTCGTGAAAATCTTCCTGTGACCCCCTCATGTGCCAACCCCCAACCTCTCCCCCCACCCCCGAATCCACCGTGAACCCCCTGCCCCACCCCTTCAAACTCCTTACAAAGCCTCATACAAATCCTCGTGCAAACGCTCATGTACCATCATCCACCCCCTCCCCGACCCCCCAAAATCCCCCTCAAATCCCTCCCTCACCCCCTCAACCCCCCCAGCCCCCTATGAACTCTTGTGCAAACACTCCTGTGAGACCCCTCCCCTACCCCCCAATCTTCCAGCTCCCCACAAAACCTTGTGCAAACCCTCGTGCGAACCCTTGTGCAAGCCCCTCCTGTGCCACCCTCCTCAAATGCCCCCTCACCCCCTCCCCCACCCCACCACGAACACTTGTGCAAACCCTTGTGCAAACGCTCCTGGGAATGCTCCCCCAGCCTCTCAACCCGCCCAAACCTTCGTGTGAACTCACCACCCCCCTCACACGTGTCCCCCCTCAACCCCCTCCCCCACCCTCTACAAACACTTGTGTGAATCCTGCAAGGGCTTGTGTGAATCCTCATGCGAGCCCCCCTCATGCACTTCCCCCCCCTACTCACCCCCACCCCCCTCCCCCTCCCAACCCCCCAAACCCCTCCCCCACCCCATCAAGTGCCCCCTCAGACCCCGACGCACCCTCGTGCAAACCTTTGTGCAATACCCACCACGCATCAACGCCCACCCCACCCTGTGCCCCTGATCCCCCGCCACCCACCTCCCCCGCCCCCTCATTTCCCCCCAGCCCCTGAAGAGCCCTCGTACAAACCCTGGTGTGAGGCCTTGTGCAAATCCTCGTGCCAAGTCCTGGGGTAAGAAAGGCAGGTATTGCTTTTGCAGAGGAGAAAAGCCGTTTCCATCAGAGGTGACACGATAAGGGAATGACTAAGACAAAGAGGCTCCAGCAAAGGCTTGTAGAACATCTCTTATCACACAGACAAAAGGACAAACTGATTCCTACTGGATTAGTGTCTAGAAGGGTGGTCAAACATTTAACCAGGGCTAATGACATTGAGCAATCTTTTACCAAAAAGGAAAGAAATAAACTAGTCAGATAATCCCTTTAGGTGTAGCATAAAGAGAAGTAAACAGAGGCAGGACATGTGGGAAGAATTTTAGGTGCCTCAGACAGACTGTGAACCCTGGAGTACCCAACCAATGGGAAACAGGGGAGGGAAAAATTCGGCCGGGATTAGGGAATAAAAAGGTGTGTTTCAAGAACTGGAAGTGTGCCTCCTTGCTAGGTCACCCGCTCTTGCAAGAACGTGAATAAAAATGTGCTTCACAGAGGATTCTGCCTGAGCCTATTTCATTCGGACCGGAACTTTTTTCTCACAATTTGGGGGCTCATCCGGGAGCAGAAGTCGTCTTCTTGGGAGTCCCTGTCGCCGAAGGACGGGAAGACGCGTCCCGTTGATTTCAACGGTCTCGTGGATCGTCGGCAGGGATTCCGTGAGGAATTGACTAAGATCTCGAGACCCAGTTGGACGGCAGACTCTGTGAAGCACAGGGGGAGAAGGGGTAGGTGCAGTAGGCACAGAGAGTATGACCAGACAACTCCGTGCACGGACCAAGGTAAGGAAAATCGGACTGTTAAAGTATTGCCTTGGTGGTCGGGACGTTCTAAGAGACTTGTGTGTGTGACTGAGACGTACTGCGGTACGAAGTGAGTGTGGAGTCCGGATCCGCGGTTCTGTAGTCCCGCGAGGGGCGCAGCTGGAGAAGGACGAAGCGAAAGGAAGGGGTGTAAGAAAAGTCTGTGTTTAGAATGGGAAATAAGGATTCTAGGCCTAGGGATGAAAAAGGGGATAATGAGAAAGACCCCGGGAACATTCCCCCAGACATTCCTTTAGGGGAGAATGTTGAGGTTTTGGAATGATTCTTCTTGTACAAGGGATAAAGATAGAAAGAAAATGATTTGTTTTGTTCGGACTGCATCCCGGAGGGGCCAGGGGCGGCCGGAGGGACCGTGGACATTCTGGGAAGGGTCTCAGGGGTGTCCTAGGGGTCCTGTGTCTGTCTTAGAGGATCCCAGAGGTGTCCCAGGGGGGACATGTTTGCATTTGCATTTGAATTTGTTTGGACCAAAGAACCCATAAGATCTCCTAGTGTATTTTGGCCCAAATTTGGATCTGACGAAGACTGGGTCTGTCAGACTTTAAACATGTATGTGAATAATAAGGAATAATAAGGAATTAGAAGAAGGTGAATATGCTTTTTGCTGGGTCAAGATGAATAGATTCAGGAACGCCCAAATCCATTTTATATGTTCCCAGCCCAGACTGTCGGTGATGTTTCAATCGACAAAGAAATTGAATCCCCGAAGTGGGACCCCTTAGACTGTTACTTGGTGGCGAGGAAGAGGGGTGAATAACGGGACAAGGACTGCCCCAGCCACTCCTACCAGCAGCTCGAGGTTCACCGGTAGGGTGTTATCATTGTGGGATTTACAGAATCCCCTAATTTGTTTGGCAAGTGTTAGAACAAGTGCTTGAACAATTCAGCCCTCCATTGGGAGTAGCCCTGCTTCAGTGTGTGGATGATTACTGGTATGTGGGGAGGAAGAAGGCAGGGTAAAAGAAGCCACGAATGAGTTACTGAACTTTTCGGGACAGTAAGGTTTGATGGTCTCAAAAAAGAAAAAATAATAAAAAAATTGCAATACATGGAAACAGAAGTGAAGTACTTGGGACATCTAGTCAGTGAAGGGAGTCGAAAAAAAATAAATCCTGAGAGGATCAAAGGAATAGTAGACTTACCTCTGCCAAAGACCAAGAGGGAACTGAGAAAATTTTGGGGGCTGACTGGGTACTGTGGACTGTGGATAGAGGGGTGTGTTCAAAAGACTAAAGGACTATATTCCAAACTGTTAGCTGAAGAACCAAATGTATTGGTTTGGACAGAAGAGGAGGATTTGGTGTAAGATTTAAAACAGCCTAATCAGAGCTCCAGTTTTAGCCTTATCTTCTTTGGAGAAATCTTTTCAACTATTTGTTAACTGTAGACAAAGGGGCTGCGTTAGGAACTCAAGAGTGGGGGGGGGATAAGCGGCAGCCAGTGGCCTATTTATCTAAACTCTTAGATCTGGTCTCCCAAGGGTGGCCAGGGGAATGATAGAAGGTAGCACCCCTCACCAAGTAAAAACCATTTTAGCCCAAACCACGGGAAAACGGCTAACCAATTCAAGAATACTGAAGTATGAAGGAATTTTAATTGAAAAGGATGATTTGATTTTAACTACCAGCCCTTGCCTTAACCCAGTGAGCTTTTTGTGAAAAAAAAAAAATAAAAAAAAATATATAGAGAGAGGCAAAGGATGAAGAACTTACACACGAATGCTTAGATGTAAATTGAGAACCAGACTAAGATTTGACCTGACTTAAGGGAAGAACCCCTATCTGGGGGTCTTCATTTGTTCGTAGACACTTCTTCAAGAGTGATAGAAGGAAAGAGGTGTCATGGACATGCGGTGGTAAATGGAGTGAGTCAACTGTGGAATTTGGATAATGAGGTGAAGTCTCTGTGCTCAAAGAGCAATTCAGACTGGCTTTGCTATCTCTTGTGCAGCCCAGGAGAGCGAAGGCTCGTCTGGCTATCACAGGATACATAAATGACGGGGTAGTCTTGGGGAGCCAGGACAGCCCTGCTTTTCATCAGCAGAGACAGTAAAATCAAGATAACAGAGACCTTGTGTAGCTCTTTGTTTCCTTGAGAGGCTGCCGTGTCTGGTAATTGACCTTTGCCTCGTTACCTGTGAAATGCATATTGAAGTTGACACCCCTGTATATGCTAATGAAGATTTTAGAGATCATGCTAAACATATATGGCTATAGCACTCATCTCTCCACCCAAATCATACTACACGTCACCTAGGGGAGGGAAACCTTGTAATTTTGGGGATAAAAGGATGGAGAAAATGACTGTTAAATTGGGAGAGAAGAAACTTGATACCTGACGGACCAGTCCATGGGCTGTGTTCTCTCCCTCCACCCCAGGCAGGGACGCCTTTCTGGGTAAGCGCTGCGCCTTTCACCCTCTGGGGAATGTTACCCCGGGTTGTTGTACTATCGTTATTTTTGCTAGCAATATTAACCTTAAGTAATTAGCGCTATTGTAGTTAGCGAATTTATCAACGGCAATCTCGAATCTGTTCTGTCGCTCTCAATAAAATAACTAATTTCAATTATTTGTGAATCTGATTCAGTGAAAGTCCTTTGGTGGAACTCTGATAGTAAATCAGTGAAAGTCCTGGGACTCTGACAGACAAGTATCGAAACTACAGCCCTTTTAACGCGACACCAACAAGTAAAAGCATCTGAAAAATTACCTAGTGCATAGTCCGCTCAAATATGTGAGATGTATACCTTAAACCAGGCACTTAAATTAACTGGAGAAAGGGGAAGGAACAATATATACAGACTCTTGTTATGCCCTTGGGGTAGTGCATACCTTTGGTAAAATTTAGGAAGAACAAGGACTAATAAACAGCAAAGGGAAAGAACTTTTACACGAAGAATGTACAAAGCAGGTGTTAGCTAATATATTAATACCAAGTGAAATAGCAGCTTTACACGTTAAAGGTCACCAGAGAGGCAATTCAATTACCGCAAGGGGAAACAGATTAGTGGACAAGGTGGCAAAAGAGGCGGCCTTGGGGCAGGAGAAGCACTGACAGAAGCAGGGGCAGTGGAGACATGTGGTAAATGGATTCTGCCTGATGGAAGGGAAATGGTCAACCAACAATGAGAGAAATAGTGACAGTGCTACAACAGGGAAGCCATTGGGGAACACATGCAACGTGCGAATGGTTTTGTGGAAGTACAGATGCTTTGGCATATAGACAATGGCCAAAGAAATTTGTGAGGGATGTATGATTTGTAAGAAAGCAAACAAGAAAGCCTTGAGAAAGCAATCTTCAGGAGGAGAGCCCGGCTTGAGACCGTTCCAAAGTATACAGGTAGTCTTCACTGAACTGCCACCAACAGGCAGGCGAAAAGATCTTTTAGTCCTGGTGGAGCATCTTACTGGATGGGTGGAAGCCTACCCCTTGGTGTCAGCTACTGCAGCAGGGGTAATTAAGATAATACTAGAACAAATTATTCCCAGATACGGGTTAGTGGAGAATATAAACTCAGATCAGGGCAGTCATTTTACTTCTAAAATCCTTCAAGGAATTGCGGAAAGTTTAGGGATAGCATGGGAATTTCATACCCCCTGGCATCCCCCATCTTCAGGAAAAGTTCAGGACAAACCAGACCATTAAAAGACCATTGTTGAAACTGATTTTAAAAACCAAATTACCATGGACTAAATGTTTACCAATAGCATTGTTGAGGATCCAGACTTCTAGAAAAGATACAGGTCTCTCGCCCTATGAGATGCTTTTTGAACTACCTTATATGGGTAACGAGAAGACTTGCCTACTTTTGAAACTAAAGATATGTTTCTTAAGAACTGTATACTGGGGTTGTCGTCTTCTTTCTCTCTCCTCAGAAATAAAGGACTTCTTGCTCAAACTCCACCCACTGGAATTTGCAGTCCATGCCTTCCGACCGGGAGACTGGGTCTTGATCCAATCCTGGAAGGAAACCAAGCTCCAACCAGAATGGGAAGGCCCGTTCCAAGTGTTACTGACCACTGGGACTGCAGTGAGGACGGCCGACAGGGGTTGGACTCACTACACTCGGCTAAAAGGACCAGTTGAACCCCTGCCAACAGATCCAGTGGAACAGTGGACTGTACATTCTACTGACAGCCCGCTGCGAGTAACCCTAAAGAGACAATAAGCCGTAGGTTGGGGCGGGATGATCCAGTCGGGAGATATAAATCTGTGTATGCCATGAATTTTAAGAAGCATTTTGCGATGATGCTGGTCATAGGGGCAGCGTTGTGTTTCCCACTAGGAAGCTGGAGTGTACACCCAGATCACCTACGGAGTATACATCCAGATACCCCACAGACCATACGCTTTGATGCCTGACAAGTACTGGAGTGTGGGGATCTAGAGGTCCAAAGATAGTTGAGTGGCGAAAACAAGTACCCGTGCCCAGAAATTTGGAGGGTCGCAGAGAGATATCCTGAGCCTGCACTTTGTGAACAATGGAGTGGAGTGTGGTGGACCACCCAAATTGGAGGGTGGACCGTGGATGACGGGTGGATCAAGTGACCTAATATATGGAATAGGAGCAGATGCGTCTGGAAGGGATCCAAGGGGAAGATTTAGAATAGACGTACTGGAAAATAGCAGTTAAGCAGAAGGGACAACTATGACTACTAAACTCCCAGTAATACAACAGTGGGAACCACCGAATGATCCAGCTTTGGTAACGGTTACTGAGATTAAAGGTCTTAGACAAACATTTGAGATTGAAAGAGGTTACGGTGAGACGAATGCTTGGGTAAAATATACTGTTAATAGGGTGTAATATACTGTTAATAGTTTGAACCAAAGCAATTGCTCTGCTTGTGCCACAGGAAGGCCCCCAGCACAGATCGTCCCTTTTCCCTTAGGGTGGACGAAAGATTCCGTAGGGATGTGGTGTATGATAGCATTATACCAAGAAAAGACCGCCTGGGGAAATGAGACTTGTCATTCACTTTCCTTACTGTTTCCTGCCTTGGAGTCTAGAGACGTTAAATTTTCCACAGCAGTTGGGAACCGTCCAGCATGCCTCTCACGGCAGGGTGTGAATGCTGCCAAACCTGGGGGGGATTTACCCTGTGCACTGAAACTCTGAATGTGACCAAGGATGTAAGAGGAAACGGCTCAGCGTTACGAGTGCCTCGGGCGGATCTCTGGTGGTATTGTGGAGGGAGGACTTTGCGATCTGTGTTGCCGGCTAACTGGAAAGGTACATGTGCAATGGTACAATTGGCAATACCATTCACCCTGGCATTTGAAAAAGAAACAGGATCCCTGAGCTCCGGCAATAGAGTAAAAAGAAGTTGAGGTGTATCCCTTGATGAACGGATCTAGAGAGAGATCCCATTGGAGTCCCTAGAGGGGTCCCAGATGAACACAAAGCAAGGAATCAGATAGGAGCAGGATTCGAATCTGTCTTTTTCTGGTGGGTAACTATAAACAGAAATGTAGATTGGATGCATTATATTTACTATAACCAACAGAATTTTATTAATTATACCAGGGATGCATTAAAAGGAATAGCGGAACAATTGGATGCAACCAGCCGAATGGCATGGGAAAATAGGATCGCCCTGGACATGGTCTTAGCGGGGAAGGGAGGGGTGTGTGTAATGTTAGGGAATCGGTGCTGTACCTTCATCCACAACAATCCAGCTCCAGATGGTACTATAACTAAAGCCCTTCCAGGGCTCACCAGTCTAGCTGATGAGTTAGCTGAGAACTCTGGAATAGACACCTCACGGACAGGTTGGCTGGATTCCTGGTTTGGGAAATGGAAAGGTGTGGCGGTATCAATATTGACTTCTCTTATAATAGTAGCAGGAGTTTTAGCGGCTGTAGGATGCTGTATCATTCTCTGTGTGCGAGGATTACTTCAGTGATTGATTGAAACTGCCCTAACTAAACAAATGGAAGCAGACCCTCCCCCATAGCTGGGAAAAATGCTTCATCTAGAAGAAGAAGAAAATAAAAACTGTTGAGAAGAAGAATGTAACATCATGCTGTCGGCCCTAGAGGCCTCATGTGGAACCATACCCTAGAAATGCAAAAAGCAGTAAGATTATGAAAAAGGGAAGGGGGAAGTTGTAAGAAAAGCAGGTCTTGTTTTTGCAGTGGGAAAAAGCCGTTTCCATCGGAGGTGACACGATAAGGGAACGACTAGACAAAGAGGCTCCAGCAAAGGCTTGTGGAACATCTCTTATCGCACGGACAGAAGGACGAACTGATTCCTACCGGATTAGTGACTAGAAGGGTGGTCAAACACTTAACCAGGGCTAGTGACATTGGGCAATTTTACCAAAAAGGAAAGAAATAAACTAGTCCGATAATCCCTCTAGGTGTAACATAAGGAGAAGTAAAGAGAGGGCAGGACATCCAGGAAGGATCTGAGGCGCTCCGGAGAGGCTGTGAACCCTGGAGTACCCAACCAACGGGAAATGGGAGGGAAAATTCGACCAGGGATTAGGAAATAAAAAGGTGTGTTTCAAGAACCAAAACTGTGCCTGCTTGTTAGGTCACCCGTTCTTGCGGGAATGTTCAAATACAACGTGCTTCATATTGTTCACGGCCTGAGCCGTTAGTGTTGGATAAGGAGCATTTCTCACACGGACACATACCGGGGGGTTATGAGGGGGCCCGGGCACGTACAGGGGGGCCGGCGGGGCGGGGCCGGGGCCGGGGCCGGGGCCGGGGCCGTCGTGGGCCCGCACTCAGCGGGGGCCGCCGCCGCCATGCTGCCGCACGCGGGGATGAGGGCAGGGGCCGGGCGGGCCACGTGACGGGGGCGCGTGTGCGGGGCGGGTATAAAAGGCCCGGCGGCGGCCAGGCCGCCTCAGAGCGGCGGCGGGGCCGGGGCTTGTGTGTGCCCGGGCCGGGGGCGGCGGCCGGGCGGGCTGTGTGAGGGGTCGCAGCGCCGCTGAGGTCAGTGTCCGTCCGGCTGTGGGAGGCTCTGAGCGCTCTGCGGGGGAGCAGGGCCTGTGGGCTGGGGGCGGCCCTCAGGAAGGGCCTGGCCGTGGGGGCAGGACCCCCGGGGGAGGGGCTGTCCGTGTGGGGAGGGGCGGCGCGGGGCGGCCGGTGCGTGGGCCTTGCACCGGGGAGAGGTGTCGTCCCGTGTTGTGGCTCCTGAGGGCCTGTGTTTTGGGGCACCTCCTGGGTGCTGACCTGTGAGGCGTTCGGGATGAGCAGCAGCTGCTGTGCCGGGGGAGCAGGGCTCATCCTGGCTCGAGGGACAGAACAACCCCCCTAGAGGCCCCCATCTGGTGACCTCTGAGGGGTTCTGTGCTTTGGGGCTTTGGCTCTTCTGCCTCCTGCTGGCTGTCAGCTGGAGAAGGTGGAGCTCTCTGCAGAGATGCAGGGCGCTGGGTGTGGGCTTTTTTAATGTGGGGTTTTTTGAAGCAGTAAATGCAAGGCCTGGTTGCTGAGGGCTCAGCCGTCTCCCATTGCACAGAGGTGTAAATCTGCTTGAAGCTGTCCCGTGGGCAGAATTCTGTTGGTGCTGCTCTGGCAACAGGGTTTTCCACATTACCCTTTGGAAGCGTTTTCAAGCTCAGCCCAGCAGAGGTGTGAGAGGGCTTTGTGTTTCGGCTGCTGGTGGCCCATGGGAGGAACTGTTTTTTGCTCCTCCTTTGGTGCAGGCCGTTGTGCCTTCTTCCTGCTGTGGGCAGGCTGCAGGATGGATGGAGGAGCCATGGGACAAAGTCACCTTCCCTCTGGGGGCCGGGGTCATTCTCTGACATGGGCTGTAGCCAGCACAAAGCTCACTGCAGATGTTTGGTGCTGCCACACGTTCCTGGTGGTTGTATGAAGGAGGCTGTGCTGCTAATGCAGCGAGCAAGGGCTGGTGCTCATGAGAGTGGCCGGAGTGCAAAGCCTGTCCTTGTGTTTGGTGTGTGGGTGGGAGTTCAGACTGAAAGACAAAGTGAGGTGATAAGTGTGGGGTGTTTGGTGTGAGATGGCATCTGCTGACCTCTGCTTCCTCCCCTGTAGCTGCCCCATCTTCCCCATGTGTTTGGGACCCTGGTTGCAGCCTCTCCAGCTCCATAGTCATAGAATCGGGTCATACGGAGGTTGGAAGCGTGTCCAGGGGAGCGAGGAGCTGTGAATCCTGCGTTGCGGCTGCCTGAGCTGGAAGGCTTTCATGGGCGAGTACAGTGCTTGGATCGCCAGAGCTGTCGCTTCAACATCCTTCAGCAGCACTAAAGCAGCTTTGAAGAAAACCACTACCCAAGAACTCGCTGGGAAAGGCCAAGTCAGGAGAAAAGGAAAGGCTGATTGCAGGAGAGTGTGATGTGTATACAGGGAGAAGTAAGTCAGAAAAAGTTGAGCTGCTTGAATGTCCAAGTTAAACAAGGGCCAAGTATTAACGAAAATCCCCCTTCAGCGGGGCTGTGGCACCTGGTGGGGGCCCATTCCCGCCGACCCCCCCCGCGCTCCCTCCCCTCCCAGACAGGCACGGAGCGGGGCTGGAGAAAGAGCTTTTAATGGAAAAACACAAGAGAAAATGTCCTAACAAAGCCACTCTAAGTCCCCCTCCCCTAAACACATCCCTCCCCCCACCCTCCCCAAATACACTGTTATAGTTGAATTTAAAATAAATCGAGTCCGAAATAGATTCAATAAATATTTATTGAGGTAGGAAGGCAAAAGCAGCGCTGGGCGGCCGGGGAGTCGCAGCTCCACCAAAGGCTCGCAAATTCAAGCAAGCTGAGCAGCTCTTTTTATCTTCACGGAGGTCGGGTTTCGACATCTTTGGTACGCCCCGCCCCTCCGTAGCTTCTTGCTTGAGGTAGTTTAGATAAAATGTTGGTCACAGAATCAGCTCAAAACAATACATTCTGATAACATTGTGGTTAAGCTTTTTGTCAAACAGGAGTTCCCATGTTGGTGTAGCAAGATAACGTTGTGGACATGTCTCTTCTGGTAAAACAGGGAGTTCTCAAGACTGCCACAATGGGTTCGTTCCTCTTGCTTAACTTGTTCGATCAGCAAATCACCTTTAGTTACTTATTACACACTCCCCCCCGCCCCCCCAAATACACGCTGGTCCTCTAAACATATCCCTCCCCGTGCCCCCCAGGTACACTGCCCACTACAACTTATAATGGAAAAACAGGAGAGAAAAGGCCCTATCGAAGCTACTCTAAGCCCCCCCACCCCTAAACACATCCCCCCCATCTCTCAAAATGCATTACCCCACCTCCAAATGCACCACCCTCCCCCAAACACACCACCCCCCCCAGATACAATCCCTCCCCTAAATACAACCCTCCCCCACCCCTCAAATGCACCCCCCCTCTGCCCCCCATCATCTCTGTCTCCTCACTGGGGGGGTCTCTTCCCCCCTGCCACCCCCCGGGCAGCCTGCCAGAGCCCTGTGCTTGCTGGGTGGTGGTGATGGGGGGCTTGGCCCCCGCTTTGTCCCACACTTGTCTGCCACGGTGGGCTGGGCTGGCGGTAGCTCCATCCCCACGTCCCCAAACAGCTCCTGGGACTCCGTCCCATAGAGGGATTCTTCTAGGATGCGGATGGCCTCCAGGGTCTCCTCCACGCTGTAGTACTCGAAAGGCACCTTCTGGGGCACTGCAAGGTGGCCGTCCTTGTCCCCGAGGGCTTGGCTGTGGGGGACAGAAGAGGCGCTGCTGGGGACATCTTTCTCCCAGGAGATGTCACTCTCGGAGAGGTTGTCGCTGCTCCAGAAGGTGTCACTCTTTAGGGAGATGATGTTGTGGTCTGAGCTGTTGTCTTCTGAGATGTCGCTTTTTGGGGAGAAATTGTGCTCTGGGGAGGTGTCACTCTTGGAGGAGGTGTTGCTCTTGGAGGAGGTGTTGCGCTCTGCAGAGATGTCGCGCCCCGAGGAGGTGTCACTCTTTGGAGAGATGTTGTGCCCTGAGGAGATTTCACTCTCAAAGGAGGTGTCGCGCTCTGAGGAGGTGTCGCTTTCTGAGGAGATGTTGCTGCCCAGGGGTGTCTGCGTGGGGGAGGCCCTGCTGGAGCTGTTGGTCACTGAAGAGCATTCCTCGGTGTTTTCAGAGGCAGGGATGGAGGTTGGCAGCTGGGTGGGTGCTGGGGCCACCGCTCTCCCCTCTCTGCCGGTGCCACCGCGTTCCCCAGGTGTGGGGACAGCGGTGTCAGGGTCCTGGCCGACCCGCCCTGCGTCTGGGGAGGAACCAAAGAGCCTGAGGGCGTCTTGGGGAGCATCTCCTCGGTCACTTCAATGTTGGCATCCAGGTCGATAGGAGCTTCTTTGTGTGGGGCTGCAATGGGTCTGGAGGAGACGCAGGTGCCCGTGGGGATGCGGCTGGCAGGGGGTGTCTGTGCAGGTATGGCCGTGCCGGAGCTGTTGGTGCCTGCAGGCTGTTCCTTGAGGTGCTGGCGTCTGGGGATGGAGGTGAGCAGCAGCGTGGGGGCTGCGAGCACCGCTGTGCCCTGGTGGCTGTAGGGTGGGAGCTGCGTCATGTGGGGCGGTGGGTGTTGTCCCTGGGGGGTGCCAGGGGCTGCCCAGGCCGGGAGGGTCCCGCAGCCCCTGGGGCCACACAGGGCAGCGCCTGGCGGAGCAGCGGTGCCATGGCTGAGAGTGGCGGTGGCCGGCGCAGGCACATTGTTGACCGTCCACTCGATGTGGACGAAGCGTGGCTCGACACAGTAGCCACCGCATGGGGCCCTGTGCAGCCCTGTGTGGGTAGAACGGAGCTGTGCTGGGCCGTGGGCACCTCCCGGGGCACCTGCCGATCCGCCCCCCATGGCCATCAGGGTGCTGATGGTGTCAGGGTGGCAGAGGGGACAGGGGTGCTATACCTGGTGGTGGGATCTGTGGGACTGCCCCCAGTGGGGCTGCCCCGGCTGCAGGGAATGGCTGCTGCTGCCCGGGCGGTGGGAACAGGGTGGCTGCGCCTGGAAGAGAGACAGGAGCCATGGTCACCTCCTGCACCCTTGGCCCCGACAGCATCCCCGGGCTGTGGGTCAGGGTCGTTCCCTGCCTTGGGGGTAGAAGGTTTGTGGGAGCACAAAATTGTGAAGGCTCTGGGGCGCCGGGGGGGCACGGGGGCCGCACAGTGGGAGCCACGGAGGTGGCAGCGCCATGGTGGGTCCCCTCAGTCTCTCGGCTGCTAAGGACTCTTTGGCATCTCCAGGATGGAATGTTGGGGCTCCCTGTGCTCCGCCCCCTCCCAACGGTCGCACCGTACCCAAGGGAGAGGTTTGATGGTCTAGCCACGATGGTGCAGTGGGGGTCTGCGACCCATCGCCCAGCCAGGATGCTGGCACTGAGGCCGTGAGTCTCTGAATCTCTAGGGGATGAGGAGACACCTCTGTGTCAGGAGCCCTTCTCCTTCTGGCAGATTTCATCTTCCCAGACAGCATGTGGGAAGCCCCTGGTGCTGTGAGGAGCAGGGCTGGGCAGTTCCTGCAGTTTGTGGGAGATGGGAACTTCTTGACGGCAGCGCTCGGGGGGCCATCGAGGAAACATGCCCTGCGAGACATGGTGGTTGTGAGCAGAGAAGGACTCGTGGGAGACGGGAAGGTCTCGGCTGCAGACATCATGAAATGGTTGAGTTTCAAATTGTCAGAAAAAGGGCGGGCAGAGTTCCTCCCCTGGATTTTGGGAGGTGAATGCCCCATTAGGAAGGTTGCTGGTGATCCCAAACTGGGAGGTGCTGTTGAGTCTGTTGAGGGCCAAGAGGCCTTGCAGAAGGCTCTAGATGGCTTGGAGTGTTGGGCAATCCTGAGCGGCGTGAAATTGAAGCAGTCCAAGTGTCGCGTTCTGCAGGTGGGAGGGAGGGAGTGAGTAACGGCGGCACCAGTGGGAATGGGGAGGGGGCGTCTGGGGAGCAGCCCTGCAGAAAGGGGTGTGGGGGTGGTGAGCAGCTCAGGAGGAGCCAGCAGTGTCCCCTGGCACCAAGAGGGCCAGCGCATCGTGGGGGGCATCAAACACAGTAGAAGCAGGCGGCCAAGGGAGGGGATTGTCCCACTGTGTTCAGCGCTGGCGTGGCTTCACCTGTAGCACCGTGTGTGGTGCTGGGCCCCACCATTGGAGAAGGGTGGGAAAGTCCTTGGATGGTGCAGAGGAGGGCAAGCAAGGTGGTGACAGGGCTGGAAGGCATGTCCTCTGAGGAGCGTCTGAGCGCTGGGGGTTGGTCTCATCTGGAGAGCAGGAGGCTGAGGGGCGAGCTCCTGGCTCTGTGCAGCTTCCTGAGGAGGGGACGTGGAGAGGGAGGTGCTGAGCTCTTTTCCCGGGCATGCAGGGACAGGATGCGTGGAAATGGCTCAAAGCCACACCAGGGGAGGTTCAGCCTGGGCATTAGGAAGCGTTTTTTCACCAAGAGGGCGGTCAAACCCTGGAAGAGGCGTCCTCGAGAGGTGGTTGATGCCCCAAGTCTCTCTGTGCCCAAGAGGCCCTTGGACAATGCCCTTAAGAACACGCTTTAACTCGAGGTCAGCCCTGGAGTTTGGGTTCTGGTCTTTCTCTTCCCTTTTCCTCCTTGTCTGGCGCAGAGCAGCTCCCCGCGGCCCCCGAGAGCTGCAGGCGGTGGCGGTGCAGCTGCTGCAGGGGACGGGAGTTTTGGGTGCAGGAGGGTGCTCGGGGCGGGGGGTTGGGAGGCCGGACGTGGAGCAGCAGCGGTGCCGGGAGCTGCGCCGGGCCCTGCCGAGGCCAAGGGGACTGCGCCCGCCCGGGGCCTGCAGCGGCTCCCCCCGCCCCGGCGGCGTCCCTGGGGCTGCCCTGGGGCAGGGGCTCAGACCCCGATGCCGGGGGTGCCCCGACGGGGACCGGGGACCTCCCCCGGCACCTTCTGCGCGCCGGACCCGCAGAGGGGCGGCCGCTGCCCGAAGGCGCCCTTGGCTGCGTTGGCCCTGGGCTGTGGAGCTGGGAGGGGGAACGGGCAATACAGAGCTGGGGTTTCCAGGCACTTTTGGCCCCTGCTGTGATTTCTTTGTTTATTTCTTTCCTTATTTCCCCCCTCCCTGGCTGCTGTCGGGGCTGTCCAAGGCGCAGGCCGAGGAGGGGAGGAGGGTCCCTGCCTGGCCGGCAGCTCCCCCCTGGCCGTTGTGGGGGTGATTTGGGGTGATGGGGCAGCGCAGGGAGGCAAAGCTGGGCTGCGGAGCCGCGGATGGGGGTGATTGTGCCGAGGCTTTGGGGGCTTTGCCCGGAGCCCTGTCCCCGCGGGAGGGGACGCTGGCCGGGGTCCAGCCGAAGGCCTGGCAGCCCTTGTGGTCGTGTGTGTCCATCCCCTCCCGCTCCCCAAGGTCTGTCCTTGTCCCAGGGGCTCCGTGCTGCTTTCTGCGTGGGGCCGTGTCCATGGGTCCGGCGGGGACCCGTCTGCCCTGGCTGCCCCTGGGGAAGGGGACAGGGGAGTCCCCCCCCACTACTGCCACCCCGCTGGTGGTGACTCGGCCCTGGGGGCAGCTCGGTGCCCTTCGGGGTCCCATGTGGGGCTGTGGCACCTGGTGGGGGCCGATTCCCGCTGTCCCCCGCGCTCCCTCCCCTCCCAGACAGGCACGGAGCGGGGCTGGAGAAACAACTTTTAATGGAAAAACACAAGAGAAAAGGTCCTATCAAAGCTACTCTAACCCCCCGTCCCTCAAATGCGCCCCCCTCCCCTAAACACATCCCTCCCCCCAAATACACTGCCCGCCGCAACCTTAAATGGAAAAACATAGGAGAAAAGGTCTTATCAAAGCTACTCTGATCCGTCCCCTAAACTCACCCCCCCATCTCTCAAAACACACTACCCTCCCCTTTAAATATACTTCCCTCCCCTAAACACACCCACCTCCCCAAACACACTGCCCGCTACAACTTTTAAGGGAAAAACAGGAGAGAAAAGGCCCTATCGAAGCTACTCTAACCCCCCCCTCCCCTAAACATGTCCCTGTCCCCACCCCCCCAGATACAGTCCCCTCCCTTAAATCTGCCCCCCCCCCCCCCAAATACAACCCACCCCCCAAATGCACCCCCCCTCTGCCCCCCATCATCTCCGTCTCCTCGCTGGGGGGCGTCTCTTCCCCCCTGCCACCCCCAGCCTGTCCGCCAGAGCCCTGCGCTTCCTGGGTGACAGCGACGGGGAGTTCATCCCGAGCTTTGTCCCCTGCTTCGTCCACCGCTTCTCCGCCATGGTGGGCTGGGCCGGTGGCAGCTCCATCCCCGTGTCCCTACACGACTCCTGGGACTTCGTCCTGGAGAAGATATCTTCCAGGACGACGACGGCCTTCCGGGTCACCTCCACGCCAAAGTACTTGACAGGCACCTCCTGGGGCACTGCAAGGTGGCCGGCTGTGTCCCCGAGGGCTTGGCTGTGGGGGACAGCAGAGGGGCTCCTGGGGACATCGCTCTCAAGGTGGCCGGCCGCGTCCCCGAGGGCTTGGCTGTTGGGGACATTGCTCTCTGGCCCATAGAGGAATTCTTCCAGGATGCGGGCACCCTCCAGGAGCTCCTCCATGCTGCAATCGAGCATCAGCAGCTCCTCGGGCAGCGAGAGGGAGTCGACGTCGCAGAGGGGGGCGGCTTCGCTGGTGCCACCAGGGTCACAGTCCAAGAGCCTCAGGGCCTCCTTGAGGGACACCTCGTGGGGCACGGCAATGTGGCCGTCTGCGTCCCCGAGGGCTTGGCTGTGGGGGACGTTGCTCTCGGAGGAGTTGTCGCTGCTCGAGGAGGTGTCACTCTTTAGGGAGATGGTGTCATACTCTGAGATGTCCTGCTCTGAGTAGGTGATGTTCTTTGGGGAGAAGGTGAGCTCTGGGGAGATGTCACTCCAGGGAGAGATGTTGCTCTTTGGGGAGCTGATGGTGCTCCAGGAGATGTTGCTGCTCAGGGGTGTCTGCGCGGGGGAGGCCCTGCTGGAGCTGTTGGTCTCTGAGGACCATTCCTTGGTGTTCTCGAAGACAGGGATGGATGTTGGCAGCTGGGTTGGTGCTGGGGCCACCGCTCTCCCCTCTCTGATGATGCCACCGGGTTCCCCAGGTGTGGTGATGCTGGTGTCGGGGTCATGGGAGACCTCCACCTTGTCCAAGGAGGAACCAAAGAGCCAGAGGGGCTCTTGGAGGATCATGTCCCCGGTGACTTCAATGTTGGCATCCAGGTCACCAGGAGCTTCTTTGTGGGGGGCAGCAGCAGGGCTGGGGGGAAATAGGTGCCCGTGGGGACACGGCTGGCAGGGGGTGCCCCCGCGTAGGTGACCTTGAGGTGCTGGCAGCCGGGGATGGAGGTGAGCAGCAGTGGGGGAGTTGCGGGCACTGCTGTGCCCTGGTGGCCGTAGTCTGGGAGCTGCGTCATGTGGGAAGGTGGTGGTTGTCCCTGGGGGGTGCCAGGGGCTGCCCAGGCCGGGAGGGTCCCGCAGCCCCTGGGGCCCCACAGGGCAGAGCCTGGTGGAGCAGCGGCGCCATGGCTGAGGGTGGCAGTGGCCGGCGCAGGCACGTTGGTGACGGTCCACTCGACGTGGAAGAAGTGCGGGTGAACGCAGCAGCAGCCGCATGGGGCCCTGTGCAGCCCTGTGTGGGTAGAATGGAGCCACGCTGGGCCGGGGGCACCCTCCAGGGCACCCGCCGAGCCGCCCCCCATGGCCATCAGGGTGCTGATGGTGTCAGGGTGGCAGAGGGGACAGGGGTGCCATACCTGGTGGTGGGGCCTGTGGGACCTGTGGGGCTGCCCCCACTGGGGGTGCCCAGGCCGTGGGGAAGAGCAGCTGCTGCCCGGGCGGTGGGAACAGGGTGGCTGCGCCTGGAAGAAAGACAGGAGCCATGGTCACCTCCTGCACCCTTGGCCCCGAGAGCGTCCCTGGGCTGTGGGTCAGGGTCGTTCCCTGCCTTGGGGGGTAGAAGGTTTGTGGGAGCACAAAAGCCTGAAGGCTCTGGGGCGCCGGGGGGGCACGGGGGCCGCGCAGTGGGAGCCACCGAGGTGGCAGCACCATGGTGGGTCCCCTCAGTCTCTCCGTTGCTAAGGACTCTTTGGCGTCTCCAGGATGGAATGTTGAGGCTCCCTGTGCTCCGCCCCCTCCCAACGGCCCCCCCAACAGCCCCCCCAGCTCCTGCTGGGGAGGGAAGGGGCTCGGGGGGGCTGGGTGTCCCCGGATCCCACCAGGGGCTCTGTGTGCAAGTGCTTTTTGCTTTCAACAGTATTTTTCAGGGGGCGAAAGGACCAAGTTGGTTCAGCCGAGCTTTGTGGGGACAAAGCTGCACCCGCAGCCTCCTTGTGCCACACAGCAAATGCCTCTGTGACTGTCGCCTGTGCTGCGCTGCCTGGAGTGACGCAGAGACAGGAACAAGGACCTGGAGGGTGCGAGGGAAGGTCACGCAGCACCCCTCGGTGGCACGCTCCCCTGCCCAGCCCTCCCTCAAATCCTGCTCTCGGGTCTTTTAGTCTCCTCATTGGGAAACAAGCAGCTCTGGGTCCCCCTTGGAGGGGGCTGTACCTTCCCTGGGTGCGTGACACCGGGAGGAGACGGTACCCACCGCTGCATGCTCCCAGAAAAGGCCGGGATTCTGCACAACATCCGATGATGAGATGCTGGGTCTCTCTGTGCTCTGCAGGACCCCAGGGACTGGGTTAGTTCATCCCCTCCTGGTACTGGGGAGGATTTGGCACTACCAAGGACACCCCGGTAGGAACACAGGCCTCTCGCTCCCGCTACGTGAACAGCGTGTGGCGTGGGGGAGCCGGGACAACTGGCGTGAGCTGGAGGCCAGAGATCCCTCCTGGCCTGTATCCTGTTAATTAAACAGATTGCTCTCTGTTAGCGAGGCACCTCTGGCTGCAAGATCGTGTGAGACCATCTGCTGTGTAACTTGTGGCAGGGACCGATGCTGGGGGTGTGAAGGCAACTTCTAAAAAACATAAAACTTTCATCGTGACATCGTGATGGGAGTTTGTTATAGACCCCCTAATCAGGATGTAGAATCTGATGAAGTATTCTGTAAGTAGCTGGCAGAGGTCTCACGATCATTTGCCCTTGTTCTTGTGGGGGACTTCAACTTCCCAGACGTCTGCTGGAAATATAACACAGCAGAGAGGGAACAGTCCCGGAGGTTCCTGCAGTGTGTGGAAGACAACTTCCTAACACAGCTGGTGAAGGAACCAACTAGGGGAAGTGCCCTACTGGACCTACTGTTTGTTAACAGAGAAGGTCTTGTGGGGGATTTAAAGGTTGGAGGTCGTCTTGGGCACAGTGACCATGAAATGGTAGAATTTTCAATTCTTGGTGAGGCAAGGCGGGGAGCCAGTAGAACTGCCACCTTGGATTTCCGAAGGGCAGACTTTAGTCTGTTTAGGAGCATGGTCAAGAGCGTCCCTTGGGAGGCAGTGTGGAAGAGCAAAGGTGCCCAGGAAGGCTGGTCATACTTCAAGCAGGTGCTCTTAGAAGCACAGGAGAAGGCCATCCCCATGTCTCGAAAAATGAGCCGACGGGGAAGAAGACCAGCCTGGCTAAATAGAGAGCTCTGGCTGGACCTCAGGAAAAAAAGGAAAGCTTACATTCTCTGGAAAAAGGGATTGGCAACTTATGAGGATTATCAAGATATAACAAAGCTATGTAGGGGGAAATTAGAAGGGCCAAAGCTCAATCAGAACTCAGCTTTGCCACTGCAGTTAAAGACAATAAGAGATTCTTTCAGTATATCAATAGAAAAAGGAAGACTAGGGAAAATGTAGGCCCACTGATGAATGAGACAGGTGCCCTAGTGGTGGAAGACACAGAGAAGGCAGAGCTACTGAATGCCGTCTTTTCTTCGGTCTTCACTGCTAAAGCTGCCTCTCACGAATCCCATACCCTGGAGGCAAGGGGGAAGGTCGGGAGAGAGGAAGATTTTCCTTCAGTTGAGGAGGACCGGGTCAGAGACCACTTGGCCAATCTGGACATTCATAAGTCCATGGGCCCTGATGGGATGCACCCGCGAGTGCTGAGAGAGCTGGCAGATGTTATTGCTAGACCACTCTCCATCGTCTTTGAAAGGTCATGGGGAACAGGAGAGGTGCCTGAGGACTGGAGGAAGGCTGACATCGCTCCAATCTTTAAAAAAGGCAAGAAGGAGGACCCAGGGAACTACAGACCGGTTAGTCTCACCTCTGTCCCTGGGAAGGTAATGGAGCGACTCATCCTGGATGTCATCCCCAAACACGTTGAGGAACAGGAAGTCATTGGAAGTGGTCAGCATGGATTTACCAAGGGTAAATCATGCTTGACCAATCTGATAGCTTTCTATGATGTTATAATGGGTTGGCTGGATGAGGGGAGAGCCCTAGATGTCATCTACCTTGACTTTAGCAAGGCTTTTGACACTGTCTCCCATAACATCCTCATTAGGAAGCTGAGGAAGTAAGGGCTAGATGAGGTGACGGTGAGGTGGATTGAGAGCTGGCTGAGTGACAGAACTCAGAAGGTTGTGATCAGCGGCACAGAGTCTAGTTGGAGGCCTGTAACCAGTGGTGTCCCCCAGGGGTCAATACTTGGTCCAATTTTGTTCAGTATATTCATTAATGACCTGGATGATGGGACAGAGTGTATCCTCAGCAAGTTTGCTGATGATACCAAACTGGGAGGGGTGGCTGACACTCCAGAGGGCCGTGCTGCCATCCAGCATGACCTGGACAGGCTGGAGAGCTGGGCAGAGAAAAACCTAATGAGGTTCAACAAAAGCAAGTGCAAGGTCCTCTACCTGGGGAGGAAGAATGCTAAGCACCAGTATAGGTTAGGGGTGGACGTGCTGGGAAGTAGTTCTGAGGAGAAGGATCTGGGGGTCCTGGTAGACAGTAAATTATCCATGAGCCAACAATGTGCCCTTGTCGCCAAGAAGGCCAATGGCATCCTGGGCTGCATAGGGAAGACTGTGGCCAGTAGGTCGAGGGAGGTCATTCTCCCCCTCTGCTCTGCACTGGTGAAGCCACAACTGGAATACTGCATCCAGTTTTGGGCTCCCCAGTTCAAGAGGGACAGGGAACTACTGGAGCAGGTCCAGCGTAGGGCAACTAAGATCATTGAAGGACTGGAGCATCTCCCTTATGAGGAAAGGCTGAGAGAGCTGGGACTCTTTAGCCTGGAGAAGAGAAGGCCGAGGGGAGACCTTATTATGGCATATAAGTATCTAAAGGGTGGGTTGAAGGAGGATGGTGCCAGCCTCTTTTCATTGGTTCCCAGTGACAGGACAAGGGGCAACAGGCACAAGTTGGAACATAGGAAGTTCCGTTCAAATACACGGGAAAACCTCTTTACAGTTAGGGTGACAGAGCACTGGAACAGGCTGCCCAGGGAGGTTGTGGAGTCCCCTTCTCTGGAGATTTTCAAGACTCACCTGGATGCAGCCCTGAGGGATGTGCTCTGGGCAATCCTGCTTTGGCAGGGGAGTTGGACTAGATGATCTCTAGAGGTCCCTTCCAACTCCGAAGTTTCTGTGATTCTGTGATTCATTTCATTTCAGAGCGCAGCTGAACAAACCTGTTCCTCGACACGCATTGTCCTAACGCCTCCTCTTGACCCGACGCCACGGGAAAGGGCCTCCTCAGCCCTATCTGTAAGAATTTGCCATGTGTTTAGGCAGGAAGGTGAAGTTGGTAGCTACGGCTCCCCGCAGCAGCTCACTAGAAGAAAGAAAAGAACAAAAACAAAGCAAAGAAAAAACCAAGGAGAGGTTTGTGTTCAGTACAATAGAGCCAACGGTACCCTTTTGTATGGCCCTGTGGCTCTACAGCGAAGGTGATGGCAGTCAGATGTGTCAAACCAAGCCTCTACCCTCCCGAAAATTTAGGGCTGCTGCATAAAACCGCCTCCGGTGCTGAGCTTTAACCTGCTCCTGTCATGAAATAATGACAACCTGCGGAGGCATAATTTAGCCCTGACCTGAAGACGTCCGTTTTAAGGTTAAAAAGTCCTCCCAGCTAAACTTTATCCAACAGCAGCAATGAAAAAATCAACTCGTCTGGTATTCATTTGGGTTCCTCTCATTAAGGAAGCCACGCAGGATCACAGCCCGGAGGGTCCATCTTTGCTTTATCCCAACTTCCCTTATCCACTGCAAGGTTTAATTGGTTTCATGGCACCGGATCCCAACAAGGATTTAAAATGATCCGGTTGCTAACAGACCTGGTTGCTTTAACCCTGAACCCCAGCACTGGAGGGACGCAGCCTCCCAATAAGGACAATGCCCCTATTGCTGGGCAGTCACCCAGAATCGGTGCCAAAACGGGTTCTGAAGTTTGGTGACCTGAAGACCAGCCTCACCCCTGGCAATGCCATGCCGAGAGTCAGCAGGAGCCACTGAAAAGCTCCTCCCCACCTCTCGCCGTGCCTGTGCAGAGCCAAAACCCTGCCAGTGCCAGAAGGCATTAAGGGCAGATGTGGCGGTGTACTCTTCCCTTTTTCCCCCCCCCGGCTCCTGCTCAAGCCATGGCCATCAGCGGGAGTTGTGATGAGTCGCACTTGAACTGTGGGAGATGGCTGGCAACATAACCAAAACCCTGTCTGGAGTGGGAACCTGGGTATCTTGTTCCCATGAGAATATGACTGTAGGTCAATTCTCTTACTCCATAAACAGTGGACAGCCCAAGAGCCCTTTGAGCTCTCCTGCACGGCAGTGGCTGCACGACAGGGTCTCCTCTTGAGTGGGGACGCTCGCTTAAGGTTCTTCTCCTCAAGGCCGAGAGATTCCTTGCCGCAACAGATTCTCGGTTAAGTGACTAATAGCATGCTAAACTTTGAAATCTTAGCTAAGGGATCTAAGGATTGATTGCGCATCTATAATCCTTTAGACATAAACCGTTGACCAAGTCTGGGACTAGGATTGGATCCAGCCGCAGCCAGACTCCTCTCTGAGAAGGAGTTTAGAAAGCCAGGGGGTCCTTTCTGAACCTCGGGACTCAACGGGAGGGTCTCCCTGAGAGCTTGTCTGACCCCGGCCTCTATGCAGTAAATAATCAGTTGTGCCCTGGCATCGGATCTCGTAAAACACTGTCGCATTCACTACTAACTTTGTTAAATCACTGTTTTATATTAATAAATATTTCACTACTTCTCTCTTACGAGTGAAGTTAATCACTCCGCCTGCAACAGTACCTGTGTGATGTTTTGGAGGGCAAGGAGCCGTGCTGCAGGACTGTCTGGTATCGGGCTGTGATGGTGGAGGCTGGAGGCAGACATGCTGGGCAGCCTGGTCCTGCCTCCTTGGAAAGGCTGGGGCTTTCTGTGAGGAACAGCGAGAGCAGCCAGGGTCTGCTGGTGGGTCAGGACCAGTACGAGTCCTTTCTGCTCCCCACCGTGGCCGAGGAGGCACCCGCTTTCTCAGCAGCCACCTCGGTGTCTCTGGCGTGAACAGCTGGCTCAGTGCCGTGTTAGGGCCCAGAGCAGGCTGAGGGCATCCAGCAAGTGCCAGCGCGCCAGTGACCTGAGGATGCTGGCTCTGACGTGTGTGTGTGTGACCCTCAAGAGCCCCTTCCCACAGGGAAAATCTGGACCCTTCTGAGCTGACTGTGAGCACATTGTGGCCACCCCTTTGGCAGCACAATTAGAGCAAAGCAAGAGAGTCCTCACAGACAATGAAGGGTCTGGAGCATCTGTGCTATGAGGAAAGGCTGAGAGAGCTGGGACTGGTTAGCGTAGAGAAGAGAAGGTTTGAGGGGGTACCTTAGTAATGTGCCTACAACCTGAAGAGGGGGTGCAAAGAGGACAGAGCCAGGTTCTTCGCGGTGGTGCCCAGTGTCAGGAACAGAGGCCATGCCATGGGCACACACTGAAAAACAGGAGGGTCCCTCTGTATGTCAGGAAACACTTTTTGACTGTGAGGGTGACTGAGCACTGGCAGAGGTTGTCCAGGGAGGTTGTGGAGTCTCCTTCCTTAGAGCTATTCAGAAACGATCAGCCACCATCCTGGGCAGCTGGCTCTGTGCAGCCCGGTTTGAGCAGCGGAGTTGGACCAGATGGACCCCAGAGGTCCCTTTCAGCCTCCACCTTTATGAGGTTTGGTGGCACCTGGAGGCCCTGCCTCCCTGCCTGCTGTGTGGCTACCAGTGCTGTGGCCACTGTGAGCCTGGGAGAGAGGCCAGAGAAAGTGGTGCTTTCCTGAGCTGTGCCCCATGGTGCACCCTTGCCCAGGTGCTCCTCTCTGGGCAGAGGGCCTTGCTCTGTGGCTTCTGGAAGAAGGTGTCCACATGACTCTTCCTTTTCTTCCCTCTGTCCGCAGAGTTCCTAATTTTTGGAGGAGACATCTTGAAGTTTGCCAGTAGGTACTTGGGACGACGATGACCTCGTGCAGCACTTAACTCGTGGCGGACATTCGCTTTGCTCTCCTCAAGAGGCTCTGTGCAGCACCTTCAGCCAGCTCTTTGGCCACGCATGCACCCCACCCCTGCAGTGCCCTCTCTCCAGGCATCTCTTTCCCCCCAGGGCGAGCCTGCGGTTTGGCTTTAGCAAGGGCTGTGGCTCCCTTCCCTTTGTCCCCACTTGTAGGGCCCTGGGCTGGCGGGGGGGCAAAGAAGCACCCAGAGGAGGAGACCCCCAAAAAAGCACAGCCAAAGGTGTGTGTTGGGGTGGTGGTGAGGGGCAGGGAGGCCCTGGTGATGGCAGAGCTGGGGCTGCCAGGCTGCGAGGGGAAGAGTCATCCCTGGTGTGCTGCAGCTGCAGAGGAGCACTCGGGGCAGGGGGTGCCACCACTGCTGGCCAGCCGCTGCTGTGGCTGGCCCAGGAGAGGAGAGGTGTCCTGGTGCCCAGGATGTGGTCCTCCCACAAGCCCATCTTCCTCCGCACGTCAGCTGGTTTCTGCTGTCCCTGCCACTGAGCGTAGGTCAGGGAGAGTCGGGTCTCAGCAAAGCCTTTACCTTCCCTCCCTTTCCCCAGGTGATGCTGTGCTGGTGCTGTGGAGAACACCACACCAGGAGCTGGCGAGGACCATCAGCCTGGTGCTGCAATGTAGCCAGCAGATCCAGAAGTAGTACAGAAAGTGTGACACACACGTGGGTCAGGAGGTCCAACTGAAGATAGGTATGGGCAATGGGTCAGATGCAGATCTGTGGCACTCTCCCGTGCCACAGGGTGCTTCTCACCAGCAGGGAATGTGGGGATCCCTACTGGGGCTAGTGCCAAAGGAAAGCATCTCCTGCGAGCGTTTGAGGGCCCAACTGTAGTCGGAGTGGGGATGGGAGACCAGGACTGCTGGGTTTGCGTGCGTCTGCAGATGCAGAGGAAGCTTAAAGGCAGAGCAGGTGTCAGATCAAGTCTTAGGGTCCTTGTTTGCTTTAGCGCAGATGTCTGCAGGAGGTAATTATCCTTTCGTTTTTTCAGGTGGGGGCAGCTTTGCATCCTTTCCCCTGCTGGATTCTCCCCTACCTTTCACAAAGGGTAAAGGGGAACTGCTTTGCTTATGCCTGCAAGAAGGGCTTTTGCATGCTGTTGTGTAGTCTCAAGCAGACAGCTACAACCTGCCTGAGTGTAAACGGAGCAGGCAGTGATCAAGGCCGCTGGTTTGCTGGGCTTCTGGGGCAGGCAGCCGCATAAGACGCCCGGCACTCTCAATGCATTCTCAATGTCGACTTCGTTTGTCTATTTCTAGACACCCATTTCAGGGACCTGTGTCGGTATCCCCCCAGAGTGGGATGGAGGATGCTCTACCCCTTCATAATGCCCGTCTCCCCACTGGGCTTCAGATTAGCTTCTGAAGAGCTGAGATGCTGGGGGCTGTAGGGTTCCAAATGTTCCCTGTGTCAGTTCTGCTTCTCCCTCTCCCTCTCACCAGGGATCTCTGCAGGGTCCATGAGCCTCCCGATTTTCGGAGACGGGAGGTGGTAACACTTCCGCGTTTTTGGCCCGTGCCTGTCTGAAGTTCGCGAGGCCGAACAGCTTGCAGGTGCAGGTGAAGTTATCCTCTCAGCCACCTGCTGGGAGCTCTGTGAGCAGCATCGTCTCAGGACCAAGTGTCTTGCCAGGCGCAAGAGCTGAGCAGGCAGGTGGATGGGATGGCCTCTAGAGCCATTCTGAGGACCTGGGCCTGGATGTGAAGGACGGAGGTGTCAGAAGGCTGAGGAGATGAATGTGGAGAGAGTTGTAGGTGGGAAAGTGGTCAGACAGCTGAAGCTCTTGTCCTCCCATCTCAGGGGTAACTGTGGGCTGGGGTTGCTTGGTTTGAGGGGTTGGGAGGCACTGGGAGGGTTTGAGCCCCACCAGCAATGTCCTCTGTGGGCCATGGAGCTGTGGTTGACAGCTGGGGGATGCTTGGAGAATGGCTGCCCAGCTCTGGTGCTTCTGAGGAAGCACTGCTCTCCCATCCAACCAGGTAGGCTTGTTCTCCCCTTTTCTGGGCAGTGATGGTGGAGGGCAGCCTCTGTCCCCTGGGACTCCTGGGGAGGCCAGTGACAGTGCTTTCATTCTGTGTGCCTTCAGGTTATGGGCATGGATCCGATGTCTTGGTCAGAATGCCTTACGCCTTACGCAAGATGCCTTACACAAGCTTATCCAAGACCCAATGAGCCACCGCTCGGAAGGGGAAGGTGAGTGCCAACTTCCCCTTGTTCTGTGATTGTCCCGAAAGGTGGGGCCTGGCTGCTTCAGGGGCCAGAGAGGAACCACCTTCTCCCTCTTCCCCCTGTCAGTTAGTACTCATGCTTTTGGGCCTCCTGGGGCAGTGGCTGCTGCTGCCTCCTCCTTCCAGGGGGCAGCTCTGCCCTCAGCATCTGGAGGTGGCAACATGAGCAAACACAGAAGACTTTCTCACCCGTTTCCAGGACCAGGCCCTACTTTGCAACAGCTC
Source organism: Larus michahellis (assembly GCF_964199755.1). NCBI lineage: Eukaryota > Metazoa > Chordata > Aves > Charadriiformes > Laridae > Larus > Larus michahellis. Next base: position 124,796 of record NW_027435902.1, read on the forward strand.
ATAGTCCCATCAGCCCAGCAACCACCTGCATTTTCTCTCCTCAGGTGCCATGAGGCCTGCTATTCTCTTGCCCAGTGATCCTAACGTGGAGAAGGTGCTTAGGAAGTACATGCCAGACACTGCTCTCGGAAAGGTATGGCAAGGCCACTGCTGCTGGGGGCTGCATTTTTTGGAGGGCGGAAGAAGTGGCGCATTGCAGAGATGGAGTTCTCACGGGAACAGACAAATAAAAGAAAACACACCCTGGAACGACAACGCGGCGAAACTGAGCCCAGGGGCACCAGTGCTGCTGCCTGGGACAGCGCAAGGGGGCTTACAGAAAGAGATGTGCCTTCTAGCTTGCCCTCCCTTCTCCCTTGTCCCTGGCAGAAAGGAGGCAGTGCCCTGAGAGGTGACAGGCAACCCCTGGGTTTAGCCCACGGCAGCCAGACAGTGTCCTTCCAAGCACACTCTGCTGGCCACCATGCTGGAACGAGCCCTTGCAAGTGCCAGAGGCCCTTGGTGACAGAGGCAGGCCCTTCTGGGCCACTGGCCTATGAACAGGGATGGGGCCCAGACACCTGATCTCAAGTGGCTGTTGTCGTGGTTTAGCCTCAGATGGCAACAAAGAACCACGTGCTGCTCTCTTGAACTCCCCCCCCCCCGGGGAAGAATCAGAAGAAAAAGGCAGAACTCGTGGGTTGAGACAAAGGCAGTTTAACAGAACAAAGGGAACAAGAAAACAACAACAATAACATGGACAGAGGAATATACAAACACGATTACGGAACCACCGCTCACTGACTGGACCCAGGACACCCCAGCCCCAGCCTGCTCCCAAATGGTGACTTCCTGCCCCCTCCCCTGGCAGCTCCCAGCTACAGACTGGGCATGGCTCACATGGGATGGAATACCTGTGTCCCTGCCAGAGCAGCCATTGGCCTGGAAGGGTGCCATGGGGCTGGTGGCACAGGCACACCAACGCATGCTCTCTCTCTCTAATGTGTGCTCTCTCTCTGGCAGTCATTGGCCGGAAGGTGAACTTGGCCGCCCGGATGATGGTGCGCTACCCTGGGCTGGTGTCCTGTGATGCAGTGACCTATGCTGCCTCTCAGCTGCCCCCTTACTACTTCAAGGAGCTGACGGAGAGAGAGATGAGAGGCCTCAGCCAGCCTGGCCCTGTATATCAATACATGGGGATCACCGAGGAGAGGTGAGTGTCTTCTGAGAGGGCTGGATGAGGGGATGGTGACACCAAGGATGCAGCCTTAGCCAGCAAAGAGGAGTTCTGCAGAGGGAGACTTCCTTCCCTGTGGCTGAGATGATCAGAAGCCCGGGCGTGGCAGGCTTTTTGCCTCTCTCCCTGCTGTCTCCGGCTGCTGAGAAGAGCGGGAGTGAAACTGCAGGGATGGGGAAGGTTTGTCTGTCTTGGTAGACACAACCTGGCCTTGTGGGCTATGTCTAAATGGCTTTTGACTGTGCTTTCCATGCTGTGCTTGCTCCACCACGTGCCCTGGTAATGCTGACCCAAGGAGGTTTTTGTCCCAGCTGCTTCTAAGCAGGAAGCTTTGGGCCTGTTTGGTCCCCATGGGGAAATGTGGACCATCGGGACACTTCCTCATGTCTTCCTGCAGAAATCTCAGCTCTTCTTCTAGGCCAGGATTTGACCTTCTCTTTGGATGATGGTTTCAAGATTATCATTGCCATCTCTTTGAAACCGTGGGAAGACTTGAGACAAAGGTGCCACGTGCTTGGCATCCCAACACATTCAGGGACACAAGTCCTCCTTTCAAAGACACTTGGTGTTCTTGGCCAACGTGGTAAAGCTGTCTGTTAGCCAACAGCACACCCTGGCTTCTTTCACATGTCTTCTCCAATTTCTCTGGGTTTGGCTTCTGGTGATGGATTCTTGATATGTTCTCCTGTCCCACCATGGCTGTTGGGCTTCTTTACGCTTGAAGCTGTCGTAGCGTGTCAGCTTGAACTTTGGCTGGGGAAGCATGCAGGGGATAACACGCTCCTCAAAAGAAAAGCAGGTATCCCATACCCTGGAGGCAAGGGGGAAGGTCGGGAGAGAGGAAGACTTTCCCTTAGTTGAGGAGGACCGGGTCAGAGACCACTTGGCCAAGCTGGACATTCATAAATCCATGGGCCCTGACGGGATGCACCCGCGAGTGCTGAGAGCTGGCAGATGTTATCGCTAGACCACTCTCCATTGTCTTTGCAAGGTCATGGGGAACGGGAGAGGTGCCTGAGGACTGGAGGAAGGCTGACATCACTCCAATCTTCAAAAAAGGCAAGAAGGAGGACCCAGGGAACTACAGGCCGGTTAGTCTCACCTCTGTCCCTGGGAAGGTAATGGAGCGACTCATTCTGGATGTCGTCTCCAAACACATAGAGGAACAGGAAGTTATTGGAAGTGGTCAGCATGGATTTACCAAGGGTAAATCATGCTTGACCAATCTGATAGCTTTCTATGATGTTATAACGGGTTGGCTGGATGAGGGGAGAGCCGTGGATGTCATCTACCTTGACTTTAGCAAGGCTTTTGACACTGTCTCCCATAACATCCTCATTAGGAAGCTGAGGAAGTATGGACTAGACGAAGTGACAGTGAGGTGGATCGAGAGCTGGCTGAGTGACAGAACTCAGAGGGTTGTGGTCAGCGGCACAGAGTCCAGTTGGAGGCCTGTAACCAGTGGTGTCCCTCAGGGGTCAATACTTGGTCCAATTTTGTTCAATATATTCATTAATGACCTAGATGAGGGGACAGCAAGTTTGCTGATGATACCAAGCTGGGAGGGGTGGCCGACACTCCAGAGGGCCGTGCTGCCATCCAGCATGACCTGGACAGGCTGGAGAGCTGGGCAGAGAAGAACCAAATGAGGTTCAACAAAAGCAAGTGCAAGGTCCTGCACCTGGGAAGGAAGAATGCTAAGCACTAGTATAGGTTAGGGGCGGACATGCTGGGAAGTAGTTCTGAGGAGAAGGACCTGGGGGTCCTAGTAGACAGTAAATTATCCATGAGCCAACAGTGTGCCCTTGTCGCCAAGAAGGCCAATGGCATCCTGGGCTGCATAGGGAAGAGTGTGGCCAGTAGGTCGAGGGAGGTCATTCTCCCCCTCTAGTCTGCACTGGTGAGGCCACAACTGGAGTATTGTGTCCAGTTTTGCGCTCCCCAGTTCAAGAGGGACAGGGAACTACTGGAGCGAGTCCAGCGAAGGGCAACCAAGATGATTATGGGACTGGAGCACCTCCCTTATGAGGAAAGGCTGAAAGAGCTGGGACTCTTTAGCCTGGAGAAGAGAAGGTTGAGGGGGGACCTGATTAATGTTTACAAGTATCTAAAGGGTGGGTTTAAGGAGGACGGAGCCAGGCTCTTTTCAATGGTTCCCAGTGACAGGACAAGGGGCAATGGGCACAAGCTAGAACATAGGAAGTTCCGTTCAAATACACGGAAAAACTTCTTTACAGTGAGGGTGACAGAGCACTGGAACAGGCTGCCCAGGGAGGCTGTGGAGTCCCCTTCTCTGGAGATTTTCAAGACCCGCCTGGATGCAGCCCTGAGGGATGTGCTCTGGGCAATCCTGCTTTGGCAGGGGAGTTGGACTAGATGATCTCTAGAGGTCCCTTCCAACTCTGAAGATTCCGTGATTCCGTGATTCCGTGATACCCAAGGAGCACATCCTTCCCCGCCACACCAGGCTGCTTCTCTAGGTCCCCTGGCTTCTCACCAGCTAATTGACTTGTGTCTAGCATCTTTGGCATGGGTCTTACCAAGAAGAGGTCGGAGTACATCCCCTTGCTGGGTAGGTGGAGAACGCCTTGCTCTTCTGAACCCCAGGTTCTTCCCCTTGGTAACTTTTAGTGCCTCGCTGGGAAGGGGGAGGCTTTTACCAGGGATGGTGTTGCCTGCAGCAGCCCTAAGGAAGTGTTGCCTGTCTTGGTCTCTGCTTGCTTGATATCTTTGGGGTAGAAAGTGAGGTGAGGCACCTGCTGCTCCCTACCATGCTCCAGACCTGGTACAAAGGTTCCTTTCAACTGTGGAGCTGCTCACACCCTGGGGGCTAAGCTGATCCCTGTCTTTGGGATCAGGAAAGAGATTTCCTTCTGCCAAACCAATGGAGAGTTTTGGCGGTGGGTTCTCCTCCTTGTACTCCTCAGAGCTCTTTTCTTGGCAGCATCTGGACATAGACATGGAAATGTCAGGACACATGGGATGCCTTTAATCACTCGGTGCCTTGACGAATGCTTTGGGCCCTGTTGTGGGTTAACCCCGGTTGGCAGCTCATCCCCACAGAGCCACTCACTCCCCACAGTGGGACGGGGAAGAGAATCGGAAGGGTAAAAGTGAGAACACTGGTGCACTGAGATACAGACACCTTAATAGGGGAAGCAAAAGCTGCACATACGCGCAAAGCAAAATCCGGCATTCATTCACCGTTTCCCATGGGCGGGCAGGCGTCTAGCCATTTCCAGGAAAGCAGGGATTCATCATGTGTGACAGTGACTTGGGAAGACAAATGCCATAACTCTGAATGTCTCCCCTTCCTCCTTCTTTCCCCCAGATTTTCTTACTGAGCAAGATGGTCTGGAATAAGCCTTTGGGCAGTTGGGGTCAGCTGTGGCGGCTGCTGCTCCCGCCTCTACTGCTTTGGGGAGTTGGAGGTGGCTTCTTGAGCCATGGCTTTTTCACCTTTCCTCCTTCACCTCTGGGTCAGGCACAGATAGAAGGAAAGAGCCCAAGCTCGGTGCTTTTCATCCGACTCTGGACCCAAGAGGCAGCAGGGCTGCCTGTCTCAGAAGCCCTGCTTGCCCTGGACCTGTTTGCCAGAAGGACCACGAGGACCTGTGGTCTGTCAGGTGGACTGCTAAGGTCTGGAGCCCAAGGGAAAACACACCACTTGCTCCATCCTTGCCTCTTAGCCCCGTGAGTTCCTCTGCAGGGGGCATGTAGCAAGACCTGGGCCAGTGCTGCGGAGACACAGGGTCTGGACCCAGCTCTCCCGGTGGCTTGGCAGCAACTGCCCCTCTGTGCCATTTCTTGTATGAGGAGTGAAAAGCTTGGCCTTCTCTGGGAAGCACTTGGAGATGGGTGGCTAAAGAGCTCCCCCCAAAGGGCACTTCCACCCCTCTTGTCTTAGAAGGCTCGGGCTGTTGAGGATGTCAGTGCCTTTTGCTTTTGCACAGCAGGGTAGTTGCCATGGAACTGCTAGAGGTCAACGTGAGGCAGTCCTTCTCTGCCATCCACACGCTGATGTCCAGGGCCCTGGGCCTCTAGGACTGTGAATCATGCAGCGACAGGCAGCGCATGCTGAAGACAAAGCTGCAATGGACAATCGAAGAGAGCATCTATTGCCTCCTCAAAGACATTTTCTGTGTCGAGGTGAGAGACAGAGGCCCCTCTGGCCCAGGAGAAGGCCTTCTGAGCTTGTCTGGGTCTGACATTGTGTGGGCACGCTGCTGGGAGTGCCTCAGCTCCAGGGTGGGAATCGCGGGGGTCACAGCACACATTTCCCATTCCTGGGCCCGGGGGGCTCCCTGTCTGTGAGGAGTTCATGTCACACACTGCATCTGCAGTGCCTGGTGCCTTGTTCAGCACCCTGGAAGTGTCATTGGAGAGAGGCTGTTACTGACCTCGTGCTGAGGTTGCCACTGTGTGAGGGGTCTGCTCCAGCCAGACCAAGATTCCCACAGCCAGAGAACCAGCTCTTCAGCCCAGCCCAAGCCCCAGTTCTGCAGAGACCCTCAACAGAGGGCCTTTGCCTTATGCTCGGGGTGGAGTCCCCACTGTGGCTCCCTGCTGCTGTGCTGGGGAGAGGTCAGGTGCTGAGGTCAGCAGAGGCGGTGGGCTCTGCAGGCTTGTGTGCTGCAGAGGTGTGCCGAGCCCCGAAGCCATGTTTCTCCCTGACTCTGCTTTTCTGGCCAGCTTCCCATTTCGGACAAGGCTCGCGAGATGCATAAAACTCAAACAAAAATGGAATTTCACTCGACTTGTGTGAAAGCAAGGCTTTTGACTGACTTCAGCAAGGTGTTTGACATTGTCTCCCACAGCATCCTCATAGGGAAGCTTAGGAAGTTGGGGTTAGATGAATGGGCAGTGGGGGGGATAGATAACTGGTTGAAAGACAGAGCTCAGAGGGTAGTGATTAGGGGCACAGAGTCTAGTTGGAGGTCAGTGACAAGTGGTGTCCCCCAGGGGTCAGTACTGGGCCCAGTCCTCTTCAATATATTCATCAACGACCTGGATGAAGGGATAGAGCGCACCCTCAGCAAGTTCGCTGATGACACAATACTGGGAGGGGTGGCTGACACACCAGAAGGCTGTGCTGCCATACAGGAGGTCATCCTCCCCCTCTACTCTGCCTTGGTGAGGCTGCACCTGGAGTACTGTGTCCAGTTCTGGGCTCCCCGGTTCAAGAAGGACAGGGAACTGCTGGAGAGGGTGCAGCAAAGGGCTACCAAGATGATGAGGGGACTGGAACACCTCTCTTATGAAGAAAGGCTGAGGGATTTGGGTCTTTTCAGTCTGGAAAAAAGATGACTGAGGGGGGACCTTATCAACACTTATAAATACTTAAAGGGTGGGTGTCAGGAGGATGGGGCCAGGCTCTTTTCAGTGGTGCCCGGGGACAGGACAGGAGGTCATGGGCACAAACTTGAGCATAGGAAGTTCCACCTAAACATGAGGAGGCACTTCTTTACTTTGAGGGTGGCAGAGCCCTGGCACAGGCTGCCCAGAGAGGTGGTGGAGTCTCCGTCTCTGGAGACATTCAAAACCCTCCTGGATGCGTTCCTGTGTAATCTGCTCTGGGTGACCCTGCTCTGGCAGGGGGGTTGGACTAGATGATCTCCAGAGGTCCCTTCCAACCCTGGATTCCCCTCAGAGCAACCTGCTTTTTTCAGACCCTTGGAGGAGATTTTAGCATATTTGTCATCGACAATGCCCATTTCATCGACCTGCCTCCTGGATTATCATGTCCCCTGTGCTCCAAAAAGTCTCCCTCTTCATGGTCATGAGCTTAGCCCTGGGCTACGCGAGAACAGAGAGCTTTCACAAAGCCCCAGCAGGCAACACAACGTCCCAGAAAATCACCTATCTTCATCTCGCTCATCTTCATGTCACTCGCAGAGACAAACAGCTCCACTGCTGGCACATACGCAGCAGAGCCAGGGGATCGTGGCTAAAAGGGGCTTTTCCCTGGCTTTTCTGAGACCAGGACAAGCCTGGGCAGTGGCAGGGACCCGCAGGGAGCCCGCAGCTCGCACGAGGGTGGCTGACAAGGCAGGGGCAGAGCCTGCAGCAGCAGTGGCAGATTTAAACAAGGCGTAACTGACACCAATGGTCGCTTGTCGAGACAAACCACTCTGGTGCTGGCACGTCAGCAGCAGAGCCAGGAAGTTTGCAAAGCAGTTCATGCAGAAGGCCGTGCGAGAAGGGCATGGAAAGCTCAAGAGGGGAGTTCAGTCATGGTCTCTACCCGAAAGACACAGCTTCCTGTGCCTTCTGCACTTGCCAGAGCAGATGTAGCCATACAAACAGAGCTGCCATGGAAGCATGCATCCACCCAGGTCTCTGGCTGCAGGGAGTGCCTTAACCTCTCACAGCTAGTGGATGGTAGAAGAGGTGACAGCTGTGTGAGGTGCAACCAGGTGGATGATCTACTCAGCCTAGTAGCAGAGCTAAAAGAGGAAGTAGAAAGGCTGTGGAGCATCAGGGAGAGTGAGAAAGAAATAGATTGGTGGAATCAGGCTCTGAACTCCCTGAGAAAAAAAACAGAAAAGCCACCAAAAAAACCCCAAGCTGAAGGAGATCTGGTACCTTCCCCCTGCCAGACCGAAGGCAGTGGCCAAAAGGAGAACTGTGAATGGAGGCTAGTCTGTACTAGGGATGGCAAGCAACCCCCCTCCTTACCCACATCCCCTAACCAGGTGCCTCTGTATAATAGGTATGAGGCTCTCAAGGAGGTAGGCCAGCCCATGGATGATATGGAGGATGGTATGGCTACACCAGAAGAGCTGCCAGGACCAGTAAGGCCTATCCCCCAATTTAAAAACCACCTCCACAAAGAAGAAGAGGCAGGTTATAGTAGTAGGTGACTCCCTTCTGAAGGGAACAGAGGGTCCAATATGCTGGGCAGACCCACTTCTTAGGGAAGTATGCTGCCTCCCTGGGGCCCGGGTCAGGAACATCACCAGGAAACTTCCCAGCCTGGTTCAGCCCTCGGACTACTACCCACTGTTGCTCTTTCACATGGGTGGCAATGAGGTGGCAATACATAGCCCAAGAGAAATCAAAAGAGACTTCAGGGCCTTGGGAAGGTTAATAAGGGAATCTGGGGTGCAGGTTATCTTTTCGTCTGTTCTCCCAGTTACAAGCAGTGACTCTGAAAGAAACAGACGTGTGCAGTCTGTCAATACATGGCACCGTGGCTGGTGTCACCGCCACAATTTTGGGTTTTCGACAATGGGATGGCCTACATGGCACCAGGCTTGTTGGCATCGGATGGGGCTCATCTTTCTGCAAGGGGGAAGAGGGTGTTTGCTCATGAGCTAGCAGGTCTCATTGACCAAGCTTTAAACTAGGCTTGTTGGGGGAGGGGGATATTACCTGGCTTGCTCATCTGAGGGATGGGTCATTAGTGAATGCCCTCAATCTGTTGCTCCAAGATATGCTGGGTATGCTGCAGCACACTTGAAGTCTTATGGGGACGAGGCAGGTGCTCCTGAGGCAATAGGAACTGGGGAGTCACAGATAAAACACCCCAAAGGAAGACCACCTGAAGAGCAGCATGAAGGAAATGCAGCCACTCCAGCTAGTAGGTCAGCTTCATCAGGCGCCCAGATGAAGTGCATTTATGCAAATGCACGCAGCATGGGAAACAAGCAAGAGGAGTTAGAGATGTGCACATGCCTCCAGGGCTATGATCTTATTGGCATCACAGAGACATGGTGGGATGGCTCTTATGATTGGAGTGTTGAAATGGAGGGATACAGACTCTTCAGGAAGGACAGGCTGGGAAGACAAGGAGGGGGTGTTGCCCTCTATGTCAATGACCAGCTGGAGTGCATGGAGCTCCACCTGGGGATGGATGAAGACCCAATGGAGAGCTTATGGGTCAAGATTAAAGGGAACACAGGGGCAGGGGACATTACAGCAGGGGTCTGCTGACCAGGACGACGGAGTGGATGAGGCCCTCCATAGACAGATAGGAGCAGCATCGCGCTCACAGACCCTGGTCCTCGTGGGAGACTTTAACCACCCTGATATCTGTTGGAAGGACAACACAGCGGGGCACAAGAAATCCAGGAAGTTCTTGGAATGTGTCGATGACAACTTTCTTCTTCAAATGGTAGAGGAGCCAATGAGGAGAGGAACTATGCTGGACCTTGTCCTTACCAAAAAGGAGGGGCTGGTGGGGAATGTCAAGCTCAAGGGTAGCCTTGTGTCGTGGACGGAGTGATTAACTTCACTCATAAGAGTAGCCTGCAGCTTCCTGGTTTCTGCACGGGTTAAGGTCGGTGTTTGAGCCAAAGGACCACACACTGCTGCCTGGCAGGCATCAGGTTCAGCCGTTTAAAATATCAAAACATAAAATATTTTCATGATGAACTTTAATTTCAAAGCAAGTAGACGACATGCGCTTCTCGCCCGGGAGCCATAAACTAATCTTAGCAGTTTGACATACATGAGTTACCACGTTCACACCTGTAATTCTAACTCTTTGCAGTCCGGCTCGCACGCCCAGCTCCTTGGCATCTTGTGTTAATATCGAAATTTGTGCTCCCGTATCTATTAAAAACTTTACTAATAGTCTTCGAGGACCAACTGGAATTAATATGTATGGGCCATCATCACTTATAGAATCATAGAATGTGTTAGGTTGGAAGGGACCTTTAAAGGTCATCTAGTCCAACCCCCATGCAGTAAGCAGGGATATCTTCAACTAGATCAGGTTGCTCAGAGCCTCATCAAGCCTGGCCTTGAATGTCTCCAGGGATGGGGCCTCCACCACCTCTCTGGGCAACCTGGGCCAGTGTCTCACCACCCTCACAGTAAAGAACTTCTTCCTCATGGCTAATCTAAACCTGCCCTGCTCTAGTTTAAAGCCATTGCCCCTTGTCTTATCCCTACATGCCCTCGCAAACAGCCCCTCCACAGCTTTCTTATGGGCCCCATTCAGGTACTGGAAGGCCACTATAAGGTGTCCCTGGAGCCTTCTCTTCTCCAGGCTGAACAACCCCAACTCTCTCAGCCTGTCCTTGTGGCATAGGTGCTCCAGCCCTCTGATCATCTTCGTGGCCCTCCTCTGGACCCGCTCCAACAGGTCCATGTCCTTCTTGTGCTGAGGACTCCAGAGCTAGACATAGTACTCCAGGTGGGGTCTCATGAGAGCAGAGTAGAGGGGGAGAATCACCTCTCTGGATCTGCCGGCCACACTTCTTTTGATGCAGCCCAAGATGCGATTTGCCTTCTGGGCTGCAAGCACACATTGTTGGCTCATGTTCCTTATCCACCGAGCAGTCCACCCATCAAATCCGTATCTCTCCAACTCAGAGAGAAGGATGTTGGGGAGAGACCGTGTCAAAGGCCTTGCAGAAGTCCAGATAGATGATAGCCGTAGCTCTCCCCTTGTCCACTGACGCAGTCACTCCACTGTAGAAAGCCACCAGGTTGGTCAGGCAGGACTTGCCCCTGGTGAAGCCATGCTGGCTGTCTCGAATCCCCTCCCTGTCCTCCATGTGCCTTAGCATAGCTTCTAGGAGGATCTGTTCCATGATCGTCCCAGGCACAGAGGTGAGGCTGACAGGGTGGTCATTCCCAGGATCCTCCTTTCTACCCCTTTTAAAAATGGGTGCAATGTGTCCCTTTTTCCAGTCACCAGGGTCTTCACCTGACTGCCATGACTTTTCAAATATCATGGAGAGTGGCTTGGCAACTACATCAGCCAATCCCCTCAGGACTCTGGGGTGCATCTCATCAGGTCCCATAGACTTGTGTATATTCAGGTTCCTCAGGTGGTCACAAACCTTGTCTGCACTTACAGTGGGAGGGACTTTGTCCCCCAGATCCCCATCTTGAAATTCTTCAACTTGGGAGGCATGAGGAGAGAGTCTGGCAGTGAAGACCAAGGTGAAAAAGTTGTTGAGAACCTCAGCCTTCTCCTTGTCTGTTGTTACCAGTTTGCCATTCTCAGTCATCAGGGAGGGCATGCTTTCTTTGACCTTCCTTTTCTGGTTGACTTACCTGTAGAAGCCCTTCTTGTTATTCTTAGCATCCCTTGCCAAGTTCAGCTCCAGCCACGCCTTGGCCTTCCTGACCTCATCCCTACATACCTGGGCAGCATCCCTATACTCTTCCCAGGATACCTAATCCTGCTTGAATTGCCTGTGCAGTTCCTTCTTGCCTTTTAGTTTGACCAGCAGGTCCCAACTCAGCCATGCTGGTCTCTTGCCTGTCTTGCTTGATTTCTTACACCTGGGCATCGAGAGCTCTTGTGCTCTATGGAAAGCATCCTTGAAGATCTGCCAGCTCTGTTCTGCCCCCGTGTCCCTGAGGACCATTTCCCAGGGGGTCCTATTGACTAACTCCTTGAAGAGCCGGAGGTTTGCTTTCCTAAAATTCAGGGTCCTGACTAGGCTCCTCGTCTGACACGTATCCCTCAGGACCGTGAACTCCACCAGTGCGTGGTCACTGCAGCCCAGGCTGCCTCCAATCTTGACATCCCTGATGAGCTCACTGGCATTGGTGACTATGAGGTCCAGCATGGCATCCCCTCTGGTAGGGCTGTCTGTTTCGTGTCTTAGGAAGTTATCATCAAGGCACTGCAGGAAACTCCTGGATCATCTACAGCTCGCCGTGTTATTTTCCAGCAGATGTTGGGGTGGTTGAAATCCCCCAGCAGGACGAGAGCCTTCGAGCACAATGCCTCCTGTAGCTGGAGGAAGAAGGCTTCATCAGTAGGTTCCCCTTGATCAGGCGGCCTGTAGTAGACACCAACCACAAGGTTGCCCTTGTTGCCTCGGCCTCTAATTCCTACCCATAAGCTCTCAACTTCTTCTTGGCTGTTCTTTAGGGACATCTCTTCACACTCTAGCCATTCCTTAACATAGAGGGCAACACCTCCCCCCCTCCTTCCTCGCCTGTCCCTTCTGAACAGCCTGTAGCCATCGATAGCCACATTCCAGTCATAGGGTTCATCCCACCAGATTTCAGTAATGACCACTATGTCGTAGCTTTCCAGCAGCACGGTAGCTTCCAACTCCTCCTGTTTGTTGCCCATGCTGCGTGCATTCGTGTAGAGGCACTTCAGCCGGCTGTTGGCAGTGACGCCTTCTTAGAGGAGCACCCCTTGGGGTGTGTAAGAGACAGACTGTAAATTCCCTGACGAGGGGCAGAAGGCCCTACAAACCTTCAATGGAATGCCTCAAACACTCGCAAGGAAATAAAAAATGCAGGCTTGGCCTTCAAAGAACTGATAAGGCTAACACTTCTGGCGCTTTAAAGTGTGGGAGAACTGTCTTGTGAAGACAGGACAGTTCTGCCACTCGTGTGATGTGCTTGCTAGTTCTCAGTTCTCGAGGCCATTGTGTCCGATAAGTGACCTTTGATTCATTATCTGCGAAATGCATATGAAAGCGCACAACCCTGCATATTCTAATGAAGATTATAGAGATCATGCTAAACATGTATGACTATGGCACTCGTCTCTCCACCCAAATCATGCTACACGTCACCTGGGAGAAGGGAGAAACCTGAGAGGAGGCTGTCCTCGACAAGGGAGGTGGACCATGCTAATTCAGCAAACATAAAAGGGGAAAATAAGTGCCCCTAGGGGGAAACAAAGAAGAAACAAAAGAAGAAGATAGTGCCTGGGAAGATTCTTCCCAAGAAAGAAGAAGATTATGCCTGGGAAGATTCCCTGAAAAAGACGCTGGAATCAGGACTGGTGATCTCTTTCTCTCTGTCTTTTTTTCTGTCTTTTCCTTTGTCTATCACTCAGTTTCTCTTTTCTCTAAGAATTGTTAAGTAATGGTTAGAGTTGTTAAGTAATGACCTTAAGTATAACCTTAAATACCACTTGCCATAAGTTGTCCTATACCTGTTGTTAAGTAACACGATGCATACCTCACCGTTTGCCATAATTTGTTATATACCTAACCAATTATCATGGACTTGTTAAGACCTATGCTAACCATTTTGGGAAGCTAATAAATGTTTCTATATGGGCCTTGAGATTTATCTCACCTTAATCCACGCCGTTGGGAATTTATGAATCTGAAGTCACTTGCCCCCCCTCTTTCCTGAGAGTGGGACGTGACATGGTGTTTCACAGATGTTTCCCTGTTGACTTGGACTACCTCAGGAGCCCCTGGCTCACCTCTGTAAGACTATGGCTGTGATGTAGCATCCCCAGCATGCCTCGGGGCAACAGGTCGATGGTCCTTACTAGCACGCTGTCCCTCTATCCCTGACATGTTGACCCACAGCTTGTCACAGACAAGCCTAATATTATCATCCCCCTCCCCCTTCACATCTAGTTTAAAGCCCTATCAATCAGCCCCACAAGCTCTTGGGCGAAGACCCTCTTCCCCCTTTGAGAAAGGTGTTTCCCATTTGATGCTAATAAGCCCGGTGCCATGTAGGCCATCCCATTATCAAAAAACTCAAAACTCTGGCAACGACACCAGCCACAGAGCCATGTATTAATGGACTGGATGTGTCTGTTCCTTCCATGATGATCTGGATGAGGGGATTGAGTGCACCCTCAGTAAGTTTGCAGAGGACACCAAGCTAGGTGGGAATGTTGATCTGCTTGAGGGTAGGAAGGCTCTACAGAGGGATCCGGACAGGCTGGATCGATGGGCCAAGGCCAACCGTATGAGGTTTAATAAGGCCAAGTGCTGGGTCCTGCATTTCGGTCACAACAACCCCAAGCAATGCTACAGGCTTGGGGAAGAGTGGATAGAAAGCTGCCCAGCAGAAAAGGACCTGGGGGTGCTGGTGGATGGTCAGCTTAACATGAGCCAGCAGTGTGACCAAGTGGCCAAGAAGGCCAACAGCATTCTGGCTTGTATCAGGAATAGCATGGCCAGCAGGAGTAGGGAAGTGATGGTGCCTCTGTACTCGGCACTGGTGAGGCCTCACCTCGAGTACTGTGTTCAGTTCTGGGCCCCTCTGTCCAAGAGGGACATTGAAGTGCTGGAACGTGTCCAGAGGAGAGCTACCAGGCTGGAGAGGGGTCTGGAGACCAGGTCATATGAGGAGAGGCTGAGGGAGCTGGGCATGTTTAGTTTGGAGAAGAGGAGGCTGAGGGGAGACCTTATTGCTCTCTACAACTACCTGAAAGGAGGTTGTAGAGAGGTGGTGTTGTGTGAAAGGGGCAAAGCAGTTTTAGTAGAAAATAAACCCCCTTGCGTTCTAACACTCCTCACCAAGGTGGGAGGCTAGGTGCGGCTAGGTTTAAATTCTGAGTGATGCCCAATTCAGCATTATCAGTCTGAATGCGTGCCTCTACCTTGGCTCTAGAAGTCTCTGGGACTTCTAGAGAAATTTCTAGGGATTTCTAGAGAAATTTCTAAGTTTCCTGAGAAAGCGAGAGAATTTTACACCAATCATAATAAAAGTATGTATGACTAAAGTCACTCAAACTCCACCTTGAAGATAACAAATAGTATAAAAATAGCCCGAGAGAGGGGGGATACCCAGGGAAGGCACCATCGCGAAGAATTCCATCACTGACTTCTGGGATTAGTCAACGGGCTGAGCCTTTCTTCCCCCTCATAGGGACGCCTTTGGGTAAGACTTTGATTATACCGAGTGCTTTCTCGGGAAACTTAGAAATTTCTCTAGAGAATCTCTTTCCTACATTTATAGCCAGGCTGTATCGTTTATAACTTTGTCACACGTTTTGTATATGTAACGATACTTTCATTTGCACGTGCTTTGCAGACAGTGTATTTATCGCTGGCAATCCTAAGAACCTATATACCTGTTGTTCAAATAAACTGCACTGTTTCAGTAGCTAGTCGTTTCGGTTTCTCATTGAACGCGACCAAAGACTCGAGAGTGGCCGTGCTAGTTCATGAGCACGACTAGACTGAAGGTGCAGTCCACTATTAGTGTATCCAAATCGTAATAGTTTAATACATATTAAATGCGACTGGACTGATAGTGCTGAATTGGGCATCACTCAGAATTTAAACCTAGCCTCCCACCTTGGTGAGGAGTGTTAGAACGCAAGGGGGTTTATTTTCTTCCAAAACCGCTTTGCCCTTTTCACGCAACACCAAGTAATTGGGTTAGCACTCCCAGCGCCACTTTTTGTCTCTCATGTACATATAATTGAAAGGATTTGTTTAGATTTGGTAGACCTAATGCAGGAACATTCATTAATTGTTCCTTGATATTGTTAAATCTGACTTCACATTCTGATGGATTTTCCCACTTGCAGGCAAACAGCTTCTGGCTTTGTTTATCTATCGGGATACAGAAGAAGGCATCTTTCAAATGTAATACTGTAAAACAAATATTACTTTAAGGTTTTGTTGTGAGAAGAGTATATGGATTGGGTACCACCGGGTGCAGATCTAACGTTATCTTGTTTATTGCTCTTAAATCTTGTACCAATTAATATTCCTGTGGTTTTGGTTTTCTCACTAGTAAAATGGGAGTATTATATTCAGACTGACATTCCCGCAATAGTCCGTATTCCAGAAAAGTATTAATTAATGATTCTAATCCTTTTGGTGCTTCCAATTTAATGGGATATTGTTTTTTTCTTACTGGTCATGTTCCAGGTTTTAATTCAATTTTCAAGGGACTCGCTCCTTTCTCTCTTTCAGGTTTTTTTTGTCGTCCACACTAAAGGAATCACTGCATTCATTACTTCATCTGGTAAAATATTCTTAGGAGTTTCTGACACTTGGAGTCCCGTCACTAAACAAATTGGAGTTTTCCAAGCTGCGTCCTTGGGAATGTGTAACTACACAGAATCTTTAGAAAACGTTACTTGAGCATTCAATTTACATAACAAATCCATCCCAGTAGAGGCAATGGGCATTTTAGCATATAAACTCATGTATTAATTTAGTATTTCCAATTATACATTCTGTTGGTTTCAAAAATGGCCCTACAGTTTGTTTTCCCGTTGCCCCAACAATAGGAATTATATTTTTACTTAGTGGACATGTGTGACTAGTTAACACAGAATGGGTAGCTCCACTATCCACTAAAAACTTTATAATTTCATTCCTCAACTTGAATGGAACCATGGGATTGGCTGCGAAACAGTAATATTTTCCCACAGTCCTCCTCAGTCTGAATCTTCCACCATTATGAGATTGGTCTCCTCATCATTGGTTCTTTCTTCTTTAACTCAGGACATGCATTTTTCTAATGTCCCTCCTATTTGCAATAGGCACACTGGTTGGGGCTCTAAGGTGGTTTATTGTCAACAACAACCCTTGGGCTCCCTCTTCCTCTGGAGGTGCCTCCTCTCATTCTTATTTTCCCTCTGCCCTTGCCTCTCATACTATTTCCATTCAGTGCTGTGGCTAACAATGACGCTTGTAACTTGATCCAATTCTGCTTTTCTCTTTTTCATCTTGATTATTATATACTTCATATGCAATTTCTCTTAACTGGGAAAAATTCATTCTGCCTTGATGACACCGCACCTGGAGTACTGTGTCCAGTTCTGGGCTCCCCGGTTCAAGAGGGACAGGGAACTGCTGGAGAGGGTGCAGCAAAGGGCTACCAAGATGATGAGGGGACTGGAACACCACTCTTATGAAGAAAGGCTGAGGGATTTGGGTCTCTTCAGTCTGGATAAAAGACGGCTGAGAGGGGATCTTATCAACACTTATAAATACTTAAAGGGTGGGTGTCAGGAGGATGGGGCCAGGACCTTTTCAGTGGTGCCTGGGGACAGGACA
The DNA here is from genome assembly GCF_964199755.1 of Larus michahellis. Lineage (NCBI taxonomy): Eukaryota > Metazoa > Chordata > Aves > Charadriiformes > Laridae > Larus > Larus michahellis. Next base: position 141,713 of record NW_027435902.1, read on the forward strand.
AGGGGTAATGGGCACAAACTTGAGCATAGGAAGTTCCACCTAAACATGAGGAGGAACTTCTTTACTTTGAGGGTGGCAGAGCACTGGAACAGGCTGCCCAGAGAGGTGGTGGAGTCTCCATCTCTGGAGACATTCAAAACCCTCCTGGACGCATTCCTGTGCAACCTGCTCTAGGTGACCCTGCTCTGGCAGGGGGGTTGGTCTAGATGATCTCCAGAGGTCCCTTCCAACCCTATGATTCTATGATTCTATGATTCCCACTGCTCATTCGGTTTTCTGTAATTTCCTTCTAATGTCTGGGGCTGATTGGCCAATATAAAACATATTAAACATCCTCTGATTAGGCTCCTCTTCTGGATTGAGAGCCATCCACTTCTGAGCCACCTTACAAAGGTGCTCATAAAGGGCAGACCCATCCCTTTTTCCACCTTTGGTTTTTCCCATAAACATCCCATAATAAGTCCTTTGCAATCCCTTAGTGCTTTTCCACTGCATCTGTGTGAGGCATGATGCAGGCACAACCACAAACCACGGATGGAAAGCAAAGAAAAAATTTAATCTCAATACCTGACAGACCGGGAAATCTCTGAAGCAACACCCAGGCAGAGGCACGCAAGCAGGGGACATGTGTCGCGGGCGGAGTGAATAACTTCACTTGTAAGAGAGTAGTGAAATGTTTATTAACATAAAACAGTGATTTAACAAAGTTAGTAGTGAATGCGACAGTGTTTTACGAGATTCGATGGCAAGGTACACTTGATTATTTACTGCATAGAGGCCAGGGTCAGACAAGCTGTCAGGGAGACTCTCCCGTTGAGTCATGAGGTTCAGAAAGGAACCCCCTGCTTTCTAAACTCCTTCTCAGAGAGTAGTCTAGCTGCAGCTGGATCCACTACTAGTCCCAGACTTGGTCAACGGTTTATGTCTAAAGGATTATATATGCGCAATCAATCCTTATATCACTCAGCTAAGATTTCAAAGTTTAGCATGCTCTCAGTCACTTACCGAGAATCTGTTGCGGCAAGGAATCTCTCGGCCTTGAGGAGAAGAACCTTAAGCGAGCGTCCCCACTCAAGAGGAGACCCTGTCGTGCAGCCGCTGCCGTGCAGGAGAGCTCAAAGGGCTCTTGGGCTGTCCACTATTTATGGAGTAAGATAATTGACCTATAGTTATATTCTCATAGGAACAAGATACCTAGGTTCCCACTCCAGACAGTGTTTTGGTTATGTTGCCAGCCATCTCCCACAGTTCAAGTGCAACTCATCACAACTCCCGCTGATGGCCATGGCTTGAGCAGGAGCCGGGGGGGGAAAAGGGAAGAGCAAACCGCCACAGCGTGGGCACCGTGGCGCAGGAGAGAGTTCTCGTTAGCAAGAGTCCTTGGCAGCAAAAGAGTCCTTGTTAGCAAGAGCACGCGTGGACTCCCTGTTCTCGCTGGTATTTAAAGGGTTCAAACAGGCATAGTTTTCCCACTGTGCTTTGATCTTCTTCAACAACAGGCCAGGATTCTCAAGTGGCTAGATAAGGTATCCCTGAGTCCATCGCAGACTTCTGTTATCTAAGTGCAAGTGTTTTTCTTGCAAGCGCCCGAGACTGAACAACAATTAGTGTGATATATGCATTTCCCAGCACCCCAGGTGCAAGTCACTTGAGCGCATTTACAATCCTCCTTGCTGATCTTCCCTTGCTTTCCCACAGCATCCCATAATGTGTCCAACACCTAGGGCGGCAACCCCCCCCTTTAGTCTGAAAGATGATCTGAGAAAAGCTGTTCCTGATGACTCCTCCTGATGTGTTTCACACCTGGATAATGGAGCCGATGGCTTAGCTGGGACAGCCCTGGGAGAGGCCCAGAACAGTTGTTCCTTCCTTGGGAGTCCTTAATTTGGGTTCCTGCCTGCCATCATGTGCCCCTGTGCTCCTCTGAGCTTGTGGAGATGGGCTATTGATCAACTCTATTGCACTCTATGTGAGAGCGCATTTCGAATGCATCGAGCTCTCACTAGGGGCAGATGATGAGACGGTCGAGAGCTTATGGGTAAGGATTAAGGGGCAGGCAAATATGAGGGACACTGTTGTGGGTGTTTATTACAGGCCACCTGATCAGGATGGGGAAGCTGATGAGGCTTTCTACAGACAGCTGAAGGTAGCCTTGCAATCGCAGGCCTTGGTTCTCATGGGGGACTTCAATCACCCCGATATCTGCTGGGAAGACCACACAGCCAGGCACGCACAGTCCAGGAGGCTCCTCCAGTGCATTGATGACAACTTCTTGACACAGGTGGTGCAGGAGCCAACAAGGAGAGGAGCACTTCTGGACCTGGTACTGACAAACACAGAGGGACTGGTGGAGGACATGAAGGTTGGGGGCACCCTAGGTTGTAGTGATCATGAAATGATAGAGTTCAGGATCATGGGTACCACGCACAAAACAACAAGAAGTAAAATTACAACCTTGGATTTCAGGAGGGCTAACTTTGACCTCTTCAGGAAACTGCTTGGAGACATCCTGTGGGCTAGGGCTCTGGAAGGCAAAGGGGCTCAAGAGAGCTGGTTGGTATTCAAAGACCACTTCCTCCAAGCTCAGGATCGGTGCTTCCCGAAGAGAAAGAAATCGGGCAAGGGATGCAGGAGACCTGCGTGGTTGAGCAGGGAGCTTCTGAAAAAGCTCAAGTGGAAGAAGGAAGTTTACAATAAGTGGAAGAATGGACTGACCCCTTGGGAGGATTACAAGAATGCTGCCAGAGCGTGCAGGGATGAAACAAGGAAAGCCAAGGCCACCTTGGAATTAAACCTGGCCAGGGATGTCAAGCTCAATAGGGAGGGCTTCTACAAGTATATTGGAAGCAAAAGGAAGACCAGAGAAGTTGTGGGCCCACTGTTGAATGAGACAGGAGCCATGGTGATGGAGGATGTGGAGAAGGCAGAGTTACTGAATGCCTTCTTTGCTTCAGTCTTTACTGCTTGGCCCAGCCCTCAGGAGTCCCAGGCATTCGGGGAATTAACAGGGAAAGAGGAAGACTTCCCTTGGGTTGAGGAGGATCGAGTGAGGGATCAGTTAGATCAATTAGATATTCATAAGTCCATGGGCCCCAATGGGATGCACCCAAGAGTGCTGAGGGAGCTGGCGGAAGTCATTGCTGGGCCGCTCTCCATCATTGCTGGGCTGCTCTCCATCATCTTTGAAAGGTCCTGGGGAACAGGAGAGGTGCCTGAGGACTGGAGGAAAGACAATGTCACGCCAGTCTTCAAAAAAGGCAAGAAGGAGGACCCAGGGAACTACAGGCCGGTCAGCCTCACCTCCATCCCTGGAAAGATGATGGAACAGCTCGTTCTGGGCGTCATTTCAAGGCATGTGAAGGAAAAGAAAGCTATCAGGAGTACTCAACATGGATTCACCAAGGGGAAATCATGTCTGATTAATCTGATAGCCTTCTATGATGGCATGACTGGATGGAGAGATGAGGGGAGGGCGGTGGATGTGGTCTACCTTGACTTCAGCAAGGCATTCGACACGGTCTCCCACAGCATCCTCATAGGGAATCTTAGGAAGTGTGGGTTAGATGAATGGACAGTAAGGTGGATAGATAACTGGTTGAAAGACAGAGCTCAGAGGGTAGTGATTAGGGGCACAGAGTCTAGTTGGAGGTCAGTGACAAGTGGTGTTCCCCAGGGGTCAGTACTGGGTCCAGTCCTGTTCAATATATTCATCAATGACCTGGATGAAGGGATAGAGTGCACCCTCAGCAAGTTCGCTGATGACACAAAACTGGGAGGGGTGGCTGACACACCAGAAGGCTGTGCCGCCATACAGAGAGACCTGGACAGGCTGGAGATCTGGGCAAAGACGAACCTTATGAAATTCAATAAGGGCAAGCGTAGGGTGCTGCACCTGGGGAGGAATAACCCCCTGCACCAGGACAGGTTGGGGGCTGACCTGCTGGAGAGCAGCTCGGTGGAAAGACACCTGGGAGTCCTGGGGGACAACAGGATGACCATGAGCCAGCAATGTGCCCTCGTGGCCAAGAAGGCCAATGGCATCCTGGGCTGCATCAAGAAGAGTGTGGCCAGCAGGTCGAGGGAGGTCATCCTCCCCCTCTATTCTGCCTTGGTGAGGCTGCACCTGGAGTACTGTGTCCAGTTCTGGGCTCCCCGGTTCAAGAAGGACAGGGAACTGCTGGAGAGGGTGCAGCAAAGGGCTACCAAGATGATTAGGGGACTGGAACACCTCTCTTATGAAGAAAGGCTGAGGGATTTGGGTCTCTTCAGTCTGGAAAAAAGACGACTGAGGGGGGATCTTATCAAGGCTTATAAATACTTAAAGGGTGGGTGTCAGGAGGATGGGGCCAGGCTCTTTTCAGTGGTGCCTGGGGACAGGACAAGAGGTAACAGGCACAAACTTGAGCATAGGAAGTTCCACCTAAACATGAGGAGGAACTTCTTTACTTTGAAGGTGGCAGAGCACTGGAACAGGCTGCCCAGAGAGGTGGTGGAGTCCCCATCTCTGGAGACATTCAAAACTCGCCTGGACGCATTCCTGTCCAGCCTGCTGTAGGTGACCCTGCTCTGGCAGGGGGGTTGGACTAGATGATCTCCAGAGGTCCCTTCCAACCCTATGATTCTATGATTCTATGAACTGATGGCCCCTGTGATGGGCCTTGGAGTAGCCTGGCAGGATATTCTATATAACGTATATCATAGAATAATAGAATGGTTAGAGTTGGAAGGGACCTTAAAGATCATCCAGTTCCAACACCCCTACCATGGCCAGGGACACCTCCCACTAGACCAGGCTGCTCAAAGCATCATCCAGCCTGGCCTTCAACACTTCCAGAGATGAGGCATACACAACTTCCCTGGACAACCCGGGACAGTTTCTCACCACCCTCACAGGAAAGAATTTCTTCCCAATATCTAATCTAAATCTCCCTTCTTCCAGTTTGAAACCATTACCCCTCGCCCTATCACTACACTCCCTCATAAAGAGTCCCTCCCCATCTTTCCTGTAGGCCCCCTTCAGGTGCTGGAAGGCTGCTATAAGGTCTCCCCGGAGCCTTCTCTTCTCCAGGATGAACAACCCCAGTTCTCTCACCCTGTCCTCATAGCAGAGGGGCTCCAGCCCTCGGATCATCTTTGTGGCCCTCCACTGGACCCGTTACAACAGGTCCATGTCCTTCTTGTGTTGAGGACTCCAGAGCTGGACTCAGTACTCCAGGTGGGGTCTCACCAGAGCAGAGTGGAGGGGCAGAATCACCTCCCTCGACCTGCTGGCCATGCTTCTTTTGATGCAGCCCAGGATGCTGTTGGCTTTCTGGGCTGCAAGTGCGCATTGCCGGCTCATGTTGAGCTTCTCATCCACCAGCACCCCCAAGTCCTTCTCCTCAGGGCTACTCTCAAGCCATTCTCCGCCCAGCCTGTATTTGTGCTTGGGATTGCCATGACCCAGGTGCAGGACCTTGCACTTGGCCTGGTTGAACTTCCTGAGGTTCACAGAGGCCCACCTCTCAAGCCTGTCCAGGTCCCTCTGGATGGCATCCTTTCCCTCCAGTGTGTCGACCATGCCACACAGCTTGGTGTCATCAGCATACTTGCTGAGGGTGCACTCAGTCTCAGTGTCCATGTCCCCGACAAAGATGTTAAACACCACTGGTCCCAGTACTGACCCCTGAGGAATGCCACTCGTCACCGGTTTCCATGTGGACGTTGAGCCATTGACTGCAACCCTTTGAGTGCGGCCATCTAGCCAGTTCCTTATCCACCAAGTGGTCCATCCATCGAATCCATGCCTTTCCAATTTAGAGACAAGGATGTTGTGTGGGACAGTGTTAAACGCTTTGCATAAGCCCAGGTAGATGACATCAGTTGCTCTCCCCTTATCTACCAATGCTGTGGCAACATATAGAAGGCCACCAATTTCATCAGGCATGATTTGTCTTTGGTGAAGCCATGTTGGCTGTTGCAAATCACCTCTTTATTTTCGATGTGCCTTAGCAGAGATTCCAGGAGGATCTGCTCCATCATCTTGGCAGGCACAGAGGTGAGACTGACTGGCCTGCAGTTCCCTGGGTCTTCCTTTTTTCCCTTTTTGAAAATGGGGGTTATGTTTCCCCTTTTCCAGTCAGTGGGAACTTCACCAGACTGCCATGACTTTTGAAATATAACGGAAAGTGGCTTGGCGACTTCATCTGCCAGCTCCCTCAGGACCCGTGGATGGATTTCATCCGGTCCCATGGACTTATGTACCTTCAGGTTCCTCAGATGGTCTCGAACTTGATCTTGTCCTAAGTGGGCGGTTCTTCTTTCTCATAGCCCCAGCCTTTGCCATCTGCAAAGAAGAATCAAGATTCTTCTGAAAGCAGGTTTTGCTGTAGAAAGAGGTAAGGTCAAGGGACCTGCACGAGAGATCCAGTTCTTGGGAATTAAATGGCAAGATGGGCGTTGCCAGATTCCAATGGACATGATTAACAAAATAACATCTATGTCCCCACCAACTAACAAAAAGGAAACACAAGCCTTCTTAGGGGTTGTGAGTTTCTGGAGAATGCATATTCCAGGTTATAGTCAGATTGTGAAACCTCTCTATGAAGTGACTCGAAAGAAAAATTATTTTACGTGGGGCCCTGAGCAACGACGAGCCTTTCAACAAATTAAACAAGAGATTGTGCATGCAGTAGCCCTTGGACCAGTCCAAACAGGACGGGACATTAGAAATGTGCTCTACACTACAGCCTATCTGGAGCCTCTGGCAGAAAGCACCAGGGGAGACTCAAGGTCGACCCCTAGGATTCTGGAGCCGAGGATACAAAGGCTCCAAGGACAACTATACTCCAACTGAGAAGGAAAGATTGGCAGCATATGAAAGAGGTAGAGCTGCTTTAGAAGTAATTGGTACTGAAGCATAGCTCCTCCTGGTGCCCTGATTACCAGTGCTGGGCTGGATGTTCAAGGGTAAAGTTCCTTCTACTCATCACGTCACCGATGCTGCCTGGAGTAAGTGGGTTGCCTTAATCACACAACAAGCTCAAATAGGAAACCCAAATCATCCAGGAATTGTACAAGTGATCACAAACTGGCCCGAAGGCAAAGACTTCCTAATGCCACCAGAGGAGGTGGTGACTTGCGCTGAGGAAGCCCCACCGCATAATGAACTCTCAGGTGATGAAAAACTGTATGCCTTGTTCACTGATGGATCTTGTCATATTGTAGGAAAGCATCAAAGGTGGAAAGCTGCTGTGTGGAGTCCATACTCCAGTGGCCAATACTGTATTACTGGTTCACGGATGGCGGCAAATGCTCTGTGGGGATGGTTAAAGCAGTGGAAGCAAAGCAACTGGCAGTGCAGAGGTAAACCCATCTGGGCTGCTGAACTGTGGCATATTGCTGACCGGCTAGGGAAACTAGTCGTGAAGGTACGTCATGTAGATGCCCATGTACCCATGAGTCGGGCCAATGAGGAACATCAAAACAACAAGTGGATCAGGCCGCTAACATTTTCCAGGCATATTTGGACTGGGAACATAAAGGTGAACTATTTTTAGCTCGGTGGGCCCATGACATTTCAGGTCATCAAGGAAGGGCCCATGACCAAGGGGTGGATTCAACCATGGACGCTATTGCACAGGTTATCCATGACTGTGAAACTTGCGCCGAAATCAAGCAAGCTAAACGGTTAAAATCATTGTGGTATGGGGGACGATGGCTGAAATATAAGTATGGGGAGGCCTGGCAAATTTACTCTATCACACTCCTTCAAACCCACCAGAGTAAGCGCTATGTGCTTACAATGGTGGAAACAAGCACTGGATGGTTGGAAACCTATGCCATGCCCCATGCTACTGCCGGAATACCATCCTGGGCATTGAAAGGAAAGTCTTGTGGTGACATGGCACTCCAGAAAGAATTAAGTCAGACAGTGGGACTCATTTCAAAAACAATCTTATAAGTAATTGAGCCAAAGAATATGGCATTGAGTGGGTATATCATATACCCTATCATGCACCAGCATCTGTGAAAATTGAATGATACAATGGACTGTTAAAAACTACCCTGAAAGCAATGAGTGGAGGAACTTTTAAAGATTGGGACAAGCATTTAGCACAAGCTACATTGCTAATCAACTCCAGGGAATCCATCAGTCGAGCTGGTCCTGCTCAATCAGACATTTATGTACTGTAGCAGGGGATAAAATCCCTATGGTGCATGAAAGGAATATGTTGGGGAAAAATGTTTGGGTTTTTCCTATTTCAGGCAAAGGCAAACCCATTTGTGAGACAGCTTTTACTCAAGGACCTGGATGTATTTGGTGGGTGATGCTGAAGAATGGAGAAGTCCAATGTGTACCTCAAGGAAATTTAACCTCAATTTTAACCTAAATTTTGACCTGTATGATGTTAATTGTTATATAATACTAACAGTGTTCAATAAGTGTTTTCAGAATAACATAGCGGTGATGAAACCTGAGCTAGGTTCATAAAGTGGCATCCAGCAAACTCTTCAAGGTGGACATGCTACCCATGGTCATGAACCACAATGAATTTCATACCGTCTTTCCTGCCCTGAGAGTCTGCTATGATAGATGAAATCCTGCAATTATGAATTAAATGAACTGAAAGAACTTTTGTGTATAAAGATAAATCATAAATTAGTGATCTGTATGTATATATGTGTATATATTTGGAGATAAAAAGTAATAGTGATCTGAGCATGACGCAAATGATATGGAATAAGGGGTGGAATGTCTTGGTCTGAGGTAAAACAGAACCAGTTTTCTGTTCAGTAATTTTATTTTGCAGCTAAGCCTCTTCTACCTAACTGAACTCTCTGAAATTAACGGCGTAGTTTTCAGACAGTATCTCCTTCTAGCATGGATAAGACCTGATGTTTATAATTTATCCCAAGGAATGGTATGCAGAGAGGCTCCTGCTTATACTTGTTGCTATAGCAACCAAGGTCAGCTAACTTTGTTATTCGCCCTGTTGGAGGGTCAGAAGCAGAAAAACGTAGAGGGGTCCCACCTGCAGGGAGGAGCGGACAGGACAGGTGACCCAGAACTGACCAACAGGGTATTCAATCTCATCTGACCCACGTTCAGTATAAAAGCTGAGGGATCAAAGGGTCAGCTCTCCCTTTCTTCAGTGGCCAAAGTCCAAGGAGGACTCTGTTCATCTGCCTTTGATCCCGATCCGTGCATTCCTGTATTCATCCTTATTTCATCACCCATATTCGCAGCCATTCGGGGGTCCCAGAAGGTTTAGCTGAGGGCAATAGATGAGCCGATAATCCTGTGGCTCCTGCATGGGCCGCACCACCTCCAGATAAGTTTGCGCAAGCACGTGCATCTCATACATTCTTCCATCAATCTGCACGAATGCTGCACAGACAATTCGGGATCTCGGAGTCTGATGCCCGAGGTATAGTGCAAACATGTGCTGATTGTCAACCATTTATACCTAACTTCAACCCAGGCGTCAGTCCCCAAGGGCATGGACCTTTGGAGTTCTGGCAGACTGATGTAACCCATGTGAGAGAATTTGGAAAAATGAAATTTATACACCTGAGTGTAGACTGTTATTCAACTGCAATTTGGGCAACTGCGCAGACTGGTGAATCCAGTAAACATGTACAAAAGCATTTGCGATCTGCGTTCGCGGTCTTAGGTGTACCGCGTGTGATAAAGACTGATAATGGCCCAGGGTACGTAGCCCGTTCAACACAGGTATTTCTACAGCTGTGGGGCATTACACATGTGACTGGCACACCACATTCTCCGATGGCTCAAGCCATAGTGGAACGCATGAACCAGTCTTTAAAAAATTTGCTTCAAAAACAAAAAGGGGGAGAGCAAGGGCTGAGTCCTTTAGATTGACTGAACAAGGCCGTTTACATCCTGAACTTCCTACGCCTCCCTCAACACTGCCTTGTACCTCCAATCGTGCGGCAAGGCACAGGTCTACAGAGAGACCTGGGAGATTTTAGGCAGGAAAATGGCATGGTAGCAGTTAAAAACAGTGTGACGGGGAAGTGGGAAGGACCGTGTAGATTATTAACCTGGGGTCGAGGATATGCCTGTGTCGTTACAGATGCCGGAACCAGATGGGTACCAGCCAAGTGGATAAAGCCCTGGTTTGAGCAGACAGATTCGAATGAGTTACCCCACAATACCAACAACGACGATGAGGGCTGAAGAAGTGCAGTGCCCTAGGTGTGGAACTGTGACCCATAGATCCTTGTGCCTTGTGAGGATTGTCGAGGCCGGTGGTGGTTTGAAAGACCACGTGCTGCAGCCCGGTGTGCTGTGTGTTTTAATAAGGAATTAAGTAAGGTGACGGGGTGTGCTGTGTGTTTTAATCTGGTGTGCTGTGTGTTTTAATTCTAGTGTGCTATGTGTTTTAATAAGGAATTAAGTAAGGTGACGGGGTGTGCTGTGCATTTTAATTCCGGTGTGCTGTGTGTTTTAATAAGGAACTAAGTAAGGTGACGGGTTTAATTCGTTTAGCTATTGCAATAGAGTACATAGAGTCAGGTTCACCTCAACACGAGCTGGCTGAACGACAGGAGATTAGGGAAGTCTACCATTCACAAGGATTGGTCAAGGTGTGGCATATAGTGCTGTTACACAGTGCTACTGCCAGAGGTTTGGTCGGTTCCGGAGGGCTAGTGGGAACAGGTAGTAGTACATCACTGTAGCAACAGGTTCGGTCATCTACAGCGCAGAAAGAAGGGCAAGGGTACTGATATTTGACGATGCCACTGGGAATTAGTGTCGGGCTTATCCTTGTGATTGGAAGTTGCAGCTGCCATCCTGCAGTACCTATCACGCCCCGAGAAAACATATGGGTGACAATAGCTAATCAGACGGGGCAAGATTCTTTTTGCCTGTCTATGGCAACCCCAGGGATCCTTTTCAAACATGTTTAATAGGAGTCCCCATATATGACCCCCAAGTTTTTTCTGGGTATGTTTGGAATGCGTCTGTGTTGAAATTGACGTTAGAACAAGCTTGTAATCAGACCAACAAGGTGTCCATCCCAGCCGTATACAACATGCTCTGTCAGCACAATAGTACGAAATTTATAGGACTGGTGGTGTTGACCGGTCTAATTATTAATTCACTTAACATCACTGCCCCTGTTCCACCACAAGAACTTGATTTGCTCGGTTCCATTCCACGTAACGGGTCTTGTGTCTTCTTTGGGAGCAAAGCACTGCAGCTGAGCACAAAATTAAGAACCCTTGGTATTTCGGCTTCTTTTAATACAGCAGGATTCAATTCAGTTTACCCAACATTTAACACGACCCTAGTGAACTTTTGTGGAGACACCACAGGGGTGGGGAATCATTGGAACAACGATTCGGCAAAGGCCTTACCCCCAGGATTATTTTTGATTTGTGGTGATCGCGCCTGGTAAGGTGTTCCTGTGCGACCTGTGGGAGGACCATGTTATATAGGTAAATTGACAATGTTTAAGCCGTCACTGAAAGATCTATTGAACACCACAGTGTGGAACGTGACGAATCAGCATGCACGGTCGAAACGATCTGTCGTGACCCTTGATTCGACATGTAATGAAGAAGTCCAGTTTTGGGATCTTCCCACTACGGTTGTAACATCCTTGCTAGCCCCCGGGGTTGCGGCAGGGAAAGCCCTAGTCCTTGTTAGCAAGAATCCTTGGCAGCAAAAGAGTCCTTGTTAGCAAGAGCGCATGCGGACTCCCTGTTCTTGCTGGTACTGTGCTTTGATCTTCTTCCACAACAGGCCAAGATTCTCAAGCAGCTGGATAAGGTGTCTGTGAATCCATTACAGGCTTATATCATCCAAATGTTTTACTTGCAAGCACCCGAGACTGAATAACAATTGGTGTGATATATGTGTTTTCCAGCACCCAGGTGTGAGTCCCTTGAGTGTATTTACAGTCCTCCTCGCTGATCTTCTGTTGCTTTCCCATATTCCACCCCCTTGCTCAAGAGACCGCTTCTGCTGGGTTCATTTTAGTCTCGCAGGGTATAACACAGAGCAATCTACTAAGGCATGCAATAACATAGACACATATAGGAAAAAACCAAAACCATATCTCTATGGTACTGCTTTGAATCAGGTGTCCTATTTCTCTTTTTCTGATGCTTTCTCGTAATGCGTATGGCACACTTTTGTACTAACGTGGCACATTTCCCATCTAATTGTTCCTGTTTGGTTTCTTTTCTTTTTTTTTTTTTCTTTTTCTCTCTTTTTTTTCTTTTTTTTTTCCTTTTTCTTCTTCTTTTTTTTTTCTTTTTTCTTTTTTTTTCCATCACTTACGACTGACATAAAAGTCTGCCTTTGCAACAAGAGCTCAGTTTCTCATTTTTCCTTAAGTTTCTCATTTTCCTACAGAGCATCCTATAGACTTTGTCTCAACTCCTTTTCCCAATCAACCATGATCTTATAGACAAACAACAAACAACCAGCGATACGCCCTGCACGGGTGAGCCATTCCCGAGACTGTAAATGTGTCGGCTCGTGAAAACTCCCCCAATATTTCAGGACTTCCATCGGTTCTACAGCCCATCCTGGTGTATCTGCCTGGGGCGCGCTCGCCTTACGTCTAAACATTGTGTATATACAAACTTCTTCACTTGACAGAGTGTCAGCCCTAGATGCATACGAGAACAGTACCACACCGGGCAGAACACCTGCTCAAGTGGAGTCACCTAACGACACGGCACACAACAAAAAGCAAGCAGTAGCACACATGCTGATCAGCAGGTATAAGCTGGCGCCCACACACACTTACACAGCAGACATACAAAAACAGCACTTCTATCTCAGGGAGACGACTGGGGAGGGGAGGGGGCGAGGCGGGCAATGGCAGGAGCAAACAGCTCCGGCTCTGTCCGTCTCTGCTGACATTCTGCCTCCTCCATCGGCCTCAGGTGGAGCAGAGGGGCTCAGCAGGGGATCGTCCCAGACCTTCGGACCTGGCCTGTTCGATCCCCCTCCCGTGGGTTGTAATGCTGCAAAAGCCCCGGCTGCCATGGCTCGCTCCGCCTTCATATCTTGTAAGGTCGATAACACCAACCGCCATGTCATCGCTAACGGTGATGCCTCTTTGTCTCCTTTACTTATCACTTCCCACAGTTTTTTCCCAACAGCCTCCCATATTTCTGGTTTAAAAGCTGTCTGGGGCTCTGGTGCGAATCCGTTCTCTCTGCACCAGGTTAACAACCTTCGGAGCATACGCTCATCGTATTTCACCCCTCTCTTAGAGAGGATATGCAGGAGAAGTCTTAATATAGCCCCTTCTTCTTTTGTTACTTGTTGCCCCATCTCCTGCCCAATTTAATCAGTTTGAGCAACATTTTCGCTGGTGTTTCAATCCCTCTCTTAGAGAGGATCCCAGCGAGAAGCGTGGCCGCAGCTTCTGTTTCCGTAGCTGCGCCTGGGAGGTGAGGAGCGACCTCACGCCGTTGTCTGCTCCCGCTGATGCGCCCAAGCAGCACGTCTCCCAGCCGAAGTTTCCCACTCCCCTCCTCTAGCTGCTTACCGCAGTCTCGGAGAACTCAGTCGCACTGAACCATCCTCTGCTACCAGATGTCGGAGTGGGAGACAGACCCGGAGTAACGATGGAATCTCAATATGAGTATGATCGTTCTCCCTTTATTCAAGTTTTCGCAGAGTATATAGAGACAGGCAATAAGAGCACGCGCTAGCGGCAGCTATATGATTGGCTTACAGTCTCTGTTCACGCACTGTCCATGCAGTTCATTCACACATCAGATTGGTTACAAGAATTCACATAGTAAATTACTTAGTCATTAGCACAACATGTTTTCTACCTTCTCAGTTCCCGTTTTTCCCATGTACTAATTCCATCTTCTACCACCTGTTTTGCCCTTAATCTAATCTCTCATAGTAGGGAGGCTGGCTCACGTGACCATTTTCTCTCAGACACATTCCTACAATACCCCCTTTTTCTTCTTGAGCCAGCTAGACCTTATGCATGGCATTTTCTATCATGTCAGTCACTTTGCGGAGAACACATGAGGCTACCATAATCAATAATAATATAACCAACAGTAGCATGAACCCTCGTTTTAGGAAGTCTGATAACCATCCCATTATACCCCATGAGCTTAACCAATCATCGAAACCATTTTTAACCGCTTTTAATTTGGACATGTTATCCTTCAGATCCCGTAACTGCTTATGAATGGATGATGAGTGGTCGGAAAGGTTCATACAACACATACTTTCAAAATCTTCACATCCATGACCCTGAGCTAACAGCAAAAAGTCAATAGCCGCTCAATTTTGCAACATAGCATGCCGAATGCTATCAGCATCAGTAAGCAAGCTAGATACGATTTCAGTTGTAAGGTTTATCTGTTTACTTGCCCAACGCCCTATCTTATTCAACATATTTAATGCCGTTGCTGTTCCTAGCGAAGGAAGAATACTTAGCCCTATTCTTTGTCTGAGATTCGAAAATGTTATATGGTCGTCACAGGACGGAGTGAAGGTATGAACTGTTCTCTTGGCTCTGTGGTTACTGTGTGCTCTGCTCACTGTATCTTTGGCCGTACGCAGGCCTCTGCTTGTAGATCTGCCACAAGGAGATATTAGAAAGTTAGGGTGGCTTTCACTTCTGCACACTGACTTAACTCACCTTCTCTTTTGACAGCTTTGCTGACTTGTTGCATTGGACTCCACAGAGCAGCTTTCCACTTCCTATGGTTTCCTACAACAGAACAGGATCTTTCGGAAAATGGAGTATAATGCTTTTCACCTTCTGTTAACTCATCATATGGTGGCAGCTCCAGGGCGTAAGTCACCTACTTCAGCAATCCACCAAAATCTCTGCCTTCTGGCCAGTCCACAAACTCTTCAAGGATTCCAGGGGAGTTGTGGTTGCACACTGTATTGGGTTTACGTAGCAAGGTTTTGGTAGCAGGGGGGATCTGCATGGGTTGGCTTCTGTGAGAAGATGGCAGAAGCTGCCCCATGTCTGACACAAATCCAAGATGGACCCGCCACCACCCAAAGCTGACCCAATCAGTGACGGTGGTAGCACCTCTGTGCTAACATATTTAAGAAGGTGTAAAAACTGCAGCTGGGAGAGAGGAATGATAATATGTGAGAGAAACAACTACGCAGACACCAAGGTTAGGGAAGAGGAGGTGCTCCAGGTGCCAGAGCAGAGATTCCCCTGCAGCCTGTGGTGAAGACCATGGTGAAGCAGGTTTTCACCTGCAGGTGGGCACCTGGCAGCCAGCCAAGGTTAACCCACCACACCCATTTAAGCCCACTTTATGATCAACACTACCCACTTATTCCACGTAGCATGTGTCATATGATGGGTAGAGGAGACCCTCCCTTTGAACATCCAGTGTAGCACAAGCAACCGCACTGCCAAGAGGAGCTGTGCTTCAGTACAAACTACTTCTGAAGGAGCTTTAACCCCCTCATATGCTGCTAGTATCTCTTTTCTGGTCAGGGTGTGGTGGGCCTTGGATCCTTTATACCCTGAGCTCCAAAACCCTAGAGGTCAACCTCAGGTCTCACAGAGTGCTTTCTGCCAGAGACTCCAGGTGAGGCTATGCTCCCTGGCTGCAGTGTGAAGTGCATTTTTGTCATCTTGTCCTGTCAGGACAGGCCCAGGGGCTACCACACGAGCTATCTCCTGTCTAATCTGTTCAAAGGCTTGGAGCTCCTTAGGGCCCCCCACAAAATAGTTCTTCTTTCGGGTCACTCAATAGAGAGGGCTCACAAGCTGACTGTAACCTGGAATATGCATTCTCCAGGAACCCACAACTCCTAGGAAAGCCTGGGTTTCTTTTTTGTTATCTGGTGCGGTGTCGTGGTTTTAGTTGGGATAGTTAACTTTTTTACTAGCAGTTGGTACAGTGCTATGTTTTGGATTTGGGACGAGAAATACTTTTGATAGCACACTGGTGTTTTTAGTTGTTTCTAGGCAGTCAAGGCCTTTTCTGCTCCTCATATCCCCCCGCCAATGAGTAGGCTGGGGGTGCATAAGAAGTTGGGAGGGGATACAGCCAAAACAGCTGACCACAACTGACCAAAGAAGTATTACATACCATGTGATGTCATGCTCAGTATATAAAGCTGGGGGAAGGAGGGATGTTTGGCATTATGTTTGTCTTCCCAAGTAACTGTTACTCATGATGGAGCCCTGCTTTCCTGGAGATAGCTGAATATCTGCCTAATGATGGGAAGCAGTGAATGAATTCCTTGTTTTGCATTGCTTGCCTGTGTGGCTTTTGCTCTACCTATTAAACTGTCTTTACCTCAAACCATGAGTTTTTCCCTCACTTCTACTCTTCCGATTCTCTCCCCCATCCCAACTTGGGGGGGATGGGGTGAGCCAGTGGCTGCATGGTTCTAGATGCCAGCTGGGGTTAAACCATGACATGGAGGCATAGTTGTTATTGATCACATCCCTTGGGATGTGCTGACACCCTTCTTGCCATTTTATTCCCAAAAAAAACCCTAGAACCCCTGTGCAGGTCCTCTGACCGTGGTTTTTTTCACAGCAATACCAGCTTTCAGAAGTATCTGGATTATTCTTTTCCTCTTTCTCAAACACTTCCTCTGCTGTGTCACCCCACACGATGATGTCATCATCAATATATTGCAGGTGTTCAGGAGCTTCACCCTGTTCCAGTGCAGTCTGGATCAGTCCATGAAAAATTGTAGGGCTGTGCTTCCACCCCTGGGGCAGTCAATGCCAGGTGCACTGGACACCCCTCCAAGTGAAAGCAAACTGTGGCCTGTGCTCTGCTGCCAAAGGAATTGAGAAGAACACATTGGCAACATCAAATGTAGCATACCACTTGGCTGATTTGGACTCCAATTTATATTGGAGCTCTAGCATGTCCAGTACAGCAATACTCAGTGATGGCATGACTTTGTTCAGGCCATGATAGTCTACTGTTAGCCTCCACCTTCTGTCAAGACTTTTCCACTGGCCATTTGGGATTATTAAAGAGTGAGTAAGTCTTGATGATCACTCCTTGGCTCTCCAGTCAATCTATCAGCTCATAGATAGGAACCAGGGAGTCTTGGTGCAATACTGCTGTCAGTGCACCATCATGGTAGCAATCACCTCCTGCTGTTCTTTGACCCACAGCAACCCCACAACAGAGGGAACCTCTAAGTGACTGGGCAAGGTATACAGTTCTTTAATCTTCTCTGTGTCCACAGTGGCTACACCAAAGTCCACCAATACCCTTTTGGGTCTCTGAGAAACCTTCTCCTGAGGTAGTCTATGCTGAGGATTCACAGGGCCTCCAGGCCTGTCACAGTAGGATACTTCTGCCACTTGTCCCCTATTAGGCTCACCTTGGCCTCCAACACAGACAACTGTTGGGGACCCCTCGACACTCCAGAAATCCAGATGGATTCCACCTCTTTGCGCCCTGATGGCATTACGGTATGCTGTGCCCCAAGTGTCCACCAAACCTTATACTCCTGTGGGTCTGATGTGCCAGGCCATCAAATCCACACAGTCCAGTAAATTGGGTCATCCCTTTCCTCTGCCTGGCCTAAGATAGGGACCCTCTGTTCCTCATTGGAGTCAGACCAGCTGTCTCTACACCAAAAGTCAAGAAGAGAGTTTATTTTACGCCTGCATCTAATCAGGGGGATTGCTGGTTGCCTTCCATCATCTCAGTAACAACTGGAGCAACAGCCTTCTTGGACGGTCCTTCTTAACAGCTGTCTTCCCCTACATGTTACATGCATAGGCTTCTAGCTCTGAGGTAGGCTCACCATCCCACTTCCTCATATCCTTCTTAGTCACACAGGGAGAACCAGAGGGTGGAATGCAGCATGTGCCTGTGGCTCCCTTTCCCTCCAGCAGGGGGAGACTAACTCTGTGGGGTGCTCATACAGTCGAGAGGCTGGCCCACACACAATAGAAGGAAGAGAGAATCTTTTCAAATGCTGGAGCTGGCAGGACAGTCTCTCCTGTGGGAAAACAACAGAAGATTTGCGAGGAGGATTGTAAATACACTCAAGTGACTCGCACCTGGGGTACTGGAAAACACATATATCACACTGATCATTATTCAGTCTCGGGTGCTTGCAAGAAAAACACTTGCACTTAGATAACAGAAGTCTGCGATGGACTCAGGGACACCTTATCTAGCCACTTGAGAATCCTGGCCTGTTGTTGAAGAAGATCAAAGCACAGTGGGAAAACTAGGCCTGCTTGAACCCTTGAAATACCAGCAAGAACAGGGAGTCCACGCGTGCTCTTGCTAACAAGGACTCTCGCTAACGAGAACTCTCTCTTGCACCACGGTGCCCACGTCCCCTGCTTGCGTGCCTCTGCCTGGGTGTTGGTTCGGAGATTCCCCGATCTGTGAGGTATCGAGGTTAAATTTTTTCTTTGCTTTCCATCCGTGGTTTGTGTTTTTTCCTGCATCCTGCCTGCATCGGCTCACGTATTTGGCGTAGTCAGCAGCTCCAGGAACAACAATGCCATGGCTGAGGAAAAAACAGTGGGTTGGGGGGGAAACTGAGATGTCTTCCTGTATTTCGGGATGGTCCAGTACTCAATACTGGACTCCTGTTGCTGCTTTTCTGGCTCAATTGACTCTGCCGCAGGCATGGCCTGAATTAGATGACGGAGCAGTGATTACCCCCCCAGGCAATTGAAACAGCTATGCGTCAGTTGCCGTGGAAAACGGCATCGCGTTCTTTGTGTGAATTAGCAGGGAGATTGGGATGTCTGTTAGCTACTGGACTTAGAGCTCTTAATCGTGAAGTTGTTGCATTACATAGTAAAGTGAGAGAGTTGGAAAAGGAAAACAGGAGTTTACAGGATGAAAAGGTAATCACACAAGAAGTAATTACTGTTCAAGCAGAGCGGTGCCATGAGCTGCAAGATAATGTAGACCAGTTGGTAGCGTGTATTGTTAATAAACAAAGGGAGAAACATGGTAAAAGTAAGCTTTCAATTTCCCAAGTTTGTGCTCTCACCACAAAATTGTCATGTGATCCCGAGGAATGGGATGAAAATATTTGGAGTGAACCCTCTGGCTCTGAGACTGAGTTTGAATTTGATGCGGACTTAAGAAGCAGTGAGGTGGTGGTAGCACGACCCCTCATTCAAATGAGGGGGGAGCGGGAACGAGCAGGCAGGGGAGTGCAGATCACGTGTACTGACACTCTGAAAGAGATAAGGGAATTTTTAGAGATTTATCAGCAAAAGAGTGGGGAAGGTATACTGGCATGGATTCTGCCAGCTTGGGATAGTGGAGCTGCATCTATCCTTTTATCAGACAGTGAAAAAGATTTATTAAGCCCTATCCCCATTTGTGATCAGATACGAGGAGCTGCTCAGCTGCAAAATGTCAGAGGTCCTGACGGGCAAGACATCATTGCACCTGTGTTGTATCAGTGGTTCTGTGCAGCAGTTTTAACAGCATATACAGAACTTGTTAAATTAGTGTTGTCCCTCAGAAACCAGTGTGCAACCAAGAAAGGTATTAATTTGGTGCAGCAGATGGGGATGGCTCATGTGTTGGTTACAGGATGCAATCTGGACACTGTAGAAGTGACGAGAAGTATCAAAATGCAGATTTTGAGGGGAGCGCCTGCCTCACTAAATCCCTTGATTATACCAGCAGTGACAAATGCTATGGGTAATGTAGGTGCCCTAGGAAATACCTTGAGGGAAACTCAGGCTGTGATTTTGGGACCATCTGTGTGGGTGGTCAATAAAGGAAAGCCGACAAAACAGAAAGGAGGTACAGCATGGGTGACAAAGAAACAAAAGTGGAATGATTTTGTACAAGCTGTTATCTCACGATCAGAAATAGATGGGATCACAACATCAGAAATGTTTCCCCAGTGGCAAAAGTTAGCAAAAAAAAAGTATGCAAAAAAGCCGACCGCCCCCACCTCCACCACCAACTCCACGCCCCCCCTCCGCCCTGCCTGCCACCTCAATGCAAGACGTGACCCAGCAACCAAAGCAATATACTTTACAAGTATTGCCTCAGGGATACAAACACAGTCCCTCCATTTGCCACCTAATGATAGCAGCTGGTTTAGCAGTATGGTCGGGTACCGTTACTGTTTACTATTATACTGACGATCTATTGATTATGGCAGAGTCACAACAAGAAAGTGAAGCAGCTGCCAAATTGCTGAAAGTGCATTTGCAGGACCAAGGCCAGGCAATTAATACAAAGAAAATACAGGGCCCTAGTGCTACTGTACAATTTTGGGGAATAGTTTGGCATGGACAGATTAGAGATATCAAATCAGGTACAGCAAACAGTCCAGCGATTTCTTTTACCAATAACAGTAAAACAGTTACAGATCTTTTGGGGACTTTTAGGGTATTGTAGGGTTTTTATCCCACATTTAGTGATATTAATGTGTCTTCTGCAGAAATTAACTAGGAAGAAAGTTGTCTGGCAGGGGACCGAGCAGCAACAAGAAGCCTTTGGTGACTGCAAAAATGCTTTGATTGAGCATGCACAATTATACACGGCTAAGCAAGGATATCCTTTTGAATGAGAAGTAACAATTCCAGACGATACAGTCTCGGGATTGTGGCAGATGACTCGGATGAAAAATCAGAAAGAACCTGTATGATTTTGGTCCAAGGCATTACAAGGTTCCCCTATACATTATAATCATGATGTATAGGGTGATCATAAGTATCACCTCCTCCAAGCTAAGGATCACCTCCTCCAAGCTCAGGAGCGGTGCATCCCAAGAAAGAAGAAGTCAGGCACAAAAAAAAGGAGGCCTGCATGGATGAACAAGGAGCTCCTGGACAAGCTCAAAAGCAAAAAGGAGTCCTACAGAAGGTGGAAGCAAGAACAGGTAGACTGGGAGGAATACCGAGAAACTGTCTGAGTGGACACGGGGTAACGGCCTCAAACTGAAAGAGGGTAGATTTAGATTGGATATCAGGAAGAAATTCTTTACAGTAAGGGTGGTGAGGCACTGGAACAGGTTGCCCAGGGAAGTTGTGGATGCCTCATCTCTGGAAGTGTTGAAGGCCAGGCTGGATGGGGCTTTGAGCAGCCTGGTCTAGTGGGAGGTGTCCCTGCCCAGGGCAGGGGGGTTGGAACTAGATGATCGTTGGGGTGCCTTCCAACTCAAACCATTCTGTGATTCTGTGAAATAATCCTGGCAGCTGCTTTTGCATGGGCTCAAGCCTCCTCCCAAGGTTTTCCAAGAGGACGAGGAAGAGGTCGAGGAATAGGAAGGAACTTAGGAACTAGAATCCCACTAGGGAGGGATCAATGTGCCCTTTGTAAAGAGAAAGGGCACTGGAAAAATGAGTGTCCAAAGGGACCATCTGATCAGACTCCTGTCCCAGCCACAGCCCTGATACCAGAAGAACTAATCGGGGTTGTCAATGAGGACTCAGATTGATGCAGACCAGGGGCTGAGAGAGTGTAACCCCCAGCTGAACCCCTGGTTGATGTTAAGCTGGGGAACGATATAGTTAAATTTCTAGTTGACATGGGGGCAACCTATTCTGTATTAAATAGCTGTAAGGGACCTATGAGTAAACATTCTATGGCTGTAGTTGGTGCAACGGGAAAACATGAGGTTAGACCTTTTTTTCAACCGATTAAAGGCAAAATTGGTAATAAAATGTTTGTACATGAATTTTTATACATGCCAAAATACCCTATACCTCTAATGGGAAGGTATTTGTTAAGTAAACTAGGGGTGCAAATATCCTTTGATAAAAACAAAATTAGAGTTCATATTCCACAAAGTAATGTCTGGGAAGCACAGGTATATGTATTACAGGAATTACTGAAGACAACAGAAAATGGAGGAAAAGAAGTACCAATCAACTCTCTCTCTGAGATAAAGGATGCTGTAACCCCTTTTGTATGGGCAACCAAGAAGCCTGGAAGAGCTAAATCAGCCGAGCTGATAAAAATAGAATTGAAGCCAGGAGTTAAACCAGGAAGACAAAACCAGTATCCTATGATATTGGACTGGAAACTATCATAAGCAATTTCCTCAAATATGGACTATTATGGGAACGCCAGTTGGAATATAATACCCCAATTCTACCTGTTAAGAAGCCACATTCACAGGAATACAGATTGGTACAAGATTTGAGTGCTATCAGTCAAATAGTAGTGGATGTCCATCCGGTAGCACCTAATCCCTATACTTTGTTAACTACCATAATTGACTCCAATTTTATTTTACAGTGTTAGACTCGAAGGATGCTTTCTTTACCATTGCCTTAGAAGAACAAAGCCAGAAGTTGTTTGCTTTTGAATGGGAAAGCCCCACAACGGGACGGAAAATGCAGCTATGCTGGACAGTGCTTTCCCAAGGATTCAAGAATAGCCCCATGATTTCTGGTAATTTGTGAAGGAACTGAAACAGTGGCAAGGTAAGGAAGCTAATATTACCTTGTTACAGTATGCAGATGATATACTGCTGGGGGCGGACACAGATGAAGAATGTAAAAAGGCAACCATAAGTCTATGGAACAGGTTGCCCAGAGAGGTGGTGGAGGCCCCATCCCTGGAGACATTCAAGACCAGGCTTGATGAGGCTCTGAGCAACCTGATCTAGTTGAAGATGTCCCTGCTTACTGCAGGAGGGTTGGACTAAATGACCTTTAAAGGTCCCCTCCAACCCAACACATTCTATGATTCTATGATTCTATTGAATTTTGGGGGGCTAGCAGGATATAGAGTGTCATGGAAGAAGGAGCAAGTCATTCAGACAACTGTGACCTATCTAGGGTTTGAAATATCCCAAGCAGAAAGGAAATTAGGGATTGAAAGAAAAGCAGCAATAAGTCAAATTGCACCTCCTAGATCAAAGAGAGAACTTAGAGCGTTTTTAGGAATGGCCAGCTCGTGTTGCCTGTGGATTCCTAATTTTGGGTTAATGGCCAAACCCTTGTATGAAGCTGTTAAGAGGCCAGGAGAGCTATTAGAATGGACTTCAGACTGATGAAAAGGAATTGATGCAATAAAAATTGCTCTCATGAGTGCCCCAGCTTTAGGCCTTCCGAATCTGACAAAGCCCTTCGAACTATATGTACAAGAAACGGAATATCAGGTGTTGGGAATACTTGTACAGACACTAGGAAACTGGAAAAGACTGGTAGCTTACTTTTCAAACCAATTAGATAAAGTAAGTTCCGAGTGGCCAGGATGCCTGAGGGCAGTGGCAGCTGCTGTACTGTTGATACAGAAGGCATGAAAATTGACTTTGGGACAGGAAATCACTGTTTATGTGTCACATGCTGTTGCAGCAGTGTTAGCCAATGATGTCCTTTCTGTTCTATCCCCGAACAGAATGGTACAATGCCAAGCAATACTGCTTGAACAAGAAGACATCATAATGAAGGTATCTAGTGCCTTAAATCCAGCATCTCTGTTACCCATACATGAAGGAGAAGAATTAGCACGTGATTGTTTACAAATGTAAGAAAAATTTAAGTATTGTTTTTGCAGAAGAACAACTTGGCCAGTCTGCAATGATGTAGCTAGGGAATGATTAACAACACAAAGGCTTATCAGGACACATGCAAGAATGCTCATCCCTTAGACAAAGGAGAAACCAGTCTATGCTGGATCGGCGGCTTAACAGGAGGATGAATGCTTAACTGAGACCAGCTACCTTTGGGCAATACTACCAAAAACGGGAAGAAATAAACAGGTTAGGAGGGTGGGGAGAAGTAAACAGAGGCAGAGCAAACGGAAGTAGTTTTAGGCGAATTGGATAGGCTGTAAACCCTGAAGTACCTAGTCAATGGGGAAACAGGGGAGGGAATTTTTGGATGGGAATAGGGAATAAAAAGAAGTTATTTTGGGACCTCAGGGGTGCCCACCTGCTAGGTCACCTGTTCTTGCAAGAATGTTTAAATAAAATATGCTTCGTATAGATCACTGCCTGAGCATTTTTCACAATTTGGGGGCTCGTCCGGGTTCAGAAGTCATCCCCTTCAGGGGTCCTTGTCGCCGAAGGACGGGAAGACACATCCCGTTGATTTCAACGGTCTCATGTATAGTCGCCTGGAACTCCGAAGGGAATCGACCAGGATCCCAAGACTCATTAAGTGGCAGACCATATGAACCACAAGGCGGGGGGAAAAGTAGGCACAGAGAGTATGACCAGGCAACTCCGTGCACGGACTAAGGTAAGAAAGTTGGATTGTCTGAGTATTACCTTGGTGGTCAGGGACATTCTAAGAGACCTGGTGTGTGTGAGTGACTGAGACGTACTGCGGTATGAAGTGAGTGTGGAGTCCGGATCCACGGTTCTGTAGTCCCACAAGGGGTGCAGCCAGAGAAGGATGAAACGAAAGGAAGGAGTATTCTCTGTTTAGAATGGGAAATAAGAATTCTAGGCCTAGGGATGAAAAAGGGGATAATAAGAAAGAGAAACCACCCTCATTAGAAGAGAGTGAATATGTTTTTTGCTGGGTCAAGATGAATAGATTCAGGATTTGGGAACACCCAAATCCATTTTATATGTTCTCAGCTCATACTGTCGGTGATGTTTCAACCGACAAAGAAGTTGAATCCCCTAAGTGGGGACCCCTTAGACTATGTACCCCCCCCCCCAATTACCCTCAAGACCCACCAGATACGAAGAATTTACATCCTAGAATGGAAGTAATAGCAGAGAGAAAGGTGACACCCCCACAAGAAGTATTACGAGAAGAAACTGCCAGTGTCCCCCCCCCCAGAAGTACTTCAGATTACGAAAAGAAATAGACCAGTGCCACCGGGATATAGAAAATCTCCCCTTTCCTCCAAGAAAAGGGCAGTCAGAAGGGAAAGAGAAAAGGGTGACTGCGTATCCTTTGAGAGAAGTTCCTATAGCAGTAGGATATGAGGGGTATGTAAGCACTCCAATTAGTAGTACTGAAGTGAGGACATTTAAGAAGGAAATGAAGTCTCTAATTGAAGATCCTATCGGGGTGTCAGAACAATTGGATCAATTTTTAGGACCAAGTTTTTACTCCTGGGGTGAGATGATGTCAATAATGACCATCTTATTTACGGGAGATGAGAGAGGAATGATTAGGAGAGCTGCTATGCAAGAGTGGGAGAGATGAAATCCACCTGGCCATGGTGTAGTGCCAGCCAAACAGAAATTCCCGAATGTGGATCCCCAGTGGGATAATAATAATCCTGATGACAGAACAAATATGAAAGACCTGAGGGAAATGGTAATTGCGGGCATTAGAGAAGCCATTCCTAGAGTCGCAAAATCTTATTAAAGCTTTTGAAATACAACAAGGAAAAGATGAGACACCCTCCGCCTTTTTACAAAGACTGAGGGATCAAATTACAAAATATTCAGGCATGAACCCTGATGACCTAGTAGCACAGGCGTTATTAAAAGTTCACTTTGTCATGAAGGCCTGGCCGGATATACAAAGGAAATTACAGAAAATGGAAGGGTGGAGCGAGAGACCCATAGAAGATTTGCTGAGGGAGGCCCAGAAGGTATATGTCAAAAGGGAGGAGGAAAAACAGAAGCAGAAAGCAAAAATTATGGTATCTACTGTGGATCAAGCGGTAAAACAAAGGATTGATCCTGTAATAACCCAAAGGCAAGAAACTTGGGGGCGAGGAAGAGGGGTGAATAACAGGGGAAGAGGATGGGGAAGAGGGCTGCCCCAAACACCCCTCCCAGTAGCTCAAGGTTCACCGGCAGGGTGTTACCATTGTGGGAAAACAGGCTGTTTTAAGCGGGAGTGCCCTGATTTGAGGAAGGAAGAACGAGTGTTGTCGTTGATGAATTTTGATAATGTAGCATAGGGAAGTCAGGGGTTCCCCAGCTCGAGGTCCCACTGGGAACCCTTGATAAATTTAAAGGTGGGACCTCAGGAAGAGGAAGTGGTCTTCTTAGTCAATACTGGGACTTCCAGAACTTCTTTGAATTTTATACCCCAAGGGGCAAGATTGTCTAATCAGTGAGTAGTTGTGTCAGGAATAAGGGGTGAAGGTCTCTCAGTCCCTGTTTTTGAACCCATGACTGTGGGAAGTGAAACTGAGAAAGTGATGGGAACTCTGTTGTATATACCAGAAGCTGGGAGTAACCTCCTGGGTAGGGATCTTATTACTAGTTTAGAATTAAAGATAGAAACTTTAAGAGGACAGATAGTGGTATCTATGAAGTTTTTAACAGAACAGGGTGAGCAAAAGATAATGGGTGAGTGAAGGGAACCGAGGGGGATTAAAAATAGAACCCCTCAAGGTAAAACTCAATCTGCACTTGAGTGTGATTCAATAAAAGCAGTACCCAATTCCCCTTGAGGGAAGGTGAGGGCTGCAACCAGTAATACAAGTACTAGCCAAAGATGGGTTAATAGAACCCTGTATGTCCCCTTTTAACACTCTGATCCTGCCAGTACGAAAAGCGGATGGCTCCTCCCGTCTAGTACAAGACTTGAGAAAAATTAATGAAATAGTGCAGACATGACATCCAGTGGTTCCAAATCCTTATACCCTCATGAATAAAATTCCTCACCAACACAAATGGTTCAGTGTGGTTGATTTGAAAGATGCATTTTGGGCTTGTCTCCTAGATGAGGGAAGTAGGGACATCTTTGCATTTGAATGGGAGGATCCAGACATGGGAAGGAAGCAGCAGTATCGATGGAGTGTACTACCACAAGGATTTACAGAATCCCCTAATTTGTTTGGGCAAGTGTTAAAACAAGTGCTTGAACAATTCAAACCTCCAACAGTAGTCCTGCTTCAGTATGTGGATGACTTATTGGGGAGGAAGAAGGCAGGGTAAAAGAAGCCACGAATGAGTTACTGAACTTTTTGGGGCAGTAAGGTTTGAGGGTCTCAAAAACAAAATTACAATATGTGGAAACAGAAGTGAAGTACTTGGGACATCTAGTCATAGAATCATAGAATCATAGAATCATTCAGGTTGGAAAGGACCCTTGGGATCATCAAGTCCAACCATCAACCCCACTCTACAAAGTTCTCCCCTACACCATATCCTCCAACACCAGATCTAAATGAGTCTTAAACACATCCAGGGATGGTGACTCCACCACCTGCCTGGGCAGCCTATTCCAGTGTCTGACCACTCTTTCTGTGAAGAATTTTTTCCTAATGTCCAGTCTAAACCTACCCTGTTGCAGTCAGTGAAGGGAGTTGAAAAATAAATCCTGAAAGGATCAAAGGAATAGCAGACTTACCTCTGCCAGAGACCAAGAGGGAACTGAGAAAATTTTGGGGGCTGACTGGGTACTGTAGACTGTGGATAGAGGGGTATGCTCAAAAAGACTAAAGGACTATATTCCAAACTGTTAGCTGAAGAACCAAATGTATTGGTTTGGACAGAAGAAGAGAAGAATTTAGTGGAAGATTTAAAACAGAGCCTAATTAGAGCTCCAGTTTTAGCCTTACCTTCTTTGGAGAAACCTTTTCAACTATTTGTAACTGTAGACAAAGGGGCTGTGTTAGGAATATTAACTCAAGAATGGAGGGATAAACAACAGCCAGTAGCATATTTGTCAAAGCTCCTAGACCCAGTTTCTCGAGGATGGCCTGAATGTGTGCAGGCGGTAGCTGCAACTGCTTTATTAGTAGAAGAAAGTAGGAAGCTTACCTTCAGGGGAATGATAGAAGTTAGCACCCCTCACCAAGTAAAAACCATTTTGGCCTAAACCACCGGAAAACGGCTAACTGATTCAAGAGTACTGAAGTATGAAGCAATTTTAATTGAAAAGGATGATTTGATTTTTAACTACCAGCTCTTGCCTTAACCCAGTGAGCTTTTTGTGGAAAGGAAAAGTAGAGGCGAAGAATGAAGAACTTACACACGAATGCATAGATGTAATTAAGTACCAGACTCAGATACGACCTGACTTAAGGGAAGAACCCCTATCTGGGGGGTCTTCATTTGTTTGTAGACGGTTCTTCAAGAGTGATAGAAGGAAAGAGGTGTAATGGATATGCGGTGGTGGATGGAGTGAGCCAACAAGTAAAAGCATCTGAAAAATTACCTAGTGCATGGTCCGCTCAAATATGTGAGATGTATACCTTAAACCAGGCACTTTAATTGGAGAAAGGGGAAGGAACAATTTATACAAACTCTTGTTATGCCTTTGGGGTAGTGTATACCTTTGGTAAAATTTGGGAAGAACGAGGACTAATAAATAGCAAAAGGGAAAGAACTTTTATATGAAGAACTTATAAAGAAGGTGTTAGCTAATATATTATTACCAAGTGAAATAGCAGTTTTACGTCTTAAAGGTCACCAAAGAGGTGTGGAATAATTCCTAAAATGGCCAAAAATACAGCATTGTTCACATATTAAGGAAAGGTATAAAATCAAAAGGCTTCTGAGGTAGGATACAGCCACAACTGGCATGCGAAGAATGCAACATCTGCAGTTCCCTGTACATGGTTGCTTGCGAAGCTACATGAGGGATGGGATGGAATGTAACCTCCGTGGCCTTGCCTGGTGATGTATAGCAGATACGGGAACGAGATGGTACTACGAAACAGATAAGCTGCCTACTTGCTTACTATGAAACAGATAAGCCGCCTACTTGCCACCCTGAGCCAACATTTTGTCAAATTTTGATGAAATGCTGTCCTTTGTGCAAACTTTGCTCATTATAATGTCATTATAATACCAAAACACACCTCCATCCCAAAGGCTACCCGCCTCCAAGGTGCGACCACTCCTTCTTGAGTCTGCGCCCTGAATTTCTCGTAAACTGTACCTTTAAATGTGAAGCGAGAGAATGTTACACCAATCATGATAAAAGTATGTATGACTAAAGTCACTCAAACTCCACCTTGAAGATAACAAATAGTATAAAAATAGCCTGAGAGAGGGGGGATACCCAGGGAAGGCACCATCTCAAAGAATTCCATCACTGACTTCTGGGATCAGTCAACGGGCTGAGCCTCTCTTCCCCCTCATAGGGACGCCTTTGGGTAAGACTTTGATTATACCGAGTGCTTCCTCAGGAAACTTAGAAATTTCTCTAGACAATCTCTTTCCTACATTTATAGCCAGGCTGTACTGTTTATAACTTTGTCGCGCGTTTTGTATATGTAACAATACTTTCATTTGCACATGCTTTGCAGACAGTGTATTTATCACCGGCAATCCTAAGAACCTATGTACCTGTTGTTTAAATAAACTGCACTGTTTAAGTAGCTAGTCGTTTCGGTTTCTCATTGAACGCGACCAAAGACTCGAGAGTGGCCGTGCTAGTTCATGAGCACAACTAGACTGAAGGTGCAGTCCACTATTAGTGTATCCAAATCGTAACAGTTTAATACATATTAAACGCGACTGGACTGATAGTGCTGAATTGGGCATCACTCAGAATTTAAACCTAGCCGCACCTGGCCTCCCACCTTGGTGAGGAGTGTTAGAACGCAAGGGGGTTTATTTTCTTCCAAAACCGCTTTGCCCCTTTCATGCAACAGCAAGGAAAAGTGCTTTTGACCCTTATATTCTACAAGGTGGCTAGCTAGAGGTTACTTGCCCTCTGTGGGGTGTTTAGGTTTGTGAAATTTAGCAAACTAACCTAGAAAGGCCTCAAATGGCCTTAGATAATTGCTTGAAGACATTCCATGATTTTCAGCACAAAGCTACAAGGCCCAGTGGTATCACCTCTTTGGAGGTGGCATGGTGACCTCTTCTTACATTAGGTGAAAATCCAAACCAAACCAAATTTAGGAATGAGAAAAAGGGGTGATGCAGGTAGGTGACATTGAAAATCTCATGAAATCTGGAAAGCTTTCTGTGATGAAGGACTGTCTTTGGGGATGGTGTAAGAGACGACCGGTAATTTCCCCTAAACAAAGCAGAGAGGAGGCCCTCTGAGCCTTCCATAGGAATGTCTCAAACACTTGAAAGTACCAGGCTCAAAGAACTGACAAGGCTAACACCTGCTTATCCTTATCTCTTGTGTGATTCATGGGAGGCACCAGGATGAGTCTTAGAGAAACAGAACAGCCCTGCTTTTCTTCAGCAAGGACAAGATAACAGGAATCTTCATAGTTCTCTGTTTCTTCGAAAGGCTACTGTGCCCAATGAATGACCTTTGCCTCATTATCCGCGAAATGCATATATGACTGTAGCTCTTGTCTCCCCACCCAAATCATGCTACATGTAGGGGGGAGAAACCTGAGACGAAACTGCACCTAGGAGTGGGGTGGGTCGTACTGATAGGGCAAACATAAAAGGGGAAAATAAGTGCCCCTAGGAAGAAGATTTTCCCTGAAGAGATTTTTCCCTGGGGGGATACACAGAAGAGCGCTCCTATGAATCAAAGACCCCCTGCACTGGCTGGACCAATGCTGGAACCAGGACCGGTGATCTCTTAATCTCTCTCTCTCTCTCTCTGTCTCCCCTTCTCTATCCCTCTGTTTCTTTTCCCTTTTCTTTTTTCCCTTTTCTTTTTTCCCTTTTCTTTTCAAGTTAAGTAACACAAGGCATACCATACTGCTTGCCATAATTCATTGTATATCTGTTGTTAAGTACTGCTTGCCATAATTTGTTATATATCTGTTGCTAAGTAACGCAAGGTGTACCTTACTGCTTGCCATAATTTGCTTTATACCTAACCAATTATCGTGGACCTAGTTAAGACCTATACTAATCACTGTGGGAATCTAATAAATGTTTGTATACAGACCTTGAGAGTTGTCTCACCTTAGTCCGCGCTACCGGGGATTTGCAAATCTGAGTCACTTGCCCCCCCTCTTTTCTGAGTGGGGCATGACAGATGGGCATTAACTATTACAGTTGTAAAAGAATAAACAGAAGGAACCTTTCCCATCAATTAAATTGTATTTGGGGTTGTGTGGAGAACATGGCACTACTGTGATATTTAGAAGTAAATGAATTTTCCATCTATACATTAAAGCTCACATAATTCTTCTTCAACAAGTGACACCACATATCACCTTTTAGGTAGTAAATCTTGCTGAGTAAAGACCTTTTCTTTGGTTATGTACATGTAAATTTACTCTTCCTGAAAACTAAAACTCAATTTATTTTAACAAATGTAGGTATTTATTTTAATACACACACACACTTTTAATTCTTGTGAGAAAATGTCCTAGCTGCATTCTTAGTATCTTTTAATGTAAAATTGTTGAAATTAAAAATGCTTACCAGATATGTTACCAAAATAATATGCTGTAGCCATTGTGTCAAATTTAAGTTTACTTATATATCAAACTCTCTATAAAATGCTAAGGTCAGTGTAATTGCTTGCACCAAGAAACTGCAAGCTACACGTCTAGAAAATTTTACCTCTTTAAATGTTAACTGAAGTATTTTTGAAGTAAATCGAAGTAACTGAAAAGTCTGTCACCCTGCCGCACCTGTCCATTTCTTGTCCCTAATTAAAATTAACTTTTTATCTTTCCAGACACCTCTTCTGATTGATCTTGACAGTAGATCTGGGTATCACTACACTAATCAAATATCTGGAATTTTTAAATTATAATTAATCTTCATGCAAGGGGCCATGTAACCCTGGTTGCATGTAACCCTGGGAAGCCATGAAGGTCCCAGTGGATTGTCCAAGGATTAGAGCTTGCCGCTTTCTTTGAAGGGAAGTAATTTTTTTGTCAGGCAATATGGTCACAAATTACCAACCAATTATGCCCATAGCATCTCTGCTTCACAGTCTCAGGAGGGGAAATAAAGCCGAGGGAAAAGTTTCTAAAGGTGCCAGGCTGAGGAATGCACACATGTGCCTTGCACCATGACCACCATAATGCCTACTTCCCAATCCCATGCAGTCAATATGACAGTGACTTTTCTGCACATGCCACGTGATGGGAAAGCTGAAGATACAGACTTTAGCTTTTGCTCCCTGTGACAGGCCTGTGAAATACAGGGAGATCTGGGGAAAAAGGGGTGGAAAGAAAGTGAAGGGGAGATTGAGCACTGGGGAAAGAAACCTGTGCACATAAGGGGTATATGAGACTGAGGCTGGTGGAGCTGCAGGAGGTGAAAAAGCACATGCCTGGCAAAAGGTGATGTGGTGGGTTGACCTTGGCTGGCCACCAGCTGCCCACCAAGCCGCTCTATCACTCCTCCTCCATCAACAGGACAGGGGGAGAAAATGCAATGAAAAGCTCATGGGTCGAGATAAGGACAGGGAGATTACTTACCAATTACTGTCATAGGCAAAACAGACTCGACTTGGGGAAATTAATGTAATTTATTGCCAATTAATTGTAACAGAGTAGGATAGTGAGAAATAAAACAAAACTAAAAACACCTTCCCCCACCCCTCCCTTTTTCTCTAGACTCAACTTCACTCCCAACTCTTCTACCTCCTCCTACTGAGTGGTGCAGGGGGCCAGGGAATGGGGGTTGCGAACAGTTCATAATGCTTCATCTCTGCCATTCCTTCTTTCTCACACTCTTCCCCTGCTCCAGTGCTGGGTCCCACCCACAGTATACAGTCCTTCACAAACTTCTCCAACATGGGTCCTTCCCATGGGCTGAAGTTCTTCAAGAACTGCTCCAGTATGGGTCCTTTCCATGGGATGCAGTCCTTCAGGAATGAACTGCTCCATCCAGTGTGAGTCCCCCAAGTACCACAGATCCTGCCAGAAAACTTGGTCCTGCACGGGCTCCTCTCCACAAGCTGCAGCTTCCTTCAGGGTACGTCCACCTGCTCCAGCATGGGGTTCTCCGTGGGCTGCAGGGTAGATATCTGCTCCACCATGGTCCTCCACGGGCTGCAGGGGGACAACTTGCATCATCACCATGGTCTTCACCACAGGCTGCAGTGGAATCTCTGCTCTGGCGCCTGGAGCACCTCCTCCCCCTCCTTCTTCACTGACCTTGGTGTCTGCAGAGTTGTTTCTCTCACATATTCTCATTCCTCTCTCCCAGCTGCTGTTGCACAGCATTTTTTTACCCTTTCTTAAATGTGTTATCTCAGAGGCGCTACCACTGTCGATGATTGGCTCAGCTTTGGCCAGCGGTGGGTCTGTCTTGGAGCCAGCTGAAACTGTCTCCGTCCGACATGGGGGCAGCTTCTGGTGTCTCTCACAGAAGCCACCTCTGCAGCCCCACCCCCCCACCTCACCCTGCTACCAAAACCTTGCCACAAGCCCCAGGTACCTTTGTTTTTTGTGAATAATTGATTCCTGTACCCGCCATTGTGCCCTGCAAGCGCTTGCATGTAATGGATGAAGAGCCGGCCCTGCAGCTGGCGCAGAGCCCCGTGCAATAGCCCGGCTGTCCAATCGAATGATCGCAGCAGTTCCCTCTTCTCCCACCCCCACCCGGGTCCTCGCCTCGCCCCACCTGCAAAGCATTTGGCTGAAAGGGAGAGAAATACATCACTGCAAAGGCAGTCCTGTTGCTGGAAAGGCCTTTGCAATTAGAGATATTCCCTGCAGCTCTCTGCTAACTCACTGCATGCGGGAGGGCCAGGGGGGTAAGATGTGGGGAGATGCCTGTAGGTGTTTCTGAATTGGAGCGATGTGACAATCTAGGGGTAGCTGGAGCATAAAGGACACACTTGAGTCCCAATCAAGGAAGCAGCGCAAAGGGGACAATGATGATTGCAAGTTCGGTGCATCTGGTCTGCTCAGGGCTTTCCAACACAATTGATTGATGCATATTTATTGCAGGCAGAGACTCCCTGGCTTTGTGCAGATCTCCCAGGAACCAGGGCCACCCTGGTAAGACAAAGGCTCATTTAATCAAAAGTGCATGGATGGCAAGGAGCCAGGGATGGAAAAGTCTACCAAACCCTTTCAAGCCTTCCCTGTTGAGTTTATAGCCATGTGTGCACACATACACAGATTCCCAGAATGGCTGAGGTTGGAAGGGACCTCTGGAAGTCTTCTGGTCCAACCCCCCTGCTCAAGCAGGGCCACCGAGAGCCAGTTGCCCAGGACTATGTCCAAACGGCTTTTGCATTATCTCCAAGGAGGGAGACTCTACACCCTCTCTGGGCAACCTGTCACAGTGGTCGGTCACCCTCACAGTAGTGTTTCCTGATGTTCAGGTGGAACCTCCTGTGTTTCACTTTGTGCCCGTTGCCTCTTCTCCTGTCACTGGACACCACTGGAAAGAGCCTGGCTCTGTCTTCTTTGCACCCTCCCTTCTGATATTTGTATACATCAATGAGATTCTCCTGAGCTTTCTCTTCTCTAGGCTGAACAGCCCCAGCTCTCTCAGCCTTATATGTGAGATGCTCCAGTATATGCCACGTAGTACAGGCAGTACTGCTAGTGAGTAGCTTTCTGTTTTCTGTGTGCACATGTAGCAATCCGTGTGGGGCTGCCCTCCCTCCATTGCTTGTATGCTTTGGTTATAAGCTTTTTAAAGGAGAAGGGAAAAAAGATAAAGACGAGCGGAGCTCTGCCTGAGTTTAGCACCAGGCTCTTGACTGCTGAGACAACTGTCACTGCCACTGCTGGGGGTGGGGGCAAGTAGAATCTGTGGAAAGAAAGAAGGGAACAAGGCCTGGGAGAAGTACATGCCCTAGCATCTCAAGTGCTGTATGACGCAGGACAGCTTTCCCCTTCCAGCATGGCCAAGGGATACCCAAGGTGGTTGGGCTGAGACCTGGTGGTGCAGCTGAATGCTGGCAATAGAAGTGTGATGGAAGGAAAAAAAGTGGAGAAAAGAAGGAGAGAGGAGAATAAAACAAGGGGAGAAAAGTTTGTGTGTCTGGTGAGGATGAGGCCCTCCCCTGGTTGTCACGTTCTGTCCTGTGTGGGAGCTGGCATTCCAGAAAGGCACTGGCCCTCTCTGCTGCCTTGGGATCTGAGTGGACAGAGTTGGTATGGAAACGGGAAGATGCAGGGCTGGCTGTGAGTTGAGCACTCTTTCTCACCGTGTATAATTTATCCTGGGCTTGTGAGGCCGATGGCAGAAGAGGAAGGAAGCAACTTTTTCCCTGAGAGCAGCTAGACCAGCGTTAGGGGATAGAGGATTTGCCTCTTCCCTACATAGGGAGAGGGGAAGGCACACACACACAAAGGCGGATCTAATACATGAACAGGCACCCGCGGGGAATCACTCCCCTCTTCCGCTCAGGGCCGGGATTAAGAAGTGGACCTTGCTGTCTTGTACGAGGAGGGCCAAGACGGCAGAGGAAGTCCCCGAAACGGGAAGACGGGGGGGAATGGACTTAACTGATTCGGATACAAGGGTATCTTTCGCTCCCCTGGCGTAGCGCTGTTATTTTTTCCAGGGCGGAGGCGGGGGAGGGAAAGGTATAATAGCCTTCTATGCTGCCTTCGTTTTCTCTCTTGCACTGAGCCCTAGCCCTTTGAGTCGTGAGGCACGGCTAATCGCCTCTCCTGCCGAACTAGCAGTCTCAGCCCCCGCCCAGTGTCCCTGAGCCCGTACCGGGGGTCAACGAACGGTGGAAGCTCCCTTGCCCCAACGCTGCTACTTCGCAGGGGAGAGGAGACCGAAAGGAAGTTTGTTGCCGTGCCCACCACCCCTCGTGCGCTGTCTGGGCAGTTGGGATCCCATCTGCTGCAACTGCTTGGGGGCGGGCGGGGGGAAGTGATGCTGATCGCCGCCAACTCCCAACCTTGTGCTGTGCAGCCCGGCTCCCGCCTCTTTCCTTCCGCCTGCCTGCGGAACCACGATCGGGAATCCGCAAAGTCCGGGGAGGACGGCGTTGAAGATCGATCGGATCCCCTTCGCCAGGTGGGAGAAGCGGGTAGGGGAGTTGAGCTCACCAACAGATTGGTGGCTCCTTCCGCCGTCTCCCTCCCCCCTCCTCCTGCGCTGTTGTCCTCCGCCTTCTTCTCCTCCTCCCCCTCCCCCATCGCTGCCGCAGCCGTCGCCTCCCCCCCAGCTCCCTTCCTCCTCCTGGAGCCCCCCGGAATCCACTCCAGCTTCCTCAGCTTCGCCATGAACGGGGGCGCTGCTCGTTGCCAGCAGCCGCCTCCCCCCACCCTCTGCCAGCAGCCGCCGCCAACCCTACACAGGCCGAGCCTCCCGGAGCAAGGAACTCAGAGCCAGACTCAGGGCAGAGGCAGACACATCGCTGCCCTGGGCACTAGAGCCCCCGTGTCAGGTAAGCGGTGCGTGTGAGGCGGAGAAGTATTTTGGGGCGGGGAAGGTTATTCCCCCCCCCCGGACTACCCCTTTGTTCATCTTCTCCCCCAAAGGTCCCAGAAGTTGACACCCTTCGCAACACTTCAGTGGAGTTATGCCCGCCCCGCCGGGTACATGTCCCCACGGGAGACACGATGGGTGTCTGGACGCCAGGCGGTAAAACACACGGGGATGGGGGAGAGACCAGAGTCGTGGTATCGCCCTCCATCTTCTTTGGGGAGCTTGGGATCTTCTTGAGCGGTCGCCTCGTGGCCCGGAGGGTGCTGAGTCCCAGGGGGTGACACGAGAGCAGCAGTGCACACGGGAGAGACGTCGGGGCTCCCGGAAAAGGGACTGAGCAAAAACTCTGCTAGGGTTATACCAAAACAAATAAACTTGTTGGGGCTCTTGTTGAAGTTTTGTACCTCCTGGCGAATAGCTGAAACTTTGGAGTGTATCAGGGGTTAAGAGAAACAGACTCACCAAGACCGGGGGTTTGTGGAGTCTTCAGGACTGTGATGAGAAGCCATTTCCTTCTCTGTGTATTTTCTCCTTGTATTTCTGGTGTTGGAATCGTTGAGCGGACTGGACTGCTGGAGAAAGTTTCTGAACTCTCTTGCTCCATGTGGCTCAAAGGGGTGCGTGGGTCTTGCCACAGAGCCCGAGTTGGGTGTTAGGATAGAAGCATTTAAAGTTATTCCATCCTTTGAGATCTTTCATATATTTTTTTTTCTTAGCATCAGATTTCTTTTTTTTTGTTTTTTTTTTGTTTTTTTTTTGGGTGTGTGTGTATGGTTGGACTCGATGATCTCAAAGGTCCTTTCCAACCATGAAGATTCTATGATTCTATGATGTGGCATTATAAATTATGCTGTTGGAGAAGAAATGCTGTAATTAAATTTGAGAGGGCACATTTGTTCTTAGTATAATAATTGTTAATATAGTATCTGTGCTGTCTTCATATTTCCTAGTCTGTTGATATAACGTTTTTGTTTTTTTTTTTTAATTTGAGATTACTGTTTTTTTACTGTGCCTTTAAATATGTCTGTACTATCATATAAACTTTTGTTGTATTCTGAATAATACCAGGGTTGTGTAACTTTGATCGTAGTTATTCTGTTTAGCTGATCCTCCAAAATATTATGTGAGATTCAGTGATTGTCTATGGTTCTTTGGTAAAGAAACAACCCCCTAATGCAGCTGATCTGTTGATAAAGATAGCATAAGTGTATGGGTGATGTACTCTTACTTAATTCCCTTAATGAGTAGCTGGCTGCTTGCCTTCTTACTGTCCTTTGGCTTTATTGGTATTGGAAAGTGAACTGACACACTTTTGTAAGCATCAAGTGTTTGATTTTTAGAATATTTATTTTGTGGGGAAACTTGCAGTCCTTCAGGAGTGGCATTCAGTTCTAAAATTACATGCGTATATAAATCCAAAGTGTCCCCTACCTGATTGACTACTTTTTTCCTTTATTGTCAGCATCTTTTGAAACTATTATTAAGATTGATATGGCTTCTTAAATTCTTTTACATGTTGGTAACTCCAAAATTCTGTGAAAGCATCATCTTATGGAAACCCTATCTTCCTAATAATCTCTGTATATTGGCCATTTGACACCTGAGACTTTTTAAGCGTCAGGTCCATTTCCTGTTAAAAATGGTTACATGATGATATCCCTCTGAGGAACAGCTTTTGATCACTCAATTCACTTTTATTTTGGAGCTATGATGTTTTCAAGACTGAGGTCCCAACACTTAAGCTTATGTGTTTATTGTTAAACGTGGGAGTTCTCTTCTAGACTGCATTGGGATTTCCCAAATGATTAAATTTTAAACACAACTGTGCTTTCAGGATTGGGGTCTTAGATGTTTTTTCACCATTGTTTGCATATGGCAATAAGAACTATTATATATAATGTATTAAACCCCTGTAACTATATAACTGCATATAATAACCATATCTATAACATAGGTTTTATATATATGAAGTCAGTAATTATACATTGGTGCAGGGAGCACAGCAAACAATGAGAGATCATTCTTTGGGATTGGAGCATGGAGAAATAGACTAATTAGTCCTTTGCTAGAATATATTTGTAACTGTGCTTAT
The DNA here is from genome assembly GCF_964199755.1 of Larus michahellis. NCBI lineage: Eukaryota > Metazoa > Chordata > Aves > Charadriiformes > Laridae > Larus > Larus michahellis. The sequence continues at coordinate 179,884 of NW_027435902.1, forward strand.
GTCTTTGGGAGTTACTTAGATGACTTACGGAAGTCTGGAGTATGGATGTTTACACTGTTAGAAATCTTACTCTAAAATTAGATATATTTTATACACAACAGGGTTCACCACTTTCCCTTGGAATTTGTGGTTGGAAATGTTTTAAAGGAATACCATGTTAAAAATTTAGAAATTTTAATTTTTACATTTGAATTGGTTTATATATTGAAGAAGTATCTCTGTATGCGTATTGGAGATCACTTCTTACATAGCTGTCTCTCCTCCCCAGTTATGTGGGCCTTTCACAAAAGATGATATTTGACAGAAAAAAAAAATCTTCTCCAGATATAAGTGATCTCAGAAAGGGAAGTTTTACTTGACAAAAGTTCGTTTCAGTTCTGCTGTTTAGAAATTGGACATTCTTGGTGTAGTTGAACGGCTCAGGTTTAAGTCTGATTCCAAATCCTCTCCCACACTCCTGATAATCTCATAATAAAATTGACTTTGTGTATTACTGTGAAAGAAAAGGTTTTACGTTACCTGTGACTTGGGAACTCTTAGGTACAGTAAAGAAATAGAACCTTTATTGCTTGTTCAGTTCATCACAGTCCTGGTAACTGCATACCAAGATCTTGCCATTGGATTAGGGGGGGTTCACTTTCTTTCTTGTCTTTCTTCTGAAAAGGGATGGAGCTTTGGGGGGTTGTTCAAAAGTTTTGTTGTTCATTAATGCAGATCCTGTGCTAAACATACAGTTTTTGAGCAATCTCTGTTGGAGGTGATGTTGCAGTCAGAAAAGCTTGTTTTCAACTATGGCACTTGGAACAGTTAGGACCAGTTTGTTCAAAGTTAAGCTCCTTTGGGTACCAAAATCAAATGGTTAGGTTTTACAATGTGTTTGGATCCTCATAGCAGATGAACGTTCATTGTTAGTTATAATTTCAAACTTATATAAAGTGTATATGTATTACAATCTGTGATTAATCTTCTAGTGTTAAGAAAATGTAGATATTTTACAGAACAAATCAGGTGGTGTGTAGATGGGGGAGAAGAAATTATTCCTATCCCACTCCCTATCCTGGCAAAAGACCATTTTGGATCGGTGAAAATCTATTCGGTGCATTTAAATATTTGCTACCAGAAAATGAGTTGTGCACCTATTTGTGGAATCAGGAAGTTATTTTTTTTTGATGTTGCTGAAAATCCTGTTAGTCATAAAGAAAACAAGTTTTCCGTTTTTGCCAAAAAGATCAAAACTATATTATTAAACTCTCTTCAAATTTTGGAAGTAACTAAACAGTAACAACTAAACATATTTTGCAAGCAGTGCCCACAGAGATAGACACGGAGATACACTCATAGAATCATAGTATAATTTAGGTTGAGAGGGACCTTCAGAGGCCATCTAATTCAACCTCCTGCTCAGAACAAGTCTAATTAGATCAGGTTGCTCAGGGCCTTGAACACCTCCAAGGATGGAGATACTGCAACCTCTTTGGGCAACCTGTTCTAGTATTTGACCACCTTCATGGGAATTTTTTTTTTTTCCTAATTGGAACTTCCCATGTTCCAACTTGTGTCCATCGCCTGTCTTCCTGTTGCTGCACACCTCCAAGAAGAGACTGACTCCATCTCCGTATCCTACAATCAGGTAGTTGTGGAAACACATAGACACTCATGTACACACACACAGAAGAGGACACTTGTGCACACCAACACACAGAGGGAGATGTATACAGACACAGATAGATGGAGATGCACACACAGAGAAGGACACTCATGCACACATGTGCATGTATCTCCCTGTATGCACATACATCTCCTGTGTGCATGTGCAACTCTCCCTGTGTTTGTGTGCACGAGTGTCTCCATACACAGGGAGGGAAATGCTCATGTGCTCACACATGGAGACACTTGTGCACACAAACACAGGGAGAGTTGCACATGCACACAGGAGATGTATGTGCATACAGGGAGATACATGCAAACAGAATAACAACTTCAGGCAACTTAAAGAAGCCTCAGGTCTGCAGGCCCTGGTTATTATGGGGGACTTCAACTACCCTGATATTTGTTGGGAAAGCACCACACTGGTGAACAAGCATTCTAAGAGATTTCTTGAATGCATTGAAGACAACTTCCTAATGCAATTGCTGGATGTGCTGACTAGGAGTGGTGCTCTTCTGGACCTACTGCTTACAAATAAGGAAGATTTGTTTGGAGATGTGACTGTCAGTAGCAGCCTTGGCTGCAGTGACCATAAGATCACAGAGTTTGAGATCCTAAGGGGCATGAGGAAGACAAGTAGCAGAACTGAACTGCGTTCAGTTTTGGGCCCCTCGCTACAGGAGGGACATTGAGGTGTTGGAGCGTGTCCAGAGAAGGGCTACAAAGCTGGTGAGGGGCCTGGAGGACAAACCTTATGAGGAACGACTGAGGGAGCTGGGGTTGTTTAGCCTGGAAAAGAGGAGGCTGAGGGGAGACCTTATCACCCTCTACAACTATCTGAAAGGAGGTTGTAGAGAGATGGGGGCTGACCTCTTCTCCCTGGTGACAAGTGATAGGACGAGGGGAAACGGGTTCAAGTTACGTCAGGGGAGGTTTAGATTAGATATTAGGAGACATTTTTTCACTGAAAGGGTTATTAAACATTGGAATAGGCTGCCCAGGGAGGTGGTGGATTCACCATCTCTGGAGGTGTTTAAAAAAAGGGTAGATGGGGCACTGAGGGACATGGTTTAGAAGTGGCTCTTGTCAGGGTAGGCTAAAGGTTGGACTCGATGATCTTAAAGGTCCCTTCCAACCTCAACAATTCTATGATTCTATGATTCTATTCTATGAATAAAGACCTTGGACTTCAGAAGAGCTGATTTCAACTTGTTTAGGGAACTGTTATGAGGGATTCCATGTGAGTCTGCTTTGGAGGGCAAAGGAACTCAGGAGTCCTGGGAGATTTTCAGAGACAGCCTCCTCAAAGCACAAGAGCAGTCCATCCTCCTGAGCAGGAAAAGGAGTAGACATAACAAGAAACCAGCCTTGGTAAACAGTGAGCTACTGAGAGAGCTCAAATGCAAAAAAGGAAGCATATGAGAGATGGAAAAGGGGACAAACTCCCAAAGAATATAGAAATATTGCTTGGGCATGCAGAGATGCAGTTAGGAAGACAAAAGCTCAGCTGGAGTTCAAACTGGCAAGAGATGTCAAGAATAACCAGAAAGGCTTCCATAGGTATGTTTGTAGCAAGCGAGCATGTATGGATTAATGTTTCTCTCTGCACACATATGTCCATGTGTGTCTCCCTCATAAAAAAGTCTAGGTTGGAAGGGTCCTCTGGATATCATCTGGTCCAACCTTCTGTTAAAAGCAGGGTTTTAGATTAGGTTATCCAGGACCCCATTAAGCTGTCTTGACTATTTCCAGCTCAGCGGTTTATCTAGTTTTCTACCCATCACAAGATGGTCCATCTGTCTAGTCCATATCTTACCAACTTGCCTACAAGGATGGGATGGGAGACCATGTCAAACACCTTGCTAAATTCAAGGTAGATGATATCCACTGCTCTCCCCACATCCACTGAGCAAATGCACATGCAGTAGGAGAGGAGGACACTCATGCACATACGAAGGGAGAAACATGCCCTCACACATGCAGGCAGAGGCACTTGTGCATGCACGCTCACAGAGGCTGACACAGGAAGACACCCGTATACAGAGACATGCAAAGGGAGACACACATGCAACAGAGAGGGAGCAACTGTCATGCACCTACACAGAGGGAGACACACGGACACATTCACAGGCACAGGTGGAGATGCTGACACACACAGAGGGACAGATATGTGCACGCACACAGAGACACTTAGATTCATACAGATATAGAGGGAGACACCCCTCCCCCCCCCCCCATGCACACACAGAGGACACAGATGTACATGGACACAGAGGGAGATGCACACACTCAGAGGGGGAGATGTGCACACACAGAGCATGCACACAGAGTGAGACATGGATGCACACATACGCAGGGAGATGCACATGCAGAAGGAGATGCACACAGACAGGAAGACAGGGAGATGTGTGCACACAGAGGGAGGCATAAACATAAACATACAGGGAGACAGTCATGAGTGTATGCACGTGGACACAGGGAGATACTTGTGTGTGAATACACATGCACATTGGTAGCTATTGTGAGAAATGCTCCTTATCCAATAACAACGGCTCAGGCAGTGAACGATGTGAAGCACATCATTTTATTTGAACATTCTTGCAAGAACAGGTGACCTAGCAAGTAGGCACGCTTTTGGTTCGTGAAACACACCTATTTATTTCCTAATCCCGGCCGAATTTTTCCCTCCCCTGTTTCCCATTGGTTAGGTACTCCAGGGTACACAGCCTGTTTGGAGCGCTTAAAATCCTTCCCAGATGTCTTGCCTTTGTTTACTTCTCTTTATGCTACACCTAAAGGGATTATCTGACTAGTTTATTTCTTTCCTTTTTGGTAAAAAAATTGCTTAATGCCATTAGCCCTGGTTAAATGTTTGACTCCCCTTCTAGACACTAATCCAGTATGAATCGCTTTGTCCTTTTGTCTGTGGGATAAGAGATGTTCTACAAGCCTTTGCTGGAGCCTCTTTGTCTTAGTCATTCCCTTATCATGTCACCTCTGATGGAAACGGCTTTTCTCCATTGCAAAAACAATAACTGCCTTTCTTACGCTACTGATACATGCTCACACACAGGGAGACACGCATGCGCACACCCCTACAGAAGGAGACACTCAGATGCATGCGTGTACACATACACTGATGCACAGAGGAAGACACACACATTGGAGATACACACACATAAACCATCGTCTCTTTCCCTGTCCTGATTTTTCTGTTGGCGTCAGTGGACAAACACTACTGAAAATGCCCTGGATTTGCCTATATGCAGTTGAAAGGCAATTCAGGACTAACATCTTGTAGTTTTTATGGTGAAGATATGTCTGGTAATCCTGTCTCAGTTAAAATGACTAACAGACACGATAACTCAGTGTACAGTACAGCCTCAATTCAGTGAAATGCAATGACATGCAGCAAAATGTAGCTGTCCTGTGTCTAAAAGCAACAATGCAAACATATTTAACTAAGTGACTCGAATTCAATATTAAAAACTCTTCAGTTGCTCTTTGTAGTTGAATAGATAGTTATATTTTTTTAGCTCAGTCCATGTCCTAACACTTCCTTTCTATGTTTGCATTATTTTTCCATATTGGAAATGATGCTACAACACACATGTTTTCATGCCTATCTTAAAGTAGTATCACAGACACTCAAAAATGTGTTGTTTGTGCTGTGGGCTATTTCATTCCAGGGTAAAATTACTTAAAACATATTGCCTGCTTCTTTTCTTGGAAAGAATAATGTTTTATCAGGTTACTAATAAGTGTGACTGTGAATATACAAACCCTTGGAAAATCTGAGCTAGATTTTTTTTTAAAAAAAAGCTTTTGCTCTTCTTTTCGTGCTCCTTATATCCCCTTTTCTCAATGTTAACCTTGCGTGCACACATAATCATTCTAACCTATGTTGTCTGAGAAAAAGTTTTTAAATCTTTTTTTTTCCCAAGATTCTTGCACTTGAAAACCTCTCATCAGGTCTTATTATATGGTGTCTGCTTCATATCAGAAGTTCCGATAGAACCATGTCAGCTAAACATAGAGTTGAAAACCTGAATGAGATGCAAGATGTAGGGGGGAGCCACAAATCTGAGTCATCCTGCCCTATCCCTCAGCAAGGTGGTCATCTGGCAAAAGTTACTGGCAGCAACCATCCCCAACCACATGCTGGTCAGAAGCCTGACTGGGGAAGGGTTAGGAATGTTTTCAGTGTAACTCTTAAGGAGATGATTTGGAATGTCTTACCTGGAAGAGAGGAGAGAAGGATAATGCTGCAAAACCATGGAGGGATGCTCTGACTACACTCCCTCCTCTTCAAACAAGAATGCAAAATGTCAGGGAGCGTGTTAAAAATTTTCTAGTGACTCTCCCTTCATGTGAACATGCTGATGTCGAGGTGCTGCTTTCCTCCCGTTTTTGTTTATCTGTTGCTTTTTTCTTTAGATGGCTTTTGGTTGAACTCTCTTATGCTTGTTCTACAGCAGTAGTTGGTTTTGGTTTGTTTTTTTCTCTGTGTGTGTGTATAAAGTGCAGTAAATATCTATTTGGTTGTTAGAGCTCCCTGGCTGTGGAAAACATTTTCTTGCTGTTGAGGGGAAAATTATTGGCTGCTGTTCATGTGCTCTGGCAATCTAAGATACAGCTTTCTTTTAGAAGTTACTTTACTTGACAAGTAATGTAGAAGGAAGAATGAGTACTTTGTTCTATTTAGGGAAAGAAGCGGGAAGTGGTTTTGAAATTTGATATTTTAAGAAGGGTTTTGACTATGTGTAGTGTTCTTGTTTTCTCATCTTCTCAAATGCACACACATGCCCCAAATGTTCATTCTTAAAACACTGTCTTCCTCAGACCCAGACTGAGAAGCTGAAGGGATTGATATCATACCTATTATCACCTAGGTTGCTGTTCCCAGAATCACTGCCATTTTATTTAGGTTGAGCCTCTGCCTCTCAGCTTTCATTCAAGCCCTTGCTAATCATGGTTTGTGTGAAAAAGGAACCTTCATCATCAGTCTGTAGGTGATAAAGCATTTCAAGACATTTGACTAATTTCTCTTGTAATGGCTAATCTTCTGCATCCACATAGATAACCTGTGTTCATTGCAGCGTTGTCCAGCACCTGGTATGGTTTTGTTGGGAATCTTTCCTTTGTACGTAATGATATGATTTGGCTTTAATAGTTTGGAAATTTTTCTTAACAATCCAACATTCAGTAAAGCACTGCAATATTTTAGACTTCAAAAATGAGCCAGTCCATCACTATGAACTCGCCTGGCTATTTGGACTGTTGTCTGGCCCTGGTTACCTGCTCTGCTCTCTTCACCCAGGTAGATACTGTGGGTTTAAGGGCCCTGAGAGCAGTCCCTCCTCCTGGAGGTTTGGCTGCCTGGGCTCAGGGCTAACTTAGATATAGCATAGCTGAGGGCAGAGTGTGCTTCCCCCCCCCCGCCCCCGCTCTGGTGACTTTGGGGAGAGCACTCCCAGGTAGCACTGCTGGGAGGCCTCAGCCAGACCCACCCCCACTTCCTTTGGAAGCTGCTTTTAAGCCGAGGCTCTAGCAGCTGGACCCCACCTGAGCTACAACTACACCACGGCCATGCCTGTACCTGGCCATAGACCCCACTGATGCAGACCTTGACCTGGGGACAGACTTCCCAGCCTGGCCTTAAACCTGCCTCATCACTACACGCTTGCCTGGCAATTGGGACTCTTGGTTGAATCCGGCTATCGTCCCCTGGGCCTGCCCTGATTGTCTCACTCAGGTACTGTGGGACTGGGCCTTTGCTGGCAAGGTCACTGCTTCTGCTGGCCTTGTTATCATGCTCAGCTCCTGGCTCCTCTTCCCTTAGGGAGCAGCCAGCCCTCACTGAACCTTGAGAGTGGGGCTATACACCTTGTAAGTGAGGTCACTGCCCTGGCCTGCCTTGCTGTCACCCTTGTCTCCCAGCTTGCCCTCCCTCACAAAGCAATCACTCTTACTGTTCCCTGAGAATTCTGTAGCCTCTCTCAGTTAACAAACGAGAGGGAGCAGAACTGGTCATGTATGTAAGCTAGTGTGTAATGGCGTGATGACATGAATAGGCATTCTTTATCATTGCTAAAGCCCTGTCTACTTTAAAACGATCATTTAGACTACTTACTCATCAAGTGGGGTCACTTTTTAATCTTTAAAAGACTACCTTAGGTACTGAAACGCCTGTCAGGGAGCAGCAAGAGCAGGGCTACCCCCTCAAGGAAGGCGAGCCAGAAGCTGAGGGCAGCCACAACACAGGTCAAGCAATGACCTCACCAACAGGGTCACTGGTCCCACAGCACTAGAGGCAGTGTGGTCACAGCAGTAGATCCTATCAGTAATCCAGGGAGTCAGAGCTGCAGGCTGTGGGACCAGGGGGGGCTTCAGTGATGCAGAAATCCTGGGGTGGCCTTACATAATTTCTCATTCTTAGAGTAGTTAGTGACTATGTTTCCCATCCAATTTCTCCATTTCATCTGGGAGGATCATGGCTCAGGATCTGTCCATGCTGCCCCCCCCCTTTCCATGCATGCCTTTCCATCAGTTTCCCTACCCATTCCAAGCACCCATCTGCTTCCCCCGGAGGGCCTTTTCCCTCTGTAACCAGACCCTCCTTCCCAGACATACTGATTTAGTCTGCTGACTTCAGATCAGGATCCTGACGACTGTCAGATGTTAGGCACTGATTATCAAAATGCCATCATGACTAGAATGGGCACTGATATGGCAATACCAGGATGCTTGACCCATCCTGTCAGAGTGTTCTCCTGCTAGCTAGGGAAAGCAGCCCCCCTTCCCTCCCATCCTTCTGACCACAGAAGAAGGTTTGATTTGCATGGCATGGTCAAAACAACAGGCTTTGTTAACGTCTTGATTTAGGCGGCAGTGATCCAGCGCAGGGCTGTCCAGCAGGTGCCTCCAGACAGCCCTGATCCCATAATTTGCATAAATTATTCCTTTTCCCATGTCTTCACCCTCCTTTTCGCTGCCCTCATACTTCTGTTGCAGGAAAAAAGCTGGTGAACCCATGTAGTTTAAATCAAATCAGGATCCAAATGATTTATTGATTTATTAATGACATAATTAGCCAGCAATCAGCGAGCAAACAATACATTCAGGATCAATACCAGGAATTCAACACATAAAGCACAATACTACACACTTACAAAATATTAGTAAACACTTAAAAAATTTTAAACACCCTTCTATAACTAACCCCAAGAAGTTTTAATCCCCCCCCACCCACATTCACACAGTTATATGCACACGCTCTCCTGGGAATGTGGGTATTTCTACTTGCACCCACTTCCTGTGGGAGACGTGGATGATCCAGCTTTATGTGAAGCCATGCTGCTCCCTACATTACTGGTGAGAGAGCACCCCATGAGGTTGTGTACACACACTGAAGGCGTGGGTCCCTACCTGATGCATGCACTCTGTACCATCAGTGCACTAGCTAGAATGCAGGCTACTCATAGCGCCCCACAGGGAGGCTGCTCTGTCTGTAGGGTGACTTTTGGCAGCATCAAACTGATTCCTGCTTTGTTCCTACTTCTTTCTCCCCACTGTTCATGGCACTGCCTGTAACTTCTCACACTGTTATTGACGAGTAGAAGCAAGAGCAGAACTGCTCTATGGGGGGGGGGGGGGGGAAGTTAAAAACAAAGGGTAATTACAGAAAAGGCAGGGGCAATGACCTAACCAACCAGGATATATCCCCACAGTATATGAGGAGGGTGAGCACAGCAGGAGTGGTGATAACAACAGGTTGTGTCACAGGCTGGCAGTGGATGGGGTCTGTGTGATGAGGCTTCAGGAGGGAGACATGAACAAGTGGGTGAATCTTCCAGGATCATGGGAGCTCCAGGTAGCAGGTAATTGGGTTGATTTGGTCAGCCATGGTGGAAGGCCCCAAATAACGATGGTCCAGCTTGGCAGATGGTCAGGCAGTCTGGATGTGCTTGCTGGAAAGTCAAACCCAGTGACCAATGGAGAAGGCTGTGGCCAGGCAATGCCATCTGCCTGCTTACCTTTTGTAGGCACTTTTGGTTTTGTCCAGCTGGGTTATGAGGAGGATGTGAATTTGCTGGAATTGTGCAAGCAGGTCACCAGTTGCAGGTGTGTGTGAAGCAGCTGCTGTGGTTGGGTGACTCTGGGGGTGGAAATCAAAGTTAGCAAAGAATGGGGTCTGCTCTTCAGATGCAAGGATGTTATTGCTGTAAGCAAACTCTGCCAATGGGAGGAGGGTGACCCAGTCATCTTGGAGAAAATTACTGTAATGCCAGAGATATTGTTCCAGGATCTGATTCACTCTCTCTGTCTGCTCATTGGTCTGGGGGTGGTGAGAGGGCAAGAGGCAAGTTTGTATGGGGAAGAGCCCTACAAGCTCCTTCCAAAATCTGGCTGTAAACTGCTTCCCCCTCCCTTCCTCCAGTCAGTAATGATGCTGTCTGGGAAAGGCTATGGCATCAGAAAATGTGCTCTAGGAAGTCAGGCAGTCTGTGGGCAATTTCCCGGGGGAACAAAGTGAGCCATCTCAGTGAAGAGTTCCACAGTCACAAGGACAGCTGTGTTGCCCTGTGAGGGGGGCAGGTCTACTATGAAGTCCATGGACATCAACTTCCAAGACTGGTCAGGAGTGGGGAGGGTCTGAGGGTCTGCAAGAGACCCTGTGGTCTTTGCAGAGGCCTTTTGGTATGAACACAGGTGTTCACTAGGATGGCTTTATTGCTCTGCAGGGGGGGGGGAGGTTTACTATGAAGTCCATGGACTGTGGCCTGTACTGTGGACCACCAGTAGGTCCAGGTAATCAGGTGTTGTATCTTCCATCAGCCCACGCATCTGGCTGCCGGTACATGGCGACATTGATGGAGGACCTGTACTTGCAGCAGTCTCCTCAGGACGTACAGCTTCTTCCCCCAATATGGGCAGCTGTCCTGTTTTTGCAGGCTAAGTTAGGCCGTGCCAGCACAATGCTTTGCTAGAAGTGCTCCAATTTGCAGTGGTTTCTCTAACTACTGCAGTGAGATTATCCTCTGCTGTGGTGATGACGAAGCGTCTGAGTCCCCCTTCCATGACAAGGCATTGGCCTTGCCATTCTGCTGCCCTGGACATTAGGTGAGAATGAAGTGAAAGTGCAAAAAGAGAGAAGCCTAGAGGGCAAGGCTGAGAGAGAGACACGTCATGTCTCAGTAATATTCCGGGCTATGGTGGTTGGTTAGCAACACTGTTGGGTCTTTTGCCCCCTTGAGGAGGTGAAAGGCAGCTTTGATTGCCAAGAGCAACTTGTCCCAGATATTGTAATTTGTCTCAGTGGGAGCGAGCTGCTGAGAGAAAAAGGCACAGGGGTGGAGTTCCTGCTTAGGGCTGACCTTCTGAGAGAGGATGACCCCTATGGATCCGTCTAAGGCATCCACTTCTACAATGAAAGGCCGTCTGGGTAGTCTAGGAATGGAGCTGTAGTGAATGCCCATTTCAGTTTCTTAAAGGAGCATTTATTGAATTTGGCATAGAGATGTTTCTGTCGCAAGTCACTTGAGACTTCCTGCATGTAGTCTACGTGAGCCTCTTGAGCAGTTGAAAAAGACAAGATGTCATCCAGGCTGTGACCTGCCTCTGCATGCTGATTACAGCTTCATGCAGGGTTTGGAGGTCAGCCTGGAGCTGTGGGGGAGCCATGGGGGCAAGTCCCTGCCCAGCCTGAGAGCCAGACTCTGTGGCGCTCAGCTCAGGGCTCAACAAGGCCTGAGCTGTCAAGGAGCAACAAGAGGAGAACTGCTCCATGAAGGAAGGTGAACTGGGAACCAAGGTGTGACCGATCAACGAACCCCTACAGTGGAAGAAGGCTCAGGGAAGATAGGCAAGGGTGATGCGCTCATGAAGCTCAGAAAAGAATGTAGGAAGTGACCACACCTATCGTAAAGGAAGCTGAAAATAACACAAAGGGGACTGTTTTAGATAGACAGCTGCATCAGCTGAGTGGGTGTTGCATGAAAGGGGCAAAGCGGTTTTGGAAGAAAATAAACCCCCTTGCGTTCTAACACTCCTAACCAAGGTGGGAGGCCAGGTGCGGCTAGGTTTAAATTCTGAGTGATGCCCAATTCAGCACTATCAGTCCAGTCGCGTTTAATATGTATTAAACTATTACGATTTGGATACACTAATAGTGGACTGCACCTTCAGTCTGGTCGTGCTCATGAACTAGCACGGCCACTCTCGAGTCTTTGGTCGCGTTCAATGAGAAACCGAAACGACTAGCTACTTAAACAGTGCAGTTTATTTAAACAACAGATATATAGGTTCTTAGGATTGCCGGTGATAAATACACTGTCTGCAAAGCACGTGCAAATGAAAGTATTGTTACATATACAAAACGCGCAACAAAGTTATAAACTATACAGCCTGGCTATAAATGTAGGAAAGAGATTGTCTAGAGAAATTTCTAAGTTTCCTGAGGAAGCACTCGGTATAATCGAAGTCTTACCCAAAGGCGTCCCTATGAGGGGGAAGAGAGGCTCAGCCCGTTGACTGATCCCAGAAGTCAGTGATGGAATTCTTTGAGATGGTGCCTTCCCTGGGTATCCCCCCTCTCTCAGGCTATTTTTATACTATTTGTTATCTTCAAGGTGGAGTTTGAGTGACTTTAGTCATACATGCTTTTATCATGATTGGTGTAAAATTCTCTCGCTTCACAATTAAAGGTATAGTTTACGAGAAATTCAGGGCGCAGACTCAAGAAGGAGGTCGCACCTTGGAGGCGGGTAGCCTTTGGGATGGAGGTGTGTTTTGGTATTATAATGACATTATAACGAGCAAAGTTCGCACAAAGGACAGCATCTCATCAAAATTTGACAAAATGTTGGCTCTGAATATCGAGCGGGCAGCTAATTGGCAGCTTATCTGTTTCATGGTACCATCCCATTCCCGTATCTGCTATACATCATAAGGTAAAGCCGCGGAATAATTGCATCCCGCCCCGTACCTCATGTAGCTTCACAAGCATCCTTATCAGGGAACCACAGGTGTTGTATTCTTCATGCCAGCTGCGGCTGTTTTCTACCTCAGAAGCCTATTGATTTATACTTTTCCTTAGTGTGTGAACAATGCTGTACTTTTGTATTTTTTAGCCAATTTAGTATTTATTCCACATAATCCACCCCGTGACTACAGTCACTCAAGCTCCACGATAATCAATACTGATAGGAAAGATCACATGTGTTCTTGTGGTGAGGGATATCAAGTGCCAATACATCTCGTGGAGTGATCAAACGAGTTAAACTTTTCATCGTAATCCAAAGTCTAACATACAAAACAATTGTCAAAGCAAAGCACAATACAGTGAGTATTAGTAGAACAACAAGAGGATGGAGCATCTTGTTATAAAGTCCTGTAGCTGTCGGCGACCATCCAAAAAGATTGTCTTCCCCATTCATGTCCTCCGTCTCTCTTGACTCTTTCCAGCACTTGGTGTAGTTCTTCAACATCATGATGGACGGTAATCAAAGTTCTCTGTCCATTTTCTTGGGCCTCTTTCAACAGTCGCTTCAATTCATCGCGTTGTAGCAGCTTCTTCACCGGCGAGAGATTCATTCTGATAGGGGTAGGTAATAAATCTCCAATCAACGTATAATTAGATTGTAGCAATTGAAAAGACATAACAGGAGCTGAATAACTGAAGTCACATCCGATAATGTTAGTAAAGTTACAAACACAAAGATTTGAGTGATTACTTATATCCACCACTATGTCATCTACGAATACAAGACTACAGGGAGACCTCATGGAAACGCACCCTTTCCCAATATATACAAGCACAGTCTCTGGGGTTTCATCGGGATGTATCTCAAAGTGACAAACATTCTGGTTGGTGTCAAGACAAATGTCTTGCACTTTGAAGGTATTACTCTCACAAATGAATCCTTGTTGGTCTCGTGAAATGCATGCGTCAACATCAACAGTTTGCCATTTATTCTCATTTTGTTGTGCCCACACTCTGTGCTCTATTGGATAGAGTATGGCTCCTTGGTGATTCAACCCCAGCGCAATGATTGGGTATATGGTGTATACCAAAGCATTGCATATCGTTAGGACAAAAGCTGTGGCCTTGCTCTCAATGGGATCATAGGTGAAATTAACCAGATACCACCAGGACTGAAATTTTTTCTCAAATTCAGTTGCGTTATCCCATATTACTTTTCGAATTTCAGTGGGCAAGGTGCCTTCTTCACCTTCCCTTATGATTGTGGCTGTCATAGATTGCATCCACAATTGGGCTTGGATACAACTAAGAGCCAAGGGAACATTGTTTTGGTGTGGGAATAGAGAGCAGCATAGGTCTGTTCGACCTTGATGAGATAAAGCTGCATCCTTGAGAGAGGGTTTGTGAGAACAGAAAACCAAGTAAGAATCAGTAAGAAACAGGATGTGAGAATGAAGTTGTTGCCCCTCGTGGGCAGACAGCAGAAACCAATCGGAAGAAGTAGAGAAGCGTGTGGCAGTCAACCTTCAACCTATCAGCAGAACACAACTTGCACGTGGAGAGTGTGTATAGCTATAAAGCCTGTCAGATTGTTGCAATAAAGGTCTTTGGTCTGTACCCCGCTAGAGTCCATGAATCCATGCTCCACAAATGGTGCCCGAACAGAGACAAAAATCATAGGAACGTACGACCGGTGGAGCAGCCTGGCTGAACGAGAAAAAAGGCAGCGGGAAGGAGAGCTGCAGTCCAGGCGAATAATCACCAGGAAAAGGTGAGCAGCCAGGGATGTGTGAGGATTGGATTGAAAATTTCCTCAGAGGAAAAGGCAATTGTATGTATATTAGGAAAGTTTTTAAGTAGAAGGGATATTCAATATGATGAAGGAACTTTTCAACTTTTACTGGCATGGCTAAAAAGCAAGGGTCTTGCCGCTGATTCTACAACGGCTTTCCAATTATCAAGTTGGGAGCTAGCGGGCGAAACTTTATTTGAGGCTGAAACAAAAGGGGATGCGACTGCCACAAAGGTTTTGACAACCTGGAGGTTGATTAAAGATACTTAACAGCAGGTAAAATCCGAACGAAATGCCACAGCAGCTGCCATTGCAGCTGTGGCACCGGACAGCCCGATTACCACTCAGACAGAGGGGGGGAAACCTGATCCCCCAAACTGTCCGGCTGCGCCATTAGCACCCCCGCTAGATGTGACGTTGATACCGCCGCGGTCTCCTGTGTTACCGGGTTGGGGCAATTCCTTGCCAAGTCCGGCACCAAGTCCGGCGGTCACTGCAACTTATAATCCTGCTCAACACTGGCAGAATTTACGTAAACAGGCATTACAGGACAGCGATATAGAAGCCACTACTGCCATCGCCTGTCCGGTACTGTTTAATCAAAATGGGACGAACACCTGGGAACCGATAAGGTGGGAGCTGGTTAGAGAAATGCGGAAAACGATTATGCAGCATGGACTAACCTCCCCTTATGCACAAGGACTATTAAATAACATTATGAAAGGACACATACTAACTGATTGCAGGCTGAGGGATTTGGGTCTCTTCAGTCTGGAAAAAAGACGACTGAGGGGGGAACCTTATCAATGCTTATAAATACTGAAAGGGTGGGTGTCAGGAGGATGGGGCCAGGCTCTTTTCAGGTGTGCCTGGGGACAGGACAAGGGGTAATGGGCACAAACTTGAGCATAGGAAGTTCCACCTAAACATGAGGAGGCACGTCTTTACTTTGAGGGTGTAAGACAGCCCCCCTCAGCTGTCTTTTTTCCAGACTGAAGAGACCCACATCCCTCAGCCTTTCTTCATAGGAGAGGTGTTCCAGTCCCCTCATCATCTTGGTAGCTCTCTGCTGCACCCTCTCCAGCAGTTCCCTGTCCTTCTTGAACTGGGGAGCCCAGAACTGGACACAGTACTCCAGGTGCGGCCTCACCAAGGCAGAGTAGAGAGGGAGGATGACCTCCCTGGACCTGCTTGCCACACTCTTCTTGATGCACCCCAGGATGCCATTGGCCTCCTTGGCCACGAGGGCACATTGCTGGCTCATGGTCATCCTGTGGTCCACCAGGACTCCCAGGTCTCTTTCCACCAAGCTGCTCTCCAGCAGGTCAGCCCCCAACCTGTCCTGGTGCATGGGGTTATTCCTCCCCAGGTGCAGCACCCTACGCTTGCCCTTGTTGAATTTCATAAGGCTTCTCTCCACCCAACTCTCCAGCCTGTCCAGGTCTCTCTGTATGGTGGAACAGCCTTCTGGTGTGTCAGCCACCCCTCCCAGTTTTGTGTCATCAGCGAACTTGCTGAGGGTGCCCTCTATCCCCTCATCCAGGTCATTGATGAATATATTGAAGAGGACTGGACCCAGTACTGACCCCTGGGGGACACCACTCCTCACTGACCTCCAACTAGACTCTGTGCCCCTAATCACGACCCTCCGAGCTCTGTCTTTCAACCAGTTATCTATCCACCTTACTGTCCATTCATCTAGCCCACTCTTCCTAAGCTTCCTTATGAGGATGCTGTGGGAGACTATGTTGGCCTCTTCTCCCAGGTGAATAATGACAGGACCAGAGGAAATGGTCTGAAGTTGCGGCAGGGGAGGTTTAGATTAGATATTAGGAAGAATTACTTTACTGAAAGAGTGGTCAGGCACTGGAACAGCCTGCCCAGGGAGGGGGTTGAGTCACCATCCCTAGAGGTATTTATGAAACGTCTAGATTTGGCACTTCAGGGCATGCTCTGAAGGGCAGAGATTGTAGGTTGTTGGGGTGTTTTTTTGTTTGTTTGTTTGTTTGTTGTGTGTGTGCGTATGGTTGGACTTGATGATTTCAAAGGTCCTTTCTAACCATGAAGATTCCATGATTCTATGATTAATCAATGAAGTAATGAAGTGTTTAGGGAAGATTGCTGTTACTTATGTTTCCATTGTACTTTTGTAGTCTTCCTACTCTTCTTACTGCCCATCTCTTCCTCAAATTCATATCCCACCAAAGATATGTCCCCAATGACAGACCATAATGGAACTCTGTAAGAGTTATAATAAAGAGTGGAGATGTTCTCAGTGTTTGGTGGAATTAATTCCAATGCACAGCATTCTATTCTGGATACACATATTTGCGACGAGCGAGGGAAACAAGCAGTCGACTCAATATGAGTGATAAAGCAGGCTTCAGCTTTATTGCAGCTTCATCAGACTTTTATACTCTTACACTTAGATATGCCTATTTGTCTTACAACTATTGGCTGTGCACTAAAGATTACATTATTCATACTCCTCCTACATGCGGTTTCTTGGGTCCGGGTTTGTTCCTGTTCTCTCACAGTCTACTTTCTCAAAGTTGTTTGTCTGACTTAAGGAAGGTCAGCACGGCCTTCAGCATCTTTCTTATCAGCGTGACTCGGAATTCTCCATGCAGGCAGGCATAGCTTACTTCTGACAGTCCTGCATGGGGCCGTGCCCGTTCTCATATAGCCATTCCTCAACACATATTTAGATCTCACTTTGCAATTATGCTTATGTTTTCCACTGAAGTTAGGAATTATAGGATTTTGAAAAGAAAGACAAGTGTTTCCATTTTAAGGGTTTTTTTAATTGCTGGTAATAAAACTGGCAGGACTTTCTCAGCTTCCAAGAAGGTTAGAGTCTTATATAAGCAGAAACCACTGACATCTGTTTGTAAGTTTCAGTGCATGAATCTTTGGGAGTAATGTGGTTGTTCTTCTAGCGTATAGCTGCTAGTATCTGAATGAGACAAACTTCCTAACAACAGCTCTCTCCTGAGTAATGGAAAACCTGCCCATTGAAAAAGTCCATTGAAACAGTAGTCATTTGTCAGAAGGTTGACTGTAGCATTGATAACATCAACTTGCAAGTTACCTAGATAGGGCTTTCTTTGAATCAAAAATGCCTTGATGCCTCTTAAATGTTGAGTTTTAGGCTGCAGTAATTATGGTATTTCTGGAAATCATTGTCATGTGATAGGAAGCTGCTAATATATTTTTCAGAATTCAGTTAAAGGCATTTCTGCAAAAAACAAAACAAAAAGCTCACAAACCCAACAAAACAGGGAAAAACAAACCAAACCAAACCCCTGCCTCTTTCCTTCTCCTTTCCTTGTTTTTCTTGCAGAATTTTCTAATGCAGAAGATCATTCCTGAACCATGGAGGTGCTGCAGTGTGATGGCTGTGATTTTCGAGCTCCATCCTATGAAGACCTAAAAGCTCACATTCAGGATGTTCATACTGCTTTTCTGCAGCCAACAGATGTCTCTGAGGAAAACCCTAGCCAGCCAAGGTCTGGCTCCATGAATGCTAGGAACCAGACTGAGATTGAATTTTCTTCTGTAAAGGATGAATTTACAATTGCAGATGAAATAGCAGGTAAACCTGAACCTTAAGCCCTTGTCTCACATGTGACTTATTTCAGTGCCTTTTAATTGGTATGTTTCAGTGTGATTTTTAAAAACTGTTATCTTTATCACTATGGAAGTGAATTATATTTAGTTACAGCCATATTTTTTTCTGTAAATGCAAACATGTTTGGATTTTTCATCTTGCTATTTTTCACATGCTTCTTCATATTGCTTCTTTTCCTTGCTTTACACTGCCATGAGCTCTAGAAGAGTTTTGAACTTTATTAGTGTACCTTTTTATTTCAAGAGGCTTATTTTGGAAATTGTCTATCCCAATTTCTGTAACATCTGTTAGTTTTCTGACCGTTCTCATATGCACAGGTCTAATCATAAATAAATGAGGGAATCCTGGTGTGATTAATGTGTTCAAGATGTGTGTGTATTCATATGCATACAGGGTAGATGGGGGGAAACTGTCTAATTTTATTTATTTACATATTTACTTTTAAATTCTTATTTTAGGGCAAAATGCAACAACTCAGATGGGGACTGGAAGTTATAGCCAGAGCCAAAGTTTTCATGGTCAACATATGGCTCCAAATCCTAAACCAACCAACAAGTTTTTCCAGTGCAAATTCTGTGTGCGTTACTTCCGATCTAAAAACCTCCTCATAGAGCACACTCGCAAGGTTCATGGAGCAGAAGTTGGGGGGAGCTCAATAGGGTCACACACTGCTGGATCCTTAAATTACAACATCATGATGCATGAGGGGTTTGGCAAAGTTTTCTCTTGCCAGTTCTGCACCTACAAATCACCAAGGCGCACAAGGATTATTAAGTATCAGAAAATGTATCACAAAAACAATTTGAAGGAGAGTTTAACTCCTACTGCTGCCTCTGCTGTATCTGAATTGACATCTGCCTCTGTGCCAGCGCAGGAACCCTGCAAGGAATTGCCTGCAGAGGTGGTCGAACGGAGCATTTTGGAGTCCATGGTCAAGCCTCTAACAAAGTCCAGAGGCAACTTTTGCTGTGAATGGTGCAGTTACCAGACACCTCGAAGGGAGCGCTGGTGTGACCATATGATGAAGAAGCACCGCAGCATGGTAAAAATACTGTCAAGTTTGAGGCAGGAACAAGACAGAACCAGTGCACTTGATGTGCAGAGTAAGAGTGCCCAGAATGCCTCCCCAAACTCTAATTATATCTCTATGAATGTGACAGGATGTGATATGTTGAATGCTGATGTCTCAAACTTAAGAAGCTCTATGGGCAATTCCCTTATCAGTCCCAACTCTTCTATATCCTCTAAGTTTTCTTCTGTGTCTTATCCTCAAATGAAGTCTAAATTACCTCACAACTCGGGTATAGTTAATTTGTCTGACAGATCCCACTATGGAGTTGCTGACATGACAAATTCTGCTGACTTGGAAACAAACAGTATGCTAAATGACTCCAGCTCAGACGAAGAGCTAAATGAAGTGGACAGTGAGAATGGCTTGAACTCTGTGGACCACCAGACTTCAGGAATATCTGCAGAGCAACTGGTGGGATCTGATGGCAACAAGCTGTTGGAAATGAAAGGGATTCCCTTTAGAAGATACATGAACAGGTTCCAATGTCCTTTTTGCCCTTTCCTCACAATGCACCGCCGAAGCATCTCCCGTCATATTGAAAATATCCACCTGTCTGGGAAGACAGCTGTATACAAATGCGATGAATGCCCTTTCACCTGTAAAAGTTCGTTAAAGCTTGGAGCTCATAGGCAATGTCATGCAGTTACAACATCAGACTGGGACACTGTGAATTCTCAGGGTGAAAACATTGTCTCCTCTTTGAATGACAACACGGTTTCTTATGAAAATGTAAATATAAACAGAAGGAAGTCAGCTGGGATGATGGAAACAGTGCAGCAGCAACAGCAGCAGTTGCCTCAATCCCATTCACAGCATCCTTATAAGTGCACAATGTGTAACTATTCTACCACTACTTTGAAAGGCCTCAGAGTTCATCAGCAGCGCAAGCACTCATTTTGTGACAACTTACCCAAATACAATGGACTGCCATCCAACATGCCACAAGAGAGTGAGGCAGATGCTCTCACCTCTGTCAGCACAGTGAAGAAAAGCCAGACCTCAATTCTTGGTCTCTCGTCTAAAACTAACTTTGTTGCTAAGGTTGCTCGGAAGGTGTCAAATGACTGCCCTTTGGATCTCTCACCAGTGAAGAAAAGAACTAGAATTGATGAAATAGCAAGCAACCTGCAGAGCAAAATAAACCAAAACAAACAGCAGGAAGATGCTGTGATTAACGTAGAGGATGATGAGGAAGAGGAGGAAGATGAGGTGGAGATAGAAGTGGAATTAGACAGAGAAGAAGAACAAACAGAACCAGTGGTGGAGGTTTCTAGTTCTTATGCACCCCAGCAAATGTGGGGGAGAGAGACTAATGATTCCCAGAAGGATGCAAACTTCAGAAACGTGCATCACGATTATAATTCCACCAATGGAGCAGAGATCGAGCTCACTCTATCTGAAGATGAGGAAGATTATTTTTCTTCCATTAACATGAAAGATCGACAGAGTCCTAATGCCTCTGTTCTGGGAAGCCAGCCAAATATGTATGGCCCTGATCAGAACAATGAAAATGGGGAGATTAACGACTCTGGCAGGCTTTACTATTGTAAACACTGTGATTTTAGCAACAAATCTGCCAGGAGTGTTAGCACCCACTACCAACGGATGCACCCCTACATAAAATTCAGCTTTAGGTATATCTTGGATCCCAATGATCACAGTGCAGTATACAGATGCCTTGAGTGTTATATTGACTATACGAACTTTGAAGATCTACAGCAACACTATGAAGAGCATCACCCTGAAGCTATGAATGTATTGAACTCTGATCACTCTGATCTGATCTACCGCTGTCGCTTCTGTTCTTACACTAGCCCAAATGTTAGAAGCCTGATGCCGCATTACCAAAGAATGCACCCAACAGTGAAAATTAACAATGCAATGATATTTTCAAGCTATGTTGTTGAGCAGCAAGAGGGGCTAAACACAAAGTCTCAGACACTGAGAGAGATCTTGAATTCTGCTCCAAAAACTATGGCAACATCCACCCCCATGGCTCATGGGACTACCGTGCCAGCAAGTTTTAACAAAAGTGCCACAAAGAGTTTTAGTCCTGAATGTGAAAATCAGAAGGCACCTTCAGTCAGTTCTGTGGTTGTTTATGACTGTGATGTGTCAAAACTGTCAAATTTGACTTCTCAACCTCCACCTCCCCCACCACTGCCCCCAGACCTTGCTCTTGAACTCTACTATTGCAAACACTGTTCATACAGCAACCGTTCAGTTGTGGGAGTGCTTGTCCACTACCAGAAAAGGCATCCAGAAATAAAGGTCACTGCCAAGTACATCAGACAGGCACCCCCTACTGCGGCAATGATGAAGACTGGCGAGCTGCCACCTGGGATTCAGAAACTGCCAATGTCAGTGCAGCAGTTGAGATGTGGCAGTTTTGAGAGCTCCGTGAATCCCCTTGAAAATGAAATGTTCTTCTGCCAGCACTGCGATTATGGAAACCGGACCGTGAAAGGTGTGCTCATTCATTATCAAAAGAAGCATCGTGATTTCAAAGCCAACGCAGATGTGATTAGGCAGCATACAGCCACCATTAGAAGCCTTTGTCATCATAACCAGAGGAAATCATCTGGCAGCCTGCCTGCTCACACCTCCAGCACTGAACAGGACAAGACAAAGCTGAGAGCCCTCAAATGCAGGCAGTGTAGCTACACATCACCTTACTTCTATGCATTGAGGAAGCATATTAAGAAAGACCACCCGAATCTGAAGGCAACGGTCACATCCATTCTGAGATGGGCATTTTTGGATGGCTTGATAGAAGCTGGTTA
The DNA here is from genome assembly GCF_964199755.1 of Larus michahellis. Classification (NCBI taxonomy): domain Eukaryota; kingdom Metazoa; phylum Chordata; class Aves; order Charadriiformes; family Laridae; genus Larus; species Larus michahellis. The sequence goes on from NW_027435902.1 coordinate 201,793, forward strand.
TCACTGTGAATGGTGCATTTATTCACATGAAGAACCGAGTGGTTTGCTTGTGCATTACCAAAGGAGACATCCTGAACATTATGTTGACTATACATATATGGCAGCTAAACTCTGGGCAGGTCCGGATCCTTCCCCTCCTACTCTAGTGATGCTAACAGAGGCAAAGACCTATAAATGCAGAGAGTGCATTTTTGAAGCATCTTCCATTTGGGATATTACTAATCACTACCAGGCTTTTCACCCTTGGGCTATGAATGGGGATGAATCTGTATTGTTAGATATCATTAAGGAGAAAGATGCTGCTGAGAAAATTGGCACACAGCTTGATGAAGTTAGGGTCAGGATTAATTCTGAAAACCAGGTAACATCACAGATGGACCAGGATGTGGAGAACCCCAGCCTTTCCCAGGAAAAAACTGTTCAGCTGACTTCTGCAAACCCTGCCATCTCCTCCACTCCATATCAGTGTATGGTTTGCCAGTCTGAGTACAATAACTTGCATGGCCTCCTGACACATTATGGCAAAAAGCATCCTGGCATGAAAGTGAAAGCTGCTGACTTTGCACAGGACATAGACATTAATCCAGGGGCTGTGTACAAGTGCAGACATTGCCCATACATTAACACACGCATTCATGGTGTCCTTACACATTACCAGAAACGGCACCCATCAGTAAAAGTCACTGCTGAAGATTTTGTGCATGATGTGGAACAGTCGGACGACATCTCACAGAATGACATAGAAGAGACGAGTAGGATTTTCAAGCAAGGGTATGGTGCATACCGGTGCAAACTATGCCCTTACACCCACGGCACACTGGAGAAGCTCAAAATTCACTATGAGAAATACCATAATCAGCCTGAATTTGATGTTTTTGCTCAGTCACCACCAAAAGTGTCTGCCTCAGTGGAGCCAGACATGGTAACTGAAATCAAGGCCTCCCCAGAAATTGCTGCTCATGGTGTTGGAGAAGTCTCTGTCTCAGCACCTCATTTCTCCAGTTCTCACTTAATGTCTCACACAGTGTTCTGGTGTCAGCTCTGCAAGTACTTCTGTTCTACCCGGAAAGGGATAGCCAGGCACTACCGCATTAAACATAATAACGTTCGGGCACAACCAGAAGGCAAGAACAACCTCTTCAAATGTGCTTTGTGTTCCTACACCAATCCTATCCGCAAAGGGCTTGCAGCACACTACCAGAAAAGGCATGACATTGATGCTTACTACACTCATTGTTTAGCAGCCTCCAGAACAGTAAGCGACAAACCCAATAAAGTTATCATTTCATCTCCTCCCAAAGATGACATTCCTCAGTTAAGTGAGGAGCTGAGGAGGGCTGTGGAAAAGAAGAAATGCTCACTTTGTTCCTTTCAGTCTTTTAGCAAAAAAGGTATTGTGTCCCACTACATGAAGCGTCACCCTGGTGTTCTTCCTAAGAAGCAGCATGAGAGCAAGTTGGGGGGTTACTTCACTGCCGTGTATGCTGATGAACATGAAAAGTCAACTCTAGCTGAGAAAAGGAATGGCTTTGAAAAGCCTGAGGTGGAGAGTGAGGCTCAGGAAACTGAGTGGCTTCCCTTCAGATGCAAAAAATGTTTCAAGCTATCCTTCAGCACAGCAGAGCTGCTGTGCATGCATTACACTGATCACCACAGCAAGGATTTGAAGAGAGATTTTACCATACTGGGAAGCAGCACCTGCTCTCATAATGCTGTCTACCAGTGCAAGCACTGTGATACTAAATTGCATAGCATGGCAGAGCTGACCTCACACTTGAATAGTCACAATGAAGAATTCCAGAAGTGTGCCAAACGTCAGGAGAGGAGGAAACAGCTTTTGAGCAAGCAGAAATATGCAGATGGTTCTTTTACAGATTTCAAACGAGAGGGTAAGGATCTGTGTGTCTGGTCTCCTTCTCTGATTCCTCTCCCCGGGGAGAAAAACAAACCACAAGCTGTTCTTCTATACCCCAAGAGGCTCCTTATTACTAATACCCACTTGCATGTTCTCTTTGACAGCCAAATGAACGCAGGTTAATGCGTGACTTAGCGTATCAATGGGCTCTATAAGTCAGTTACATATTCTGATTTCCTTCACAGAACGATAGGGGTTGCAAGGGACCTCTGGAGATCATCTAGTCCAACCCCCCTGCCAGAGCAGGGTCACCTTAGAGCAGGCTGCACAGGAACGCGTCCAGGAGGGTTTTGAATGTCTCCAGAGTTGGAGACTCCACCACCTCTCTGGGCAGCCTGTTCCAGTGCTCTGCCACCCTCAAAGTAAAGAAGTGCCTCCTCATGTTTAGGTGGAACTTCCTATGCTCAAGTTTGTGCCCATTACCCTTTGTCCTGTCCCCAGGCACACCTTAAAAGAGCCTGACCCCATCCTCCTGACACCCACCCTTTCAGTATTTATAAGTGTTGATAAGGTTCCCCCTCAGCCGTCTTTTTTCCAGACTGAAGAGACCCAAATCCCTCAGCCTTTCTTCATAGGAGAGGTGTTCCAGTCCCCTCGTCATCTTGGTAGCCCTTTGCTGCACCCTCTCCAGCAGTTCCCTGTCCTTCTTGAACCGGGGAGCCCAGAACTGGACACAGTACTCCAGTTGTGGCCTCACCAGGGCAGAGTAGAGAGGGAGGATGACCTCCCTGGACCTGCTTGCCACACTCTTCTTGATGCACCCCAGGATGCCATTGGCCTTCTTGGCCACGAGGGCACATTGCTGGCTCATGGTCAACTTGTTGTCCCCCAGGACTCCCAGGTCTCTTTCCACCGAGCTGCTCTCCAGCAGGTCAGCCCCCAACCTGTACTGGTGCATGGGGTTATTCCTCCCCAGGTGCAGCACCCTACACTTGTCCTTGTTGAATTTCATAAGGCTTCTCTCCACCCAACTCTCCAGCCTGTCCAGGTCTCTCTGTATGGTGGAACAGCCTTCTGGTGTGTCAGCCACCCCTCCCCCCAGTTTTGTGTCATCAGCGAACATGCTGAGGGTGCCCTCTATCCCTTCATCCAGGTCATTGATGAATGTATTGAAGAGGACTGGACCCAGTACTGACCTCTGTGGAACACCACTTGTCACTGGCCTCCAACTAGACTCTGTGCCCCTAATCAGTACCCTCTGAGCTCTGTCTTTCAACCAGTTATCTATCCCCCCCACTGTCCATTCATCTAACCCACACTTCCTAAGATTCCCTATGAGGATGCTGTGGGAGACCATGTCAAAAGCCTTGCTGAAGTCAAGGCAGACAATATCCACTGCCCTCCCCTCATCTATCCATCCAGTCCTGCCATTGTAGAAGGCTATCAGATTAACCAGACATCATTTCCCCTTGGTGAATCTGTGTTGACTACTTCCAATAGCTTTCTTTTCCTCCACATTCCTTCATTCTCCACCTATTCCTAGGCTCCATGGAAAGCTCTGCTCCTTCCAATTGTTTCCTTCAGGATTTTCCCTATCTTTTTTCCTTCTTCCCACCCTTACGAATGGCTATCTCTATCTGACAGTTATTTATTCTTCTATCGCAATGCTGCTGTTTGCTTTCTCATAGAATCTTTAGCACATTTCCCATTCTACTCCTCATCAATGTACCTTGAAATAACACATCAATTTCCTTCTCAAGCTTATCTATTTCAGTACATTTTCTGATAAAGAACCTGATGTTTATGTGCATCGGTCCAATAACTTCAAGCTTTGGACAAGTGTTCCTGTGAACAGAGGACCAAATTCTGCTACTCTCTTCTGTACCCTTCTCCCCATCTGGAGTAACTCTACTTGCTGTAGAAAAGCATACAGTTGGGCAGGGGGGGACCGTGAAAGAACATGTCTTGGTCTTGCAAGTTAAAAATGAACGGTCTTATAGGGGATTACTTTTATGCAGAAACTCAAGGTTTTTCCTGTCTACATCCTGTCCACCTATTGTGAGGGCTTTAATGCAAATTGAGGTTGAAGTTTTGCACAATAGTATGTTGTAGTGGGTTGACCTTGGCTGGATGCCAGGTGCCCACCAAGCTGCTCTATCATTCCCCCTCCTCAGCAGGATGGGGGGGAGAAAATAAGATGGAAAAAAAGTTGTGGGTCAAGATAAAGGCAGTTTAATAAAGCAAAAGCAAAGGCCACGCCCAGAAGCAAAGGAAAACAAAAGATTTTTTCTCTACTTCCTATCAGCAGGAAACGTCCATCCGCTTCCCGGGAAGTAGGGCTTCAGTACGTGTAGGGGTTGCTCTGGAAGATAAACATCTAATAACGAATTTCCCCCCCTCCTCCTCCTTTTTCTTAGCTTTTATTTCTGTGCAGACCTCATATGGTATGGAATATCTCTTTGGTCAGTTTGGGTCAGCTGTCCTGGCTTTGTCCCCTCCCAAGATCTTACCCACCCCCAGCCTACTAGCCTTTGGGGGTGGGTGGGTAAGTGGGGAATGTTGGAGAGACAGCCTTGATGCTGTTCCAGCACTGCTCAGCAGTAGATAAAACACTGGTGTGTTATCAACACCTTTCTAGCTACCAATACAAAGTACGGCACTATGAGGGCTACTATGGGGAAAATTAACTCCATCTCTGCCAGACCCAATGCACATGTTTACACTAAATGCAATTTCCCTTAAGGTGCAAATCTGGTCTGGGTATATTCGTAAAAGTGAGATATTGGAAGCATGTTTTAGTATTACATTAGTATAACTGATTAATACTCACGTGCTTCAGTAGGCTTTTGGACACTTGGAAGATGCTTCAAAACTTAAGGAGAGGAAAGTAGTTGGCTACAAATGTAAATTTTGTGTGGAAGTTCATCCAACGCTTCGGGCCATCTGTAATCATCTCTGTAAGCATGTCCAGTATGGGAATGTTTCTTCTGTGTCAGCTGCAGTAAAGGTGAGAATTCTGTGAACCGACAACATTTTTTGTTTGATATTGAGGCCTAAGTGAAAGCCCATAGAGGGATCCCATGGAGTCAAATGGGTTTTGGATTAGATATTCTGAACAGTTAAGCATGACATTCTAATCTAATTCTTCAGGTTTCTATAGCACGTTTTGTTTAAGATATTTTGACTTTCTTCTGCTCTTCATCTGGGGCACAAAAACTATTTAGTTCACATTTCTTAATTGTCACAAAGGAATGATATCACAGATGACTGAAAGGCTTGATTTATGATCAGGAGCTTCTCCCTCAGCTGTTCTGGGCTACTTTTCTGCTTTCTTACACTCTTTAAAGTGTGGGGTTTTTTTTAATTTTTTTTTCTCCAACCCATATGCAGAAGTGAAATTATAGTGCTGCAAACACATATTCAAGTAGCCAGCTGATCCAGGGGTCCGATTCAAGTGCTTAATTGTAAATGTGCTGCTGTTTACTCCCTATGCAAGTGGAGACCACCTAGAATGTCTCTGAGGACAGGCTGTGCTCCACAGCCAGCTTTACAGGATATCAGCAGGGGATGTTCAGGTGCGGTAAGGTTGCAGGAACTGGTCATGCAGCTCTCCTTTTCTTGCTGCAGTGAATACTCAGCAAAATCTCATTCTGTAGTCCTTAAAATGTGACTTAAAGCATGCCCATTTCGTGATATCAACTATGTGCTGTGTAAAGTAGCTGAGTCCTTCAGAGTCTAAACGGTTCTATCTAAGAGCTTTCATTGTCCTTCTGCTGACCTTCCTTTAGCTTATCCAATACTACTGACAGAATGGGATGCTTCCCTTCTATGAAATGATTACTGCTCTTTTCCAGCTTCTCAAGTAAAGTTTATGTGGGGTCAATACCATCTTTTGAGCAAGTAGATACTAAACAGCAGGGAACAAAAACTAAAATCCAAGGCCCAAAAAACATGGTATAAATATACTTTTCAGTTTTAATGTTGCTGCAAAATGTGTGCTATGCTAATTAACGCTTAGGAAAGGGACCAAGAGATGGGTTGTTTCTTTTTCAATGTATATATGTATATATAACTAAAGACTAGGCTCTCTTTATACAGAAAGTCATTAGTGTAGTATGGTAGGGATACCTTTAGAAAGTAAATGCAGTGGGAAACCTAGATATTAAAATTAATACATAGGAGAGACTGAGGGGCAGAAGGGAGAGAGAATTGATGGCTTTGGGGGGGTGTGTTTTTTAGCAGGAAGCTGAAGATTCTTCAAGCACAACTTTGGAGGGTTTTGAGGGAGCCAAAGACCCTGGCACTGTGGAATTTACAGAAGCTGAATCTGGAGCATCCTTGGAAGATGAAACCAGGCCTGGGGGCTACCACTGCAGCCAGTGTGACCGGGTTTTGATGTCTATTCAGGGTCTGCGATCTCATGAGAGGAGTCACTTGGCTCTGGCCATGTTTACCCGGGAAGACAAGTACAGCTGCCAGTATTGTTCCTTTGTCTCGGCTTTCAGGCACAAGTAAGTTATGGTTTGTTTTCAACAGAAGTGCAGACTAGCACGACTGGTTTTTATGTTGGTTGACATTGAAGGAGAGCACACTCAATTTGATTTCAAGACGTGTTTTTCTCTTTCTCAGGATTTAGGTATTTTCTATGCCCCCAAACTTTTTACTATTGCCCATGACTATAAAAAGTCCCATTTTTATATCTTCTTGGATTCAAGTTCTCTTTTTGTTGTGTGTAGGGCAAATACACACCAAGCAAAAGATGCCCACCACTTATGCAGTCCTGTCAAATGCATGAAATTAAAAAAAAACATAAAGAGGAAAAAGTATTTTTCACTAGCCTTTCATGTAACTACCTTATTTTTAAAGAGTAGAGAGATTTCATTTCTAGTGTTGAACAGTTATCACAAACCAATCTTAAAGTTAGATTTTTTTTCTTATTTGTGTTGTGCAATTTTAGTCTATGAACATAGTCTTCACATTCGTGTGGTATACTTGGAATGGGTTGAGGAAATCACCCCTTACCTCCTGTGACCCATGAAAAACACATGGTCATAATAAATAATCACGTTCCTCATGACTTATTTCTTTGCCTACAGCTAGGAAGCTTTAGAATTCTTTTAATCATATTTATTCATGGCTTGCCATAAAGAAATGAGGTTTGTTGGATTTTTTTTTTTACTGACATCCCGGACTGCCATATTTCTGTAGCTTCTGGGAGGGGGAGAACTGTCCCGTTCCCCCATCCTGTGTCCATCCCCCTTCCCCCCAAAGAAGAGAGATCCAGGTGCATGTTTAACATAGGCATTGATAGCACTGTCACCCTTAAATTGTGTGAAGTTGTTACTGTTCTATAATTAAAAGTATGTGGGAAAGAAAGCATGATATAAGAAATATTTATAAACCCTTGTGTTAGAAAAGCAGCATTTCTGTCAATATCACAGCATGGTTCCTGTGTGGGTGAGCAGCAGGGCATAATAGTCCAAGGGCTGGGCAGGACATGGCAGTCTCATTAACATCCTGGATCTGAGCTGCTGGCAAGCACCAAACCTCCCTGTACAGCAGGTCAGGTCGGCATCTCCCCTGCAGAAGGGAGTCTCCTGCTACTATCACTCACCACTTCCCCCGGGTACTGTTGCATGATTCAGGCGCAGCCAGCTCTGATGCTTCATTGGACAAAGCTCCCATCCCCTCATCTGCAACCAGATGCAGAACTGTGGAACCTATTCTGTAGTTGCAGATCTTCTGGCGAAGCAGGAGCTGTCCTCCCAGTGCCAGATATCACAAACTTCCAGCCTTTACCATCTTGGTAGTCTCCATTTCCCAACCTGGTAAACACAGATGTTGGCTGCCCCTCCTTCAGTAGAATTGGGAGTTTAGGCTCTTGTCTCTGCAGGATCTCTGAGAAGATCCTGTTAATCTTTTTCTCATTATCTCTGATGTTGTGCAGTTGTCTGACCTTCTGCAGCTCCTTTAACCTGGTAACACAGCTCCTCAACCAGTGCACACCTCCTGTAGGCAAGGAGACAGTTTTCCTCTGTTCCATTCTCAGTGAGAAGCCTCAGACATTCCCTGTAGTCCCAGATAGAATAGAATAGAATAGAATAGAATAGAATAGAATAGAATAGAATAGAATAGAATAGAATAGAATAGAATAGAATAGAATAGAATAGAATAGTACAGTTCAGTTGGAAGGGACCTACAACAATCATCTAATCCTACTGCCTGACCACTTCAGGGATAACCAAAAGTTAAAGCATATTATTAAGGGCATTGCCCATATGCCTTTTAAACACTGACAGGCATGGTGCATCAGCCATCTTTCTAGGAAGCTTGTTCCAGTGTTTGACCGCTCTCTCAGTAAAGAAATGTTTCCTAATGTCAAGTCTGAACCTCCCCTGATGCAGCTTTGAACCATTCCCACACATCCTGTCCCTGGATCCCAGGGAGAAGAGATCAGCACCTCCCTCTCCACTTTTCCTCCTCAGGAAGCTGTAGAGAGCAATGAGATCACCCCTCAGCCTCCTTTTCTCCAAACTAGACAAACCCAGAGTCCTTAGCCACTCCTCATAGGACATTCCTTCCAGCCCTTTCACCAGCTTGGTTGCTCTCCTCTGGATGCATTCAAGGACCTTCACATCCTACTTAAATTGTGGGGCCCAGAACTGCACACAGTACTCAAGGTGAGGCCGCACCAATGCTGAATACAGCGGGCTAATCACCTCTTTTGAGTGGCTGGTTATGCTGTGTTGCACCCCAGGATGCAGTTTGCCCTCTTGCCTGCCAGGGCACACTGCTGACTCGAGCCTACTGTCGACCAGCACCCCCAGAACCCTTTCTGCAGGGCTGCTCTCCAGCCACTCCTCTCCCAATTTATACTTATGTCCGGCATTACTCCATCCCGGTGCAGAATCTGTCATTTTGACTTGTTAAATTTCATGCTGTTGATGATGATTGTCCAATGCTCCAATTAACCCAGATCCCTCTGCAAGGCCTCTCATCTCTCGAGAGAGTCAACACCACCTCCCAGGTTGGTATCATCAGCAAACTTGCTAATGGTGCATTTAACTCCTGCATCCAGATCACTGATAAAAATATTGAAAAGAACTGGCCCTAGAACTGAGCCCTGAGGAACGCTGCTGGCGACCAGTCACCAGCCAGATGTAACCCCATTAACTAAAACCCTTTGAGCCCCGCCATTCAGCCAGTTCTTTACTCAGCGCACCGTGTGCCTGCTCACAGTTGGACAACTTGTCCAGAAGGATGCTGTGAGGGACAGTATCAAAAGCCTTACTAAAATCCAGAAAAACTACATCCATCGCCTTCCCTTCATCCACTAGGCGGGTGACCTTATCATGGAAGGATATCAAATTAGTTAGATAGGACTTTCCCTTCGTGAACCCATGTTGACTGTGCCTTATACATTGTCCTTTAAATGCCTTTCAATAGTACCCAGTATAATCTTCTCCATAATTTTTCCAGGAACTGAGGTTAGACGAACAGATCTGTAGTTTCCTGGGTTTTCCCTCATGCCCTTCTCGAAATTGGAATAACATTGGTCCAGCCAGTGGGGACCTCCCCAGGAGAAGGAAAAAAAAAACCTCGTATGTTGAGATAAAGAGTTAATTAGAACAATAACAGAAAACGAAAATAACAATAATAATAACTAATAATAATGACACCGGTCACTCTCACCGCCTGGTGAACTGGCACCATCCTGAACAGTGATTGCGGATTTCCTCCCCCCCCAGCCAACCCCCATTTATATACCGAGCATGATGTCTATAGTATGGAATATTCCTGTTGGCCATTCTATTGTTCTATCTATGCTCCTTCTCAAGAGCTGAAAAGAGTCCTTGAAAAGTATAAAACATCGCTTGGCAACAACTAAAACTATATGCATTACTGACATTCTTTTCACAGCAATCACTATAAAGAAAATTAACTTTCCCAGCTGAAACCAGGATAGTTCCACGAGGAGTTCCCTGTTCAGCCAAGCTGGTCTTCTGCCCTGCTTGACTTTTGACACAATGGGATTGCCTGCTCCTGTGCTTCTGAAAGGTGGTTCTTAAAAACTGACCACTCTCATGGACACCTAAGCCCTCAAAAGCAGACCCCCAGGGGACACTGCTAAGTAGCTCCCTGAATAGCTTAAAGTTTACTCTCCTGAAATCCAGGGTAGCAACTCTGCTGACCTTTTTTCTCATTACACTGAAAATTTTAAACTCAACCATTTTGTGATCACTGTGGCCAAGACTAGGCCAAGGCCTACTATCCACATCTCCTATGAGTCCTTCTCTATTCAGAATTAACAAGTCTATGAGGGCATCTTTCCTAGTTGGCTCACTGAGTACTTGTGACAAGAAGGTATCTTCCACAAACTTCAGGAGTTTCCCAGACTTGCTCATCACAGCAGTATGGCATTCCCAGTTGATGTCTGAGAAGTTGAAATCTCCCACAAGGACCAGGGTTACTGATCCAGAGATTTCTCTTAATTGCCTATAGAATAACTCATCAGTGCTTACATCCTGGCTGGGCGATCAGTATTAGACACCCACTACATCATCTCTTTTGTTTTCCATCCCCCTAATGCTCACCCAGAGGCTCTCAACCACATCATCCCTAACTGTACAGTCTGTACAGCCAAACCTCTCCCTCATATAGTGCGACACCTCCATCTTGCCTGCCCTGCCTATCCCTGCTGGACAGCCTGTAGACCTCCATTCCAGCACTCCAGTCATGGAACTCATTCTGCCAAGTCTCACTAATATCAATGACATAGGTCTGGGAACAGACCAATGCTTCCAGTTCATCCTGTTTGTTTCTCATACTGCGTGCATTGGTGTACAAGCATTTCAGATGTACTCTTAAACCCTCAGCACTCCCTGGAGCAGTGTAAATGTTCCTATTAGCATTGCCACCCTCAGATGATGCCATGCCAACCCTTGGCTTACCTTCAGCTGTCTTGATGGTATCCCCTTCCCCCATCAATTCTAGTTTAAAATCCTCTCAATCGGTCCTGCCAGCTTATGAGCAACGAAGTATTTCCCCCATCAGGACAGGTGGATCCCGTCAGGCCCCAGTGTACCTTGTGTCTCACAGACTCTTCCATGGTTATAAAAACCAAAGTTCTGGTGGAGGCACCATTCCTGGAGCCACGTATTGATGTCTTGGGCATGCCTGTTTCTTCCATTGACTCTCCCCATTACTGGGAGGACTGAGGAAAACACTAGCTGTGCTGAATCTTTTAGTATTCTTCCCAGGGCCCTGAGATCTCTTTTGATTGACCTTGGCCTTCTTGTTCCTGTGTCATTAGTACCCATATGAAAGAGCAGGAGTAAGTAATAGTCTGAAGGCTGTACTAAGCTCATCGGTCATCTGGGTACATCCCTGATTCAGGCCCCAGGAAGGCAGCAAATTTCCCTCAGAAGAGGATCTAGTCTGCAAATGGGTGCCTCCATTCCACTCAGGAGAGAGTCACCGATGACCATAACTCGCCGTTGTTTTTTTCTCAGCACTGGTCTTAATGCAGGTCTTGATGTGAGGGGATTGGTTGATCTGACCTTGATGAGAGTATTTGCACAGATTCCTCCTCTTCTATCTCAACATGTCCTTCCTCTACCATACCCAGACACTCATACCTATTCTGTAAAGGTAGCTGAGAGGGTAAGAAGGGGTTCCTCTTACAGTTCCATGCAGTAACTTGTAACATGGAAAGCTGCATCCTTCCTCAGGAGCTCTTTGAGTACAAGCTTCTGATGTGCCAGGGGTAGTTGTTACAGTTGGTGCTGAGTTTGAGATATGCACTGTATACATCTTTGGTAATCTGTTTTAGTTTTATACCATCTATTTAAAATGTGGGGTTTTTTTACTGAAATACTGACCACAAATGTTTAGCCTCTCTTATTTAGGAGACATACTGGTACTCCGGAGAAATGGGGAAAAAATTATCTTACCACAAACTCCCTGTTAGATTTATGATAATATTATGTTTCTATGAAGTAGCCTTGAAATTGGATATATGGTCTAGTTTTTGGTTTTGCTGTCATTAGATCTTTGAATACACAGACTTTGGTGTTAGCACTGGTAAACAGGGATTTTCTTGGCTCAGGCTCTGTCAGTGTGAGCCTAAAGATCCTGTGAGACCCTCTGTAGTGTGAGGGTCTGGAGTAGGCTCCATTTGATCTAGATCTTGATATTCAGTAGAAAAAAACAGGATAATTTAGATCAATTAATAGGAAATAAAGCTAAAGTATGCCTGGAACTATTAGGATGGTGGTTTGGGGGGGATGATAAATAAACCAACCCTTTCCAAACTTGTCCATACCTTCTTGTTGTTTCACTGCTGTGCATAAACAGGCTCAGACTACTCTTATATCACAAAGCATTAATATTCCCAAAGAAGAGGCTGTATTGGAAATGTCTCCATCCTGATCTGAAGCTATGGATGTGGGTGATGAATTCTCCCCCCCTTCAATGTCAGGCTTTTTGCTGCTCTGATTTCCCCTGCAGTAAAATAGCATCTGGTCTTTTCCACCTCTTCTTCTGTTGTTGAGCTTCATGCAGGGTTTCACAGTCCATTACATCTGAAACTCTGCCACTTTTTACTCCTAAAATCATTGACTATAGACAGGTTGCTGGTACCTTCCCCCCAGAGTGGGCTATCTAATCTGCTTTTGCTGCTGTAACCAAATGAAGGTAGAGCTAGATAAATATTTTCCTTTCCTTAGGAGGAGAAAAGGGGGCATATTTTCACAAAAGCACTTCACAGAAAAATCCTGTACTATTTTTATTGTTCTGTTTGGGATTTTTCTTGTTTGTTTTTGTTTTTTCCTCAAATAGCCTTTATCCTATAAGCAACTCTCTTGTTAGTCTGGATCGGGTAAAATTTAATTGATAGTAATTTTGCCCTATTGAGTTAAAGTGGCTTGCATTCTGTGTGGTAAAATTGGTTACAGATCTCATTCTTCCTCAGATTAGACTCTGCCTTGTTCTATAAGCAGACCCGTTGGATATAAAGAACCAGCATGAGAAGGATAGCTGAGCCTGGCCTGCTCTTATTTAAAATTTATTTTTGTTACTAGGTTTTTGGCTTGCATCTGAAGGAATAGCTAAAATGATTTACTATTTTGTTTCCTTTTTTTGTCTGTCTTTTGATCAGTCTGGATCGCCATATGCAGACTCATCATGGGCACCATAAGCCATTCCATTGCAAGCTCTGTCCATTCAAGTCCTCTTACAATAGCTGCTTGAAAACCCATATACTCAAAGCTCATGCTGGTAAGTCAATCAGTTCCTTGCTCGTGCTCTCCCTTGTCCTCCCTTGATCTCTTTCTCTTGCTGTCAGGCACACATACCTGCTGTTGTGTGCTCCCTCTTGCTCAGCCTCACATGCAGCCATGCTTGTTCTCTCTCTCTCCCTCCCTTGTGGGCAGTCACACGTGCTCTCTGCACTCTCTTGCGTGGTCACAAGCTCTTCTTGTGCGGTTGTACACTCTCCCTCCCTCATGTGTGGTCATGTGCTCCCTCTCACTTTTGTGTGTCCCCTCTCAATCAACCTTGTGCTCTCGCTCTCCTGCTTTCCCTCTCTCCCTCACATGCAGTCATACTCACTCTTCCTCTCTATCTAGGTTGTGATGTCCCTCTCTCACGTGTGGTCTCTGTTTGTCATGTGTTATCCTTCTCTCTTGCTTGCTTGCTCTCATGATTGTGCTTGCTCTCCCTCTTCATATGCAGCTGTACTCCCCATGAGCTGCTGCTTTCTTGCTTCCTCTCACTCTAATAGTCATGTGCTCCCTGTTGCTCAGCCTTGTGCATGGTTGTGCTCACTCTCCCTCTCTAGGTTGTGCGTGCTTTTCCTCTCTTGGGTGTAATGGCACATGCTGTCCCTCAGTCACAAATTCTTTATGTCTGTGGCTCCCTCTCTCGCAGACGAGTGCTCTCTCTCACAGACCATTGTATGCTCTCCCTTGTGCACAGTCATGTTTGCTCTCCTTCTCTGGGTCACATTCTCCCTGTATCTCATGTGTGGTTGTGTATGCTCCCTTCCATTCTCTCTGTCTCGCTCTCGGGGGACATGCTTGTTCTCCCTCTCTGTTGCTCCCTCCTGCGCTCCCTTGCGCCTGGTCACCTGCTCTACATTTCTCCAGGTCTGGCTAGGTTTCTCTTCCTTGTGGTTTCTCCCTCTCACGTGCTCCCTACAGCGGTCATGTGTTTGCTGTTGCTAGCTTTCCCTTCCTCTCTTGGTGAAGGTCTTGCACTCTCTTTCTTGGTCATGCACTCTGTTTCTCGCAGTCACATGCTCTCTGTCACATGCTCTCTATCAGTCATATCATCTTCCTCTCTATGTTTAAGAAACGTCTAGATTTGGCACTTCAGGGCATGCTCTGAAGGGCAGAGATTGTAGGTTGTTGGGGTTTTTTTGGTTGTTTTTTTTGTATGTGTGTGTATGGTTGGACTTGATGATCTCAAAGGTCCTTTCCAACCATGAAGATTCTATGATTCTATGAAGATTCTATGTCTCTGGCATGGTCATGCGCTCTTTCTCTCTTTGTAACACAGTGTCTCAGTCTGTGTTGGTCTTTCTTCCTGTTGCTCTCAGTCTGGGACTCTGCCGTGTGCACTGGCTCATTCTGTCTTGTGTGTGCTGTCATGCTTTCTGTGTCGTGCTCTCGTGCATGCCCACTCTGGGTCACATGCACTCTTGCTCTTTCTTTAGGTTGTGCACTCTTGCATGCACGCACTCTCCCTCTCAGTGAGTTGCATCCTTGCGCGCTCTCTCTCTCTCCCCTCCCTGCCCTGGGACACGTGCGTGTGCATGTGCTCTCTCTCCCTGGGGCATGCACACGTGTATGCTCTCTCCCTGCATTGCATGTGCCTCTCTCACTGCATTTTGTGCTCCACGGGTTGCACACTCATGCTCTCTCTCTGAGTCTTGCATTCTCTTTCTGGGTTGTGCTCTCTTGGTAATTCATGCTCTCTGGAGTGTGCATTTGCTCTGTGGGTTGCATGCTCTCACACACTCTCTCTGGGTCTTGTGCTCTCTGCCTTGTGTGATCCTCTCTCAATCTGTGTTGCACATGCTCTCTCTGTCTCTTGGTACACTCTTGATTGAGCACTATCTCTGCATTGTGCAGTCCTTTGGGCCCTACTCCCTTTGGGCACGCACTCTGTCTCCTGGGGTTTTGTGTGCACTCTTGCATGATCTCTCTGGGTTATGTATGTGCTTATTCTCTGGGCCATTTGAGTTCTTTCTGGGATGTGCACATGCACTTGCTTTTGGTTGTGCATGTGCATTCTCACTCTGGGTCACATATACTCACTCTCTCCCCTGGTCAGGCATGCATGCTCTTGCATGCTCTTGGTCTAGACTGCAATCTCTCTCTTGCTCTGGGCTGTGCATGCTCATGCTCGCTCTCTCTGGGTGGTGGGCATCTGCATAGTCTATCTGGATCATGTGCACGCTCATTTTGTCATGCATGCTTTTCTCAGGGTCACGCTCTGGGGCATGCGTCCTCTTTCACTCTCTGGGGCATGCATTCTGCCTTTCTCTGGGTCACATAGCATCACAGAATCATAGAATAGTTTGGATTGGAAGGGACCTTTAAAGGTCATCTAGTCCACATACCACCACCCCCCCCACCCCCCCCCCCGCAATGAGATGGGACATCTTCAAGTAGATCAGGGTGCTCAGAGCCCCATCCAACCTGACCTTGTATGTTCCCGGGGATGGGGCATCTACCACCTCTCTGGGCAACCTGTTCCAGTGTTTCACCACCCTCATTGTCTAAATCTACTCTCTTTTAGTTTAAAACCGTTAGCACTTGTCCTATCGCAACAGGCCCTGCTAAAAAGTTTGTCCCCATCTTTCCTGTTAGGCCCCCTTTAAGTACTGAAATGCTGCAATAAGGTCTCCCCAGAGCCTTCTCTTCTCCAGGCTGAACAACCCCAACTCTCTCAGCCTGTCCTCATAGCAGAGGTGCTCCAGCCCTCTGATCATTTTTGTGGCCCTCCTCTGGACCTGCTCCAACAGGTCCATGTCTTTTCTGTACTGAGGACTCCAGAGCTGGACGCAGTACTCCAGGTAGGGTCTCACCAGAGCGGAGTAGAAGGGCAGAATCACCTCCCTCAACCTGCTGGTCATGCTTCCTTTGATGCAGCCCAGGATACGGTTGGCCTTCTGGGCTGCAAGCGCGCATTGCTGGCTCATGTCCAGCTTTTCATCCACCAGTACCTCCAAGTCCTTCTCAGCAGGGCTGCTCTCCATCCCTTCATCCCCCAGCCTATATTGATACCAGGGGTTGCCCCAACCCAGGTGTAGGACGCACTTGGCATTGTTGAACCTTATGAGGTTTACACAGGCCCACTTCTCGAGCTTTTCCAGGTCCCTCTGAATGGCACCCTCAGGTGTGTTAACCACACTACTCAGCTTGGTGTCATCTGCAAACTTGCTGAGGGTGCTCTCAATCCCACTGTCTATGTCATTGATGAAGATATTAAACAGTACTGGTCCCAATACGGATCCCCGAGGGACACCACTTGTCACTGATCTCCATCCGGACATTGAGCTGTTGAGCACTACTCTTTGGATGCGACCATCCAGCCAATTCCTCAACCACCGTACAGTTCATCCATCAAATACATATCTCTCTAATTTACAGAGAAGGATGTTGTGGGGACCGTATCAAAGGCCTTACAGAAGTCCAGATAGATGACTTCTGTAGCTCTTCCCTTGTCCACTGATGTAGTCACTCCGTTGTAGAAAGCCACTAGGTTGGTCAGGTGGGACTTGCCCTTGGTGAAGCCATGCTGGCTGTCTCGAATCTACTCCCTGTCCTCCATGTGCCTTAGCATAGCTTCTAGGAGGATCTGTTCCATGATCTTCCCAGGCACAGAGGTGAGGCTGACAGGGCGGTAGTTCTCAGGGTCCTCCTTTCTCCCCTTTTTAAAAATGGGTACAATGTTTCCCTTTTTCCAGTCACTGGGTACTTCACCTGACTGCCATGACTTTTCAAATATCATGGAGAGTGGCTTGGCAACTACATCAGCCAATTCCCTCAGGACTCTGGGATGCATTTCATCAGGTCCCATAGACTTGTGTATATTCAGGTTCTTCAGGTGCTTCTCCTACGATGGGAGGGACTTTGCTCCCCCAGTCCCTGCCTTTCAGTCCATCCACTTGAGAGGTGTGGGGAGAGAGGTTGCCAGTGAAGACTGAGGCAAAAAGGTTTTGAATACCTCAGCCTTCTCCTCATCCATTGTTACCAGTTTGCCAGTTTTGTTCCTCAGGGGGGATACACTTTCTTTGACCTTCCTTTTCTGGCTGACATACCTGTAGAAGCCCTTCTTATTATTCTTTGTGTCCCTTGTGAAGTTCAGCTCCAGCTGCACCTTGGCCTTCCGGACCCCATCCCTACATAACTGGGCAGCGTCCCTATACTCTTCCCAGGATACCTGTCCCTGCTTCCACTGCCTGTGCATTTCCTTCTTGACCCTTAGTTTGACCAGCAGGTCTCGACTCAGCCGTGCTGGTCTCTTGCCTTCCTTTCCTGATTTCTTACACCTGGGGATTGAGAGCTCTTGCACATTATGCAAAGCATCCTTAAAGATCTGCCAGCTCTGTTCTGCTCCCTTGTCCCTGAGGGCTGTTTCCCAGGGGGGTCCTATTGACTAACTTCTTGAACAGCTGAAAGTTTGCTTTCCTAAAATTCAGGGTCCTGACTTTACTCTTCACCTGATCCATTTTCCTCAGGACTGTGAGCTCCACCAGTGCATGATCACTGCAGCCCAGGCTGCCTCCAGTCTTGACGTCACCGATTAGCTCACTAGCGTTGGTGACCAACAGGTCCAGTATTGCATCCCCTCTGGTAGGACTGTCTGTTACCTGGCTTAAGAAGTTATCCTCAATGCACTCCAGGAGTCTCCTGGATTGCCTACAGCCTGGCTGTACCATGCTACTTTTCCAGCAGATGTCAGGGTGGTTGAAGTCCCCCAGCAGGATGAGAGCCTGCGAGCATGCTGCCTTCTGGAGCTGGAGTAAGAAGTCTTCATCAATGGCTCCCCTTAATCAGGCGGCCTGTAGTAGACACCAACCACAAGGTTCCTGTTGTTGCCTTGGTCTCTAAGTCTTACCCATAAGCTTTCAACCTGCTCGTGGCTATTCTGAGACAGCTCTTCACACTCATAATTTCTTGATGTAGAGGGCAACGCCTCTGCCCCTCCTTCCTTGCCTGTCCCTTCTGAACAGCCTGTAGCCATCGATAGCCGCACTCCAGTCATGGGATTTGTCCCACCAAATTTCAGTAATGACAACTAGGTCGTAGCTTTCCAGCAGCACGGTGGCTTCCAACTCCTCCTGTTTGTTGCCTATGCTGCATGCATTGGTGTAGAGACACTTCAGCTAGGCTGTTGACCGTATCACCTTCTTAGAGGAATGCCCCTTAATTCCTTTGAGGTATTTCACTGGTGTTTTCCTGTCGGTTCCTATTACCTCAGGAGCCCCTGGTTCATCTCCGTAAGACTTCAAGTGTGCTGCAGTGTAGCCAGCACATCTCAGAGCAACAGGATGAGGGCCCTTGCTAGCACCCTGTCCCTCTAACCTTGGTGTGTCATCCCACCGCTTGTCATGGGCAAGCCTGATATTGTATTATAATTATATATTTTGCTTGAGCTCTCCCTCGAGAGAGCGTGCACTCTTGCTCTCTGGGTCAAATGCTCTCTCTTTCTGTGTCATAAGCTTTGGGTTGCATGGACACACTCTTGCTCTCTGGGTCACATTCTTTGGGACCTGTGCGATCTCTTGCTCTTTGGGTCATGTGTGCACTTTCTCTCTGTCTCTGGGTCACACATGTGCGCTCTCTCTCTCTCTCTGGGTTATGCGTTCTATTTGTATCTCTGGCTCAAGATAGATGGTTGCCTGCCTTTCTCTTTATCTCTGGGCCACCCTCTTTCTCATTCTCGTCCTCTCTGACACCCTCTCTGGGTTAATCCCTCTCTGTCTCTTTTTCTCCTCAGGTCGACCTTTATCTGTATTTACCTCTAGGTTGCCCCTCCCCTCCTCCCCTCTCGGCATTTCTCTCTTTCTGGGTTGACTTCTGTTGTACCCACTCTCTCTCCCTCTGGGTCACCATCTCTCTCTCCTTTTGGTTCCCCATCCCCTTTTTGACTTGCCTTCTCTCTCCCACCATCCCCCATGCCCCTCATCCCGCTTGGCTGACCTCTTGCTCTCACTTTATCTCTCTTTCTCTCCCTCTCTGTGGGTTACCCTCTCTCTATGGGTTGCCATGCCTCTCCTTTGGGACATCCTCTCACCCTTTCTCTCTGGATCGACCTCTCTGGTGTGCTCTTTGTGTCTCTCTCTCTCGGATACCCTCTTTCTCTCTCTGGGTCTCATTCTGGGTCTACCTGCCCCTGTCTTTTTCTCTCTGGGTTGACCTCTGTGTGTCTTTCTCTCTTGGTTGCCCCACACACACTTCTGGGCTGACATCTCTCTCTCTCCCTCCCCCTCCCTCTCTCTCCTCCCCTCTCCTCCACCCTGTCTCTCTGTGGGTCTCTTGCTTCTTCTCTCTCTGGGTTGCCACACCACCACCCCTGTGTTGTGCTCACTCTCCCTCCCTTTGGTTCACGCCCATCCCTTTCTCTCTTCTCTTCTTGACAGACCTCTCTCCCTGTCCCACAATCTCTCTCTTCCTCTGGAACTCCCCCTCTCTCTTTTTCTGGGTTGAGCTGCCCCTCTCTCACTCTTTCTGGGTCGTGCACACTCATTCTCTTTGAGTTGCCCCCTATGTATGGGTGGTCACCTACTCCAGGCAGCGGTCTTTTTTTCTCTCTCTGGATCGCTTTCTCTGGGCTACACTTTCTCTCTCGCTGGGTCATCCTCACCATCTCTCTCTCTGGGTCAGGCTCTCTTTCTCACCGAGTCATGTGCATTCTCCCTTTCTGGTTTACACTGTCTCTCTCTCTGCGGGTCATGCTCTCTCAGTCACACTAGTGCTCTCTGAATCACACACACACCTGACTCACACACTCTTTCTCTATGGGCCATTTTTTCTCTGTCTGTCACACACACTCTCTCTCTGGGTCAGTCCCCCACCCCCTCCACCCTGCTGAGTTATGCTGTCTCCCCCCTCTAGGTCACGCTCCCCCCCCATGTTCACTCTGTCTCAGTGTCTGTGGGTGACACTCTTGGTCACATTCTCTATCTCTGTGTCACTTTCTCTCTGGGTCATGCGCTGTGTCTTTCTGGGTCACACACTCTCTGTCTCTCTCTCGGTCGCACTCTCTCTCTCTGGGTCACGCTCACTTTATATCTTTCTTTGGGTTACACTCTATCTGGTTCATGCAATCTCCCCCTCTGGGCCATGATTACATTCTCTCTGAGTCACACTTGCTCTCTGTCTGTCTTGGTCACACTCACTTTCTCTGTGTCATACTCTCTGTCTGTGTCATGCGCTCTCTCTCTTTGGGTCACATGCTTTCTCTGCCTCTTTGGATCACGTGCTCTTTCTTTCTCCCTCTCTGAGTGTCTCTCTCTCTGGGTCACGCGTGGTCTCTGGGTCAGTCACATGTTCTTTCACTGTTTCTTTGTCACGCACACTCTTTCAGAGCACGTGCTCTCTATCTGTCTCACACATAAACTCTGCATTGGGTTCAAGCTGTGTCTTGGTCAGATGCTTGCTCGCTCATTGAGTTCAGAACACTCTCCCTCTTTGTAGCGCTCTCTCTTTCTCTGGGTCTCCCTTTTCCTCATTTGTTTCCAGTAAGTTCTTTAACAATATATCCTATTGTATAATAACCTTGTGGATCTTTTTCATCAGTCTTCCAGTAATACAGTGTTTCTGTGTCTTTCATTTGTTAAAAGTTTTTTTTTCTCTCTCTCTTGTAGATATTCTGTTATTTTATTTATACTTAGAGATGTGCATCATGCCTGTACATTTGTTTAAAGTGCCTTGTCAGTTGCAAAAATCCAGGTGTCTTTCACTCAGTTTCCTCATGCCCATTATCTTTTGGGGAGTGGTCAAACTCCATTTATTATAAAATGCATTCTTGCATAATAGCTAGAACTGTTAAGGGATGTTAGGAGCAGCTGCCTGTTCCAACAGTTCCAGCCCAGAACTTCGTCCTGCCTGGCCACTGGGACTAGTGGCTAGTCCAACTTGAAGTTTGCTAGCGAATACACACACACACCCCCATGCACACTCAGTTTGGGGAAGCCTGGCACCAGGCACATGGGCTGTGATCCACAGTCCCGCTCCAGCCACTGGCACAGAGCCTCTCACTCCCCTCACTCATACCAGTCCCTCCCAGTAGCTGCTTGTCAAGACACACACTATTCCTGCCCCAGTGGCTGGGAAGTTAAGGTGCTGCATGTGTATTGGGGCAATCCCAAACACAAATACAGGCTGGGCAGAGAATGGATTGAGAACAGCCCTGAGGAGAAGGACTTGGGGGTGCTGGTGGACAAGAAGCTCAACATGAGCCGGCAATGTGCGCTCGCAGCCCAGAAAGCCAACAGCATCCTGGGCTGCATCAAAAGAAGTATGGCTAACAGGTCAAGGGAGGTGATTCTACCCCTCTACTCTGCTCTGGTGAGACCCCACCTGGAGTACTGAGTCCAGCTCTGGGACCCCCAACATAAGAAGGACATGGACCTGTTGGAGCAGGTCCAGAGGAGGGCCACAAAGATGATCAGAGGGCTGGAGCACCTTTCCTATGAAGACAGGCTGAGAGAGTTGGGGTTGTTCAGCCTGGAGAAGAGAAGGCTCCGGGGAGACCTTATAGCAGCCTTCCAGTACCTAAAGGGGACCTATAGGAAAGCTGGAGACGGACTTTTTATAAGGGCATGTAGTGATAGGACGAGGGGTAATGGTTTTAAACTGGAAGAAGGGAGATTTAGATGAGATATTAGGAAGAAATTCTTTACTGTGAGGGTGGTGAGGCACTGAAACATATTGCCCAGGGAAGCTGTGGATCCCCCATCCCTGGAAGTGTTCGAGGCCAGGTTGGATGGGGCTTTGAGCAACCTAGTCTAGTGGGAGGTGTCCCTGTCCATGGCAGGGGGGTTGGAACTGGATGATCTTTAAGGTCCCTTCCAACCCAAACCATTCTATGATTCTGTGTTTTCACTCTGATTCAGACTGTAACCTAGAGTTTTTGCCGAGAGTCTAAATCATCTGGGACATGATGCTTTAGCTACATCTCAGCTGTTGAGATAGTCCCATGGAAAAATTTGAAGATACACTTATTATTTCAAAATAATAAAATGCAAAACTAGCAGTGGAAAATTTCTTAACTTTTCTGTGAAGTCACACTAATGAAAACTATAGCGTTGCCTCTGAAACCAAATGCATTTTCACAAGGTGCTGTCCACCTGAACTATTCTTGATAAATAGGGAATATATTTACTAGCTGTCTTCTAATTTCTTAATTTATAGTAGTCTTCAATTTTCTTTAATTTCTTATTGTGATTTTATGTTAAAAGTCAACAGGTGCCTGCCAGGAGTCACTTATATTCACCAGATTTTGGGGGTTTATATCTTTTTGTTCCTAGTTCATCCTTTCACATTAATCAGTCCAGCATACACGCTTTATGAAAATCATTTTCTTTATTTTTGTAAACTGATGATACCTCTGTGGCAATAATATTCAGATGCAGAATGCAATCTGAAAAGAAACCGTGTGACATTTTGTTTCACCATTTCAGACTCTGATCCTTTTCAGATACACCAATGTGGGTTTCTAAGAGTCTGTATTTTGTCCCTGTGATTAACATAGGAGTTTTGTGGTGGGTGGGTGTGTGTGGGGGGGTATTTTCATGTAGAATGACTGCTAATCTCTTTATGTGCTTGTTATGACTGGCTGTGATACTTTTTTTTCTCTTGTTCTCTTTTTGTTCACTTATTTTTGATGTTTGAAACAATTGTGTTCTAGAACCTTGTTTGTTAAATTTGTTGAGAAATGGAAAACATTTTTCTGCCTCTCTCATAACCAGAGCTCTCATCCTTCCATTAGTGTTTGTGAATGTTTCACTCTTGTATTAGTTTTGTCATTTTATGTACAACTTGCATGTAGTCAATGTAGCCCTTTTACCTGGAAGCAGCGCTTCCAGAGCAATTACTTGCCACGCATATCACATCACTTACATTGGACATTTCACTTTTTATTTCAGGTGCCTTCATGCTTAACACAGAACAAGTCTTGTTTTGGGAATTTGTTTCCTGTTGTATTCTGTCTTTATGACTTGGAATGTATTTGGAACCAAATTCACTATTGTTCATTATTTCTCTTCTTTCACTTCTTTTAATATTTTTCCGTAATATGCTTTCCCATAGCCCCATAAATACATACTGCTCTTGGTACTGCCATGTCCACTTCTTGTAGTAAACCAACCTTGACTTGGTTACTAGTTCTATGGAGCTCATTTCTGCCTGGAGGCAGGTTTCATATAAGGAAAATGGGATCCTACTCGAATTAAGTGCGGGGGGAGGCAGTGGGCAGTTTGTTTGTTGTTTAGGGTTTTTTTTAATTTTGGGTTTGGTTTTTTTTTTTAAGAACCTTAGTTAACATTTTATAGTTTCCTCCTGTTTTCTTTAGTTATGATTCTGGATGTGTTGCATGGAAAAACACAGAGGACTTCACCCCTGCTTTCCTCCCAAAGAAATTTGGAAATGCTATTTTCATCCAAGATTCTGTTTTCTTCTTATACCATGCAACACAAGTATGCTAAGAGTCTGGTCTTTGTTTTCTGGCATCAGTCATTTAACAAGGATCTAGAGCTGTCAGAAAACAAAACTTTGGACCCAAAGTGGGTATCTGTACCTGCAGTCTTCAGACTGTTTCAACAGAGAGACGCACATAGTTTGTTCTCTTTGGAGTAAGTCTCACACTGAAGGAGGCCATAGGAATTTTACTGATGAGTTCAGCAGGAAAAGAATGAGGATCACATTTTGTTTCTTTTGTGAACTGATGACTTGCCTGTATTTCGCTCACCCAGGTGAACATGCCTACAAATGTTCTTCCTGCACATTTTCCACCATGACAATCAGCCAGCTGAAAGAGCATTCATTGAGAGTGCATGGGAAAGCACTGACACTACCAAGATCCCGTGTTGTCAGCCTCTCAGCCTCACTTGGCTACCACACCTCCAAGAAACACACTTCTGCTGAAGAGGTGGAGGACTCTAATGGTAAGAGGTGCCTCAGAGCAAGAAATTAATTGTCTAAAATACTACTTAATGTTTTTATTTAAAACAAAAATTAAGGCAGCAATTAAGAAAAATCCAAAGTTGCATGAAAAGCAAGAATAAAGGTGGTGTTCTAGTACTTGACCTGCAGTCAAATCTCAACAGTTTATTCTTTACCAACTTATACTGCCAATGGTTGGCCTTTGGAATAAGTCAAGCTGACCATACTTTTCAGCAAAGATAGTTGCTGTTACAAAGGAAGCAAATAGCAGAACAGCTGTGGCTTTGAAAAATAGTTTTGTGCTCAGCATAAAAGTAGCTATATTTGGTGCAAATTTGCAGAAGAATTGTAGGAAAATGTATTGGGATTACGTGGCAAGGTTTTAGTAGAGGGTGGCTTCTGTGAGAAGAGACCAGGGGCTGATCCTATGCCAGACAGAGCCAGTTTCAGCTGGCTCCAAAATGGACCCAAAGCTGAGCCCATCAGCGACGCTGGTGGTGCCTCTGTGATAATATATTTAAGAAAGGGTAAAAAACACTGCGCAGCAGCTGTGAGAGAGAGAAGTGTGAAAAATATGAGAGAAGCAACCCTGCAGACACCAAAGTCAGTGAAGAAGGAGGGGGAGGAGGTGCTCCAGGCACCAGAGCAGAGATTCCCCTGCAGCCCATGGTGAAGACCATGGTGAAGCAGGTTGTCCCCTGCAGCCCATGGAGGTCCAAGGTATATCCAGATATCCAACCTGCAGCCCATGGATAAGACCACACCACAGCAGGTGGATATGCCCTGAAGGAAGCCAACTGAAGTGCATCTACACCAATGCACACAGCATGGGCAAGAAACAAGAGGAGTTGGAAGACTTTGTGCAGCTGTAAAACTATGATATAGTTGCCGTCACGGAAACATGGTGGGATGACTCGCATGACTGGAGTGCTGCAATGGATGGCTATAAACTCTTCAGAAGGGCTAGGCAAGGAAGGAGAGGTGGTGGGTTAGACCTGTATGTTAGGGAGTGTTTTGACTCTCTAGAGGTTGACGATGGTGACGAAAGGGTCAAGTGTTTATGTGTAAGAATCAGGGGAAAGGCCAACAAGGCTGCTATCATGGTGGAAGTCTGTTACAGACCACCCAACCAGGATGAAGAGGCAGATGAAATATTCTATAAGCAGTCAGGAGAAGTCTCACAATCGCTAGCCCTTGTCCTCATGGGGGACTTCAACTTACCAGATGTCTGCCGGAAATACAATACAGCTGAGAGGGAACAGTCTAGGAGGTTCCTGGGGTGTGTGGAAGATAACTTCCTGGCACAACTGGTGAGTGAGCCAACTAGGGCGGCCGGTCACAAGTGGTGTTCCCCAGGGCTCGGTATTGGGGACAGTTCTGTTTAATATCTTTATCAATGATCTGGACGAGGGGCTCGAGCGCAGCCTCAGTAGGTTTGCAGATGACACCAAGTTAGGTGGGAGCATCGACCTGCTTGAGGGTAGAAAGGCTTTGCAGAGGAATCTGGACAGGCTGAATCGATGGGCGAAGCCAATGGTATGAGGTTCAACAAAGCCAAGTGCCGGGTCCTGCACTTGGGTCACAACAACCCCATGCAGTGCTACAAGCTTGGGGAAGAGTCTCTGGAGAGCTGCCTGGCAGAAAAGGACCTGGGGGTGTTGGTCGACAGCTGGCTAAATATGAGCCAGCAGTGTGCCCAGGTGTTCAAGAAGGCCAACAGCATCCTGGCCTGTATCAGGAATAGTGTGGTGAGCAGGACTAGGGAAGTGATTGTCCCCCTGTACTCGGCACTGGTGAGGCCCCACCTGGAGTACTGTGTCCAGTTTTGGGCCCCTCACCACAAGAAAGACATTGAGGTGCTGGAGCATGTCCAGAGAAGGGCAACAAAGCTGGTGAGGGGTCTGGAGAACAAGTGTCATGTGGAGCAGCTGAGGGAGCTGGGGTTGTTTAGCCTGGAGAAAAGGAGGCTGAGGGGAGACCTTCTCGCTCTCTACAACTCCCTGAAAGGAGGTTGTAGTGAGGTGGGTATCGGTCTCTTCTCCCAAGTAACAGGCAATAGGACAAGAGGAAACGGCCTCGAGTTGCGCCAGGGGAAGTTTAGACTGGATATTAGGAAAAACTTTTACACTGAAAGAGTTATTAAGCATTGGAACAGGCTGCCCAGGGAAGTGGTTGAGGCACCATCCCTGGAGGTATTTAAAAGACAGGTAGACATAGTGCTTAGAGATATAGTTTAGTGATGGTTTTTGTCAGAGTTAGGTTGATGGTTGGACTAGATTATCTGAAAGGTCCCTTCCAACCTAGGCAATTATATGATTCTCGGAAGGCACCCTGCTGGACCTGTTGATTGCAAACAGAGAAGGACTTGTGGGTGATATGATGGTTGGAGGCTGTCTTGGCCACCGCGATCATGAAATGATAGAGTTTTCAATTCTCAGAGAAGTAAGGAGGGGAGTTAGCAGAACTGTTATCTTCTACTTCCAGAGGACAGACTTTGGCCTGTTTAGGGACATGGTTGACAGAGTCCCTTGGGAAGCAGTCCTGAAGGGCAAAGTAGTGCAGGAAGGTTGGACGTTCTTCAAGAAGTAAACCTTAAAGGCACAGGATAAGGCTATCCCCATGTGCCGAAAGACAAGCCGGCAGGAAGAAGACCATCGTGGCTGAACAGATAGCTTTGGCTGGAACTCAGGAAAAAAAAGGAGAGTTTATGACCTTTGGAACAAGGGGCAGGCAACTCAGGAACTCAGGAGGACTACAAAGATGTCATGAGGTTATGCAGGGAGAAAATTAGATGGGCCAAAGCCCAACTAGAACTTAATCTGGCTACTGCTGTAAAAGACAGTAAAAAATGTTTCTATAACTACAAGAGCAACAAAAAGAGGGTGAAGGAGAATCTCCATCCTTTACTGGATGTAGGGGGAAACATAGCGACAAAGGTTGAGGAAAAGGCTGAGGTACTTAATGCCTTTTTTGCTTCAGTCTTTAATAGTAAGACCAGTTGTTCTTGGGGTACCCAGCCCCCTGAACTGGAAGACAGGAATGTGGAGCAGCATGAAGCCCCCATAATCCAAGGGGAAATGGTTAGTGACCTGATACACCACTTAGACACACACAAGTCTATGGGGCTGGATGGGATCCAGCTAAGGGTACTGAGGGAGGTGGCAGAACTGCTCACCAAGCCGCTTTCCATCATTTATCAGCAGTCCTTGCTAACTGGGGAGGTCCCAGTTTACTGGATGTTAGCAAATGTGATGACCATCTACAAGAAGGGCCGCAAGGAGGATCCAGGGAACTACAGGCCTGTCAGTCTGACCTCGGTGCCGGGGAAGGTCATGGAGCAGATCATCTTGAGTGTCATCACATGGCACGTACAGGACACCCAGGTGATCGGGCCCAGTCAGCATGGGTTTATGAAAGGCAGGTCCTGCTTGACTAACCCGACCTCCTTCTATGACAAGGTCACCCCCTCAGTGGATGAAGGAAAAGCTGTGGATGTTGTTTACCTGGACTTTAGTAAAGCCTCTGACACTGTTTCCCACAGCATTCTCCTGGAGAAACTGGTTGCTCATGGCTTGGACGGGCATACTCTTTGCTGGGTAAAAAACTGTCTGGGTGGCCAGGCCCAAAGAGTGATGGTGAGTGGAGTTAAATCCAGTTGGCAGCCAGTCACAAGTGGTGTTCCCCAGGGCTCAGTACTGGGGACAGTTCTGTTTAATGATCTGGACAAGGGGATCAAGTATACCCTCAGTAAGTTTGCTGATGACACCAAGTTAGGCTGGAGTGTCAATCTACTTGAGGGTAGGAAGGCTCTTCAGAGGGATCTGGACAGGCTGGGTCAATGGGCCGAAGCCAATGGTATGAGGTTCAACAAGGCCAAGTGCTGGGTCCTGCACTTGGGTCACAACAATGCCATACAACGCTACAAGCTTGGGGAAGAGTGTCTGGAGAGCTGCCTGGCAGAAAAGGACCTGGGGGTGTTAGTCGACAGCTGGCTGAATATGAGCCAGTAGTGTGCCCAGGTGTCCAAGGTGGCCAACAGCATCCTGGCTTGTATCAGAAATAGGACGGCCAGCAGGACTAGGGATGTGTTTGTCCCCCTGTACTCGGCACTGGTGAGGCCCCGTCTCGAATACTGTGTCCAGTTTTGGGCCCCTCACTACAAAAAAGACAGTAAGGTGCTGGAACGTGTCCAAAGAAGAGCAATGAAGCTGGTGAGGGGTCTAGAGCACAAGTCTTATGAGGAGCAGCTGAAGGAGCTGGGATTGATTCAAGAAGGACAGGGAACTGCTGGAGAGGGTGCAGCAGAGAGCTACCAAGATGATTAGGGGATTGGAACACCTCTCTTATGAAGAAAGGCTGAGGGATTTGGGTCTCTTCAGTCTGGAAAAAAGACGGCTGAGGGGGGATCTTGTCTACACTTAAAGGATGGGTGCCAGGAGGATGGGGTCAGGCTCTTTTCAGGTGTGCCTGGGGACAGGACAAGGGGTAATGGGCACAAACTTGAGCATAGGAAGTTCCACCTAAACATGAGGAGGCACTTCTTTACTTTGAGGGTGGCAGAGCACTGGAACAGGCTGCCCAGAGAGGTGGTGGAGTCTCCAACTCTGGAGACATTAAAAACCCTCCTGGACACGTTCCTGTGCAACCTGCTCTAGGTGACCCTGCTCTGGCAGGGGGGTTGGACTAGATGATTTCCAGAGGTCCCTTCCAACCCCATGATTCTATGATTCTATGATTGTTCAGCCTGGAGAAAAGGAGGCTGAGGGGAGACCTTCTCACTCTCTACAACTACCTGAAAGGAGGTACTTCCCTGATAGAAATTATAGGATAAGAGGAAATGGCCTCAAGTTGCGTCAGGGGAGGTTTAGATTGGATATTAGGAAAAAATTTCTTCACCGAAAGGGTTATTAAGCATTGGAACAGGCTGCCCAGGGAAGTTGTTGAGTCACCATTCCTGGAGGTATTTAAAAGACATGTAGATGTGGCACTTAGTGACATGGTTTAGTGGTGGACCTGGCAGTGTTAGGTTAATGGTTGGACTGAATGATCTTAAAGGTCTTTTCCAACCTAAATTATTCTATGAAAACATTCCAAAACAGCCTTGATAAGACTTCTTACAATGCATATTCAATAGACTTTTAAATTCATCTTTTAAATGTGAATTGTATTCAAGGGGCTTATTTTCTTTCTATTGTGATTACTCTCTTTTTTTTTTTTGAGTGTAAAAACAGTCAGGACATAACACTCTTTTCCATTACAGCTTCTTTGCATCATCCTAGCAATATAAAGTGTCCTTAGTAGAAATCAGAATTAGGTTCAAATTTGGTTTCAAATGTGCACCTATTAGAACTTCTTTATACAGTATGGTTCCCTAAGCTTGCTCTTCAACGTTATGTCACATCATTATGAATCTTGTTCTGTTCTCTATCCTCCCTTTTCCCCGTTTAGTTTAATGCTAGAATGTTCTAGGTCAGTGATATGTGACATAAAATGAACAAATGTGTATAGTCTTGGCAGACTTTGTATGACACTCCAGTTTTTCCCCTTCCCACTCTCCAAGCTGTTTCCACTCATGACTATATGGTTCCCCACCACTGTATGAGAAGGTAATTTTGAGTCCCATTGAATTTCAATAGTGACTATGCTCCTAAATCTCATAGACTACTATTAAATCTCTGCACCCTTAGCATTATCTTATTTATTTTTAAAATTATTATTATTTGTACAGTCCTACTTGCTTTTGGACATATTTCGTGTGTTTTGGTGTGGTCCTGCATCTTGATTTGTCTTCACGAGCATATTTTTATCAAAAGAGGAAACCTTTTGTCTTCTGCTTTTTTTCTTTATATTTCTCTGACATTCGTTTTTGTGATTATCTGTTTATGTGAATCCATGCATACTACATTAAGTAGCATTCCACATATTTTCCTTTCAGTCTCTTTAGGACTTCTTGTGACAGAGCTGTAATGCCCTGGGTTTCTACTTGATATTACATTCCCATTTTTCCCCAAGAGGTTTTAAATACTCATTGAGATTTTGTGTGCTCACTCCACGTTTGCTCTGAAGTCAGGAGTTAAACGTCTCCTTGATGAGTTTATTTTGTCATATAGATGCTGATCTATCTGACTCTGATGTTCTAGTACAGATTTACCAGGAAAGTGTGATGTTTTCAAATTTATCTGCCTCACTCCCTGTGGTCATTGAGATATTTCTTCATTAGTACTTTGCAGATATAATATGCTTACTTTTCAGTGCACTCAAAACAGCAGGTCTATTGCTTTTCTTAAAGTAATTTTTTCCCTTCATCCCCAACTCTGATTTTGCAAGTATTTATATACTTGTATTAGATTTGTCTAGTTATGGGGGCGGGTGTTAAATACTTTTTTCCCCCCTCTAATTTTTCAACTACTTCTCTGTTTCTAATACTTAAACGTTTACATGTATTGTTCTGATTTGTTCTTATTGCTTGTTTTAGGTGGGTTGCTTTTAGCGTTTAGCTGTTGCGTCCATGTCCAATGATGTCTCTTAAAGTATCTACAAATAGCTAGAGCATAATTTGACTTCCAAATAAGTTTTATCTAACTGAATGAGAACCTTAATTTTAAATATTTTTTCCTTATGGAAGTATCACGGTCTCTCTACTGTTAAGACTCTGACACACATTTCATAGTTTCTATGTAGCATATAAAACTTGAATGTTCATTTTGCTTTAGCAGGGGGGTCTCTTTATAAATTTTTCCCTGTGTATGAACCTATGGTATCCAGGTGTGTATGAAACCAACATTTTGTGTGTTCCATTGTAGTGGAGACCATGAGTTCCTTTCATATGTAGGCTCTTTTGAAAGAGATGATGACTTTCAGCAGAGTTGGCAGACATTTTGTGTGAGTCATTGTGCCTATACGCTGGATAAATTTTTCAGAATGGCAAAATTGCTTTTTAGGCACTTGTGGAAATATTCACTCTCTCCACCCCTTACTGAGTCACTAAGACTTCCTTTGGCTTTCCAGTAAGCATACCAGCAAACTGCTGTAATTCATTGTTGCAGTTCGAGACTGAATTGACAGTGTGGAGACTAAATGGGCTCAGATACCAAAAGACATTTTGTTGCAGATATAATTAATGTTAACAAGTGATACGACTTCCCTGTTCCATGGGAGGGACAACATAGTCCAGGAGAGAAGCTGGGTGGATCAGCATAATGATTTCTAACATGACCTCCCTGTTCCACAGGGGAGACAGCATGATCCTGCATGAACCAGTTGGATGGGTCAGTGTAGCAGATCCAGCTGCACAATATGCAGTCTGGGTGCAGGGCTGGGGGTCCCCACTGTTTGCTCTCAGGTGCTCCTAAGGCCTCTTGTGGGGTCTCTGTCAGGTCTCTCCCTGAGCAATTGCACACCATGTCAGTTATAGGATTGAGTAGAGAATACCTGATTCCAGTTGGCTGAAATTCCTGCAGTTCCTAACAATTGGCTGTTGCCTCGCTGTAACTCACTGTCTGCCCATCTGGAAGGGCAATGGTGCACATGTGAACAGTCAGTTCTATTGCTTTCTGTTCAGAGAGCCTTTGGGGTATGAGAACACTATTGTATTCAGATGCTGAAGTTTTTTAGGTCCATAGCACAGGCAGGAATTTAACATCTTGCTAATCTTGTTCCTCTTTCTGTACAGGTAATATGTAGGTAAGTTTTATAATTAAAATTTAAGTAATGAGATTTGCAGCCTCCCTGATGCTATTCCGTGTTTTTCTGCTTCATTTATGGCTAATTTTGCCTCTTGGCATGGCTATGGGTACCCTTTCTTTTACTTAAGACTGTGCCGTGGTATTAGCTTGTACATTTTTGAAATGGCCCACTAAGTTCCTCATATTCATTCTATGTAAAATTCTTTATAAAACCAGATCTCAGTGGTATTCCTTTTCTTTAGCAATCAGGACCAAGTATTCCATTTTTTCCTCCTTATGACAGGTTGTGGTGAGTTAACCTTGGCTGGCCACCAGGTGCCCACAAAGCTGCTTTCTCACTCCTCCTCCTCAACAGGCAGGGGGAGAAAATATGATGAAAAAGCTCGTAGGTTGTGATAAGGAAAGGGAGATCCTTCACCAATTACCCTCATGGGCAAAACAAAATATATTTGGGGAAGATGGATTTAATTTATTGACAATTACAAATAGAGTAGGATAGTGAGAAACAAAGACAAAACTAAAAACAGCTTCCCCCCATCCTTCCCTTCTTCCTAGGCTCAACTTCACTCCTTCATTCCTGACTCTTCTACCTTCTCCCCCCACCCCTGAACGTTGCAGGGGGAATGGGGGTTGCCATCAATTCATAATGCTTTGTCTCTGCTGCTCCTTCCTCGTCATGATGTTCCCCTGCTCCAGCGTGGGGTCGTTCCCACAGGCTACAGTTCTTTATGAATTGTTCCAGCATATGTCCTTTCCACAGGGTACAGTCCTTCAGGAATGGACTGCTTTAGCATGGGTCCTTTTCCGCTGTGCAGCTTTCCAGCCACTCTTCCCCAAGCCTGTAGTGTTGCATGGGGGTGTTATGACCCAAGTGCAGGACCTGGAACTTAGTCTTGTTGAACCTCATACAGTTGGCCTAGGCCCATCCATCCAGAGCTTTTCTACCCTCAAGCAGATCAACACTCCCACCTAACTTGATGTCATCTGCAAACTTACTGAGGGTGCACTTGATTGCCTCATCCAGATCACTAATAAAGATATTAAACAGAACTGTCCCCAATACTGAGCCCCAGGGAACACCACTTGTGACTGGCTGCCAACTGGATTTAACTCCACTCACCATCACTCTTTGGGCCTGGCCACCCAGACAGTTTTTTACCCAGCAAAGAGTATGCCCGTCCAAGCCATGAGCAACCAGTTTCTCCAGGAGAATGCTGTGGGAAACAGTGTCAGAGGCTTTACTAAAGTCCAGGTAAACAACATCCACAGCTTTTCCTTCATCCACTGAGGGGGTGACCTTGTCATAGAAGGAGGTCGGGTTAGTCAAGCAGGACCTGCCTTTCATAAACCCATGCTGACTGGGCCTGATCACCTGGGTGTCCTGTATGTGCCATGTGATGACACTCAAGATGATCTGCTCCATGACCTTCCCCGGCACCGAGGTCAGACTGACAGGCCTGTAGTTCCCCAGATCCTCCTTCTGAAAACTGAAAACACAATACAAAAATAAGTTACACTTAGCAATATATACCAATTGCAGTACACAGTTCAATCACAATACCAATGTGATTCCCATTACTGGTCTCTATAATGCGACCACCATCATGACAATGGATGTCCCCAGTTACCAGGAAGGAATATGTGGGTTAAAGCCAGCTCAAGCCTGTTGCTCTCTTCGACATTCTTTTCCTAGTTGTTTAATTTTTATATTTTATGTTGGGATGAGCCCTGTATTCACTCCCTCTGTGCCAAACTGGCTAATTAAGGGAGACAATCACACCCTTTTAATGAACTGAGGAGAAACATTTAGGGTCCAGTCCTGTTCAATATATTCATCAATGACCTGGATGAAGGGATAGAGTGCACCCTCAGCAAGTTCGCTGATGACACAAAACTGGGAGGGGTGGCTGACACACCAGAAGGCTGTGCCACCATACATAAAGACCTGGACAGGCTGGAGAGTTGGGCCGAGGAACCTTATGAAATTCAACAAGGGCAAGTGTAGGGTGCTGCACCTGGGGAGGAATAACCCCATGCACCAGTACAGGTTGGGGGCTGACCTGCTGGAGAGCAGCTCGGTGGAAAGAGACCTGGGAGTCCTGGTGGACAACAAGTTGACCATGAGCCAGCAATGTGCCCTTGTGGCCAAGAAGGCCAATGGCATCCTGGGGTGCATCAAGAAGAGTGTGACCAGCAGGTGGAGGGAGGTCATCCTCCCCCTCTATTCTGCCCTGGTGAGGCCACAACTGGAGTACTGTGTCCAGTTCTGGGCTCCCCGGTTCAAGAAGGACAGGGAACTGCTGGAGAGGGTGCAGCAAAGGGCTACCAAGATGCTGAGGGGACTGGAACACCTCTCCTATGAAGAAAGGCTGAGGGATTTGGGTCTCTTCAGTCTGGAAAAAAGACAACTGAGGGGGATCTTGTCTACACTTATACTTAAAGGATGGGTGTCAGGAGGATGGGGTCAGGCTCTTTTCAGGTGTGCCTGGGGACAGGACAAGGGGTAATGGGCACAAACTTGAGCATAGGAAGTTCCACCTAAACATGAGGAGGAACTTCTTTACTTTGAGGGTGGCAGAGCACTGGAACAGGCTGCCCAGAGAGGTGGTGGAGTCCCCATCTCTGGAGACATTCAAAACCCTCCTGGATGCATTCCTGTGTAACCTGCTCTAGGTGACCCTGCTCTGGCAGGGGGGGTTGGACTAGATGATCTCCAGAGGTTCCTTCCAACCCCTACCATTCTGTGATCCCGTGATTCTGTGATTCCAGATCCAGCCCATGACAGTTCCTGGTGTCGCCCACATTCTCTGCTAATTATTGTCATGGACAAAACAGTTTAAAGTTGAGGAATTTTGCTTGTATTAATTTATTGCCAATCAGCACAAACCTCCCATCGCTGATTTGGGCATTGAGAAAAAAAGAAGACAATTAGACAAACAAATAAACACCTATCCTCTCCCCTCCCCAGTCTCATCTTCCCTTATTTTCACAAGTGACACTCAGTCTGTCAAAAATTCCTCTAATAAGGAAATGGGTGGTGTAGAAGGTAGAGGTGATATGTGTAACGGTTTCTGCCTTGTGTGCCTGCTCCAGCATGGGTTGCCCTCAGGCTGCATTCCCTTCCAGAGGTGTATGTACCACCCCCACACACAAAGTGCCTTTCCAGCCACCACTGGCTGCCTGTGTATTTCTTAAATATGTTTGAGCAGGAGTGCCATGTTCCTCTTTATTGGATAAAATTTTGGTGTGAAGTGTGTTTTTTTCTTTCCCACAGTTGCTTTCCTTTGCCTCATGGCAAGCTGGAAGCAGCTGTGAGTGACACAGGGCCTTAAGATTTGACCTGATAGAAGTCATTGTGAGCCGTCTGTGGTGAGCAAACCTGATGTAGAAGTAATGAGAACAAAGAGGATAAATATATTGTGATCCGGTTTGTGCTCAGGCAACTCAGGGAGAAGAAACAAAAAAAAATTTGAATCAATTTACCAGAAGCTTTCATGTCTCTGCTGTACACCTGATGATGAAGCTGAGGAGCCTGGAGACATTTTCCTCCCTATGTTTTGTTTTTGTTTGGTATTTTTTGTTGTTGCTGTTGGTTTGGGTTTCATTTCTAAAGCATATATAACTTATCTCTATGGTAGTGTGAAAAGAAAGCAACCATTTTACTTTCTTGAAGACAGATGAAGTCCACACACTGAGTGCTGTACAAGTCTATTTGCCTTTTGTTTCTCTTTACTAATTGGTTAGAATGGATGGTATTAATTTCCAACAAGTATGCGTTTTAGAGAATTCATACATCTACAGCCTCAGGGAATTATACTTTGGAAATGAATCACCCATCAAATTGGGAGGTGGCTGATACACTTTGTGTTCTGACTTTTTTTTTTTTAAATCATCTTTTGTTTTCCTTTTCAAAAAGCTTAAGAAAAGAGCCTTTTGTTATCTTTTCAGTAATGTCACACTGAAATTCACCTGTGCTTTTTCTGCTTTCATTTGTACCATTCATGGGGAGTTGTGGATTATATGGGACAAAGTAGCTGAATTCCTAACTTCCACATTCAAATCAATGTATTGGGAAACTTCCAAGACTCCCCTCCATTTTTTTTAATAAAGTATTCTAGTTTTCAGTGTGTGTGCTGAAACATATCCAGTCTGTGTTTTTTTAAATATCATTAAAATGGCGTGACAGCCTTCTGTTGGGTTATATTGTATCCATTTCCTTTTTCTTTCTGTCTTTAATAGGTTACTCATATATTTATCCCTCCCCAGATCAGATTTAAAAAGCCTAATCTCAGCCGACCACCTTTTACATTGTAGAATACAAATTGGGTTAGATGAAGAAATGGTAATCCTCTTATCTCTTCAGAAGGCTGCCTGCTGGAACAGGACTGAAATCTTTTTAAATTTCATTGATCCACCTGGAATGACAACTTCTCTCTCTCTTTCTTTATAGACTCTTCATACTCAGAACCTCCTGATGTTCAGCAACAGTTGAACCACTACCAGTCTGCAGCTCTGGCCATGAACAGTAACATCAGCCGAATCCCACTTTCTGGGAGTGCTGCGGGAGTGGAAAAAACAGAAACTATCCTTAACTGTGAATTTTGTGAATTCTCCTCGGGTTACATACAGAGCATTCGACGTCATTACCGTGACAAGCATGGAGGGAAGAAACTGTTCAAGTGCAAAGATTGTTCCTTTTATACAGGCTTTAAGTAAGTATTGGGCAAAATAAATAAACTGAACTTCTAATGGGATTTTTTTTAGTGCTTCAAAAGACTTCTGAAATCTTTGTGAGAACTGGCTGTAGCTAAGACCAACGGTGACCAGGGAGAAAAACATAGGAAATGCCATACCAGATCACAGCAGCATCCATGTAATTATTTTTCTTCATTCCTACAACAGCCTGTACCATCTGTTGAAGAGAAAAGCACTTGCAGTAGGCAGTAGTCGCTACAGTAAATAGTACAAGGAGTGGGGGTTTTCCCCCCTCACAATTTGTAATTAGATGCTGGTCCTCACCATCAAGTATGAGGAGTATAAGGCATATTTTTGGAACAATTAGCATGAAGCATGGGGCAGTCAAATGTTCTAGGTAGGTTACAGAATTTCTATTCCCTCTATGAAGAAAGCTCTCATAATACCAATACCCCCACCCCAATTTATCTGGCTGAAATATAAAGCATACTCCAAAGCATCTGATAGCATATAGAAACAATTCAGCAAATCCAATTAAACATTGCAAAATTTAAAATTTCAGGTGCGTGTGTTTAGCCATGTTCCCTAAGGAGAAAAAGATTTATGCAGTTGTGCTGTTTCTGAGTTTCCTTCTGATATTTTGAACCCTCAGTCATAGCCCCCTTAGCTGACATTCAAGGTCTCAAAGCTATTATGTCCTTAGGAGCTTTGTGAAAATAGATCATGTGGTTGGGTAAAGGACAGAGGTTCTGTTGAAGAATTATGCTCAACCTTTCCTATTAGAATCACAGAATCATAGAATATCCTGATTCGGAAGGGATCCACGAGGATCATCGAGTCCAACTCCTGACTCCACACAGGGCAACCTAAAAGTTCAACCATATATCTAAGAGTGTTGTCCAAATGCTTCTTGAACACTGGTGGGCTTGGGGCCATGGCCACTTCCCTGGGCAGCTTGTTCCAGTGCTTGACCACCCTCTCAGTGAAGAACTTTTTCCTAATATCCAATCTGAACTTCCCCTGACTCAGCTTTAAGCCCTCGCGTCCTATCACCAGACACCAGCGAGAAGAAATCAGCACCTCCCTCTCTGCTCCCCTTCATGAGGAAGTTGTAGACAGCAATGAGGTCACCCTTCAGTCTCCTCTTCTCTAAGCTGAACAAATCTAGTATCCTCACCCTCTCCTCATAAGTCATGCCCTCTAGTCCTTTCACCATCTTTGTTGCCCTCCTTTGGACACATTTAAATATTTTTATATTATTCTTATATTGTGGACTCCAAAACTACACACAGTACTCGAGGTGAGGCTGCACCAATGCTGAGTATAGTGGGACAATCACTTCTTTCAACTGGTTAGCTGTATTGTGCTTAATGCACCCCAGGATACAGTTGTCCCTTTTGGCTGCCAGGGCACGTTGTTGACTCATATTGAGCTTACTATCAACCAAAACCCACAGATCCCTTTCTGCAGGGCTGCACTCCAGCCTCTTATCTCCCAATCTATACATACATGCAGGATTACACTGTCCCAGGTGCAGAATCTGGCATTTGTCCTTGTTAAATTTCATATGGTTGGTGATTGCCCAGCACTCTAATCTATCAAGATCTCTTTGTGAGGTCTCGCTACCCTCAAGGGAATCAACAGCTCCTCCTAATTTAGTATTGCTGGTAAACTAACTTAGTGTGCACTCAACTCCCGTGTCCAGGTCATTTATAAAAACACTGAGGAGAACTGGCTCTAAAATTGAGCCCTGGGGAACTCCACCATTGTATTGTATACATGTCTAGCTGTATGCTGGACATTAGACATGAGAGACCACATAGAAGAGCAGCTTCAAGTTATACATCCATAAGAGATCAGGCTTTGTTGCTTCAGCTCCTTGCCAGTTACATGGCATAACTTGCTGTTTAATTCCAGATTACTATTACTATTGCTGCTCCAGATTATTATTTGTTTTAAGCATTTCCAACTCTTGACAGGTCTAATGCATCTTTTCACATTTTCCTATTGCCCTTTTCTCCTACCAGGATTAAACAAAATTGCCTTAAATCAAGCTGTAATTACATATTTTCATAGTTACATAAAGAGAGTTGTGTTCTTTATTGTGGTGTCTCAAACTTTCTGGGATTAAGTCTTTCCTCCTTAAATGTACAACGTACACACGTGAGCTCTCTTTAAAAAAAAACATTTCCAGTCACCACAGAGAAATAAACACACAAAAGCACCCACTGAAGATGATAAAAACTTACCTATTGGCTTCAATGACCATTGGATCAGGCTCAAAGCCAGTTGTGTTTATAAGTTGTTTTGCATTCAAGCTAACAGACTTGGAGAACTTTCAAAGGGCCTTTAAGTTCTGTAATTTAATGCAGCCAGCAGCTTTGGTCTTGCAAGTTTTAGCACTACCCCAGGAAAAAAAATGCCTAATTCCCCTAAGTTTACAAACACCTCTCATTTTATTACTTGACCTTGTGGCTTGATAGATGCATAGTTAATTTCCTCTGCATGTATGTCTCATGTATTTTTTAAGTTTGCAGCTAATGGTATGAGATTTGTTGTGCAAAAGTACTGTTCATTTGTGGAGTCTTGCATTTTCAGGTCCTCATAATTGAGGCTTTCAAACTTATCAACTTGGTGTCAAATTTACTGTTAGATGCAAGACTATTTCATATTTTGACTGAACATTTCAGCTGTTGTGGGGCTAGTCCTACAAAAAGAGTTGTTGAGGATTTTTATTTTTTTTACATCAGAAATAAGTTTTTTTCACCCTTCAAAGTCTAGGACAGTTGAAAGCATTTTACTCAACTTGCTAAAATGTCTCTCTGCCAAAGACAAGCAAATAACGAGCACAAAAGTTGGAAATACTTCTGCTATCTTAACTATAGCAATGTGACTATAGAGCAATCACTGCAAAAGAATATCTTGTGCAGAATGTGTATTCATTTACATAGGGATATGAGCCTGCAAATACCTATGCTCATGTGATATCCATTTGAGCAATCCTGCTGAAATGCCATGTGGCTTTGCGAAGAGAAGGCTGAATGATATCTGTACCATTTTATACAACGCTTCTGTAATAGAGCTGTGACACTTCAGTGTTCCATACACACCTCTTCTGACTGCTTCCATGTCTCCCTCCCATTTCACAGATCTGCTTTTACTATGCACGTGGAAGCTGGACATTCGGCAGTTCCTGAGGAAGGACCCAAAGACCTTCGTTGTCCTCTTTGCCTATATCACACCAAATACAAATGTAACATGATTGATCATATAGTTCTGCACAGAGGTAAAGATGTCCCTGTATATAGATATCTGATATCTGACAAAGAGAATGCTGAACAGAACACTACTCTTTCAGATTGATCCATTAAGTTTTTTCTCTGTATGTGAGCTCAGATATGTTGAATAGATCAGGACTAAGTACATATTACTTCTTTTCTGTGAAATATAAAGTTTACCAATGTAGAAGTGGGACAGACTTAAAATTCTTTTTAAGCTTTTCTTCTAGAGAGGTCAACAGTCATCAAGTACCTTTTTAGCAAGAGTTAGACTAATTTACAACTCGGACCTAGGACAAGGTTGTCTCCAACGTGTTTCTAAAGTGCTTGCTATCATAAACACTCATTAAAGAGTTTTATAGGCCCCTGAGGGAAGGGCAAGGATTTTTCTCAGGCATGCAGCACCCCAACTAAAGGAATTAAGGTCCTTTCTTAAATTTTTTTTCTGGTGTATATATCCAGATTAAAACCTATTGTGCCTAATTGTGCCAGGTAAAGCAGAGGATTTTGATGGGGTTTAATGTGCACAGAAAGAAGGTGCTGCTGTGCAGACAGGACTGAGGGATGTTGCACAGTCTCAGATAGCCTTCCTTACTTGTAGCCATTTGGACTGATAAAACAAGGACAGTATCAAGCTGTGATCTAAGCACATTTGTTCTCCAGGTAGAGGAAGCAGTACATTGTTATAAAGTCAGAAGATTGAAGGTTTTCATCCATTTTCTGTATTTTCTTCGCTCTTACCCTCCAGCAAAGTGAGAAAACAGTTATAGAGCTTTAACTTACATTATAGCTTTCAAAATGGTGGCATCCCAAGTCCCTGATTTGGCAGCATGCAGTTGAAATTAAGACTATTTGCCTCTTGGTGAATAGCTACAGAAGTTGATTCTTACCGAGCTACAACATTATTAAGTGTTATGGCCAGTAGGATGTTGCCAGTTTGCCACTGAGAGACTTTTATCATGTGTCACCTACTCTGCTCAATCAGTTCCTCGGAATGATTTAACTTTGATACATAGAATCATAGAAAGGACTTCTGGAGATCATCTGGTCCAACCATCTGTTGGAAGCAGGACCTTAGATTAGGTTATCCAGGGCCCCGTCAAGCCAAGTCTTGAATATTTCCAGCAAGGGAGGTTCCACCACTTCTCTGGATAACCTATTCCAATGTTTAATTGTTTTCATGGTGAAGGATTTTCTTATATCCAGATGGAATTGCCCCTGAAGCAACTTGTGCCCATTGCCTCTTGTCCTGTCACCACACATGTCTTCCCCCCAGTTTGGTGTCATCTGCAAGCTTGGTGAGGGTGTATTCAGTACTGTCATACAGATAATTTATAAAGATATTGAATAGTACCAGATCCAGAATCAACCTCTGAGGAACTCCACTCGCGACTAGCTGCCAGTGTGACTTTTCTTACCTCAAAAGGTGGTAGTCAATGTCTCAGTTTAGCCAGTTTTCTACTCATCCTGTGGTCCATCTTTCCAGTCCAAATCTTGCCAGCTTGTCAACAAGGGTGTTGTTGGAGACCATGTCAAAGACCATGCTAAAAATCAAGGTAGACGATGTCCACAGTTCTCCTCTCATCCACTGAGCAAGTTATTTCATCATAGAAGGCAGTCCAGTTGGTCAAGCACAATATATTCTTTGTGGGCTGAAGTAGGGAGTGAATATGGAAATTACGAAGTCAGTAGCTACTTTACAGGCAATGAGAAGAGATTTGGCTCTTGAATTCCTCTTGGCTTTCATAACAGGCAAATCTCGTGAGCTCTTCAAAGTTCCATGATGGAGACTGAACTCCTGCTCCATGCCCAGCAGAGCTGTTGGCCTTTCATTTAGTCCAGGCAGTGCAATTAGTTTTTATTATCCTTTCCAGCAAATTTTCCCATCGTGAAATGCCTTGATATTTTTCCAGCACTGAACGCAACCCACCAAGATCAATAGTAGGGCTCCTTGTTTATAATCCTCAAGGCATTTGTTTTTTAGTAATTATTTTATTTTTTTTCTTTATATAAATAATTGTTTTGTCCTTCCATTTCATTGAATTTTCATCTGTTTCTCTGGAATAGTAAACTTTCATATATAAGGGCTTTAGAGTGTTAACCTTTTTATTTTCCATGTTGTGAGCAAAACATATGCCTGCTTTGACTTTGCATACTATAAATATTTAGTGCATTAATTGCTTTTCTATTTAATCTCAGATCTGTATTACAAATAGCCCAAATGTTTCAGTCTAAAGCAGTGATTAAATTTATTCAGAGATGATGGGGGGGGGCAGAGGTCCCCTTAGTCCTTTTGCTAAACTGTTCCACAGCATGTCATCTTTTTATGGTGCATACATAGTAGCCTTTGTGGGCACTGCTGGACTTTAATGTAGTTTGTGTACAGAAGCCAAAGCTAAGTTCACAATTTCTGGATAGGATTCACCATTTGTTGCAATTTTGCCAGTTGCTCAGATACAAGTGTATAAATGAGTAGCCAAATATAGAGTATGGGGTGGGTGTGTGGTGAGAGACAGCTATTAAAGTGGTCAGAGATTATTAGAGCATCACCTTGCTAAATATGATGTTTTAAATCCAAATCATTTTGCAATTTTTAAGTTGTTTGGATAAAGCTCACTGACATGAATACATGCACATTTAAATTTTAAGTCATTACTGTCATGGAGCAGCAAGGCCCAGCTGTTCCCCAAGGTCCAGGGAGAAGAGGAGGATAACATGGACAGTAGGGGTGGAGCCTTGCTGGCCAGGGCCCAGCCCCACAGTACCTGAGCAAGGTAAGCAGGGCAGACCCAGAGATGATGTCCAGGTTCTACCAAGAGTCCAGATTATCAGGCAAATTTGCAGCAATGATACAGATCCAAGGTCAAGCCAGGAAGTTAAACCACAGGTCAGAACCAGATCCAGTGATTGCCAAGCAGGACCATGGTGATAAGTCTGGGAAGTCAGTCTATGTTGTGTTGACAGTGATTTGGCAGGTGTAGGGGGGGTGATTGTTAGTGAGATAATGGGGTTTACTGATATGAATTAGGATGGTGCATTGCTCCAAAGTGCCCTGCTTACCATCCATACCTTACCATATGCTTACCATACCATCCCCTGCTTTAGTGTTTTTTAAAATGTGTCCTGTGCTAGAGAAAAATCTAATTTTCAAATGCTTTAAATAGTGTTTCTTTTTAAAAAACTTTTTGCTGGAACTTTTTTTACTTTTAAAAACAAGTTACCTTATTTCAGTGAATTCAATTGCACAGAGCTGTAAATACCTTTTAAAATATTCTTGTTATGCATTCAAAATCACAGCTTTAACTCCTGTTATCTCTTAGAGCATGTGCACCCCTGTCTCTTTTCCAACTTGACCCTGAATGGACACAACATTTTTTTGCAGCAACTTAGTTTGCAACAAGTTTTCAGGGTCTCGCTCAGATATAGCTTTGGGGGGAACTTCCACATGTTAAAGTGCACAGAGAAAGTTTTGAGGTAGGAAAACTTCCATGTTCAAAATAAGGGGAGGACGGGGAGGAGAACAAACTGAGGAGGGTGGAATATTTAGATGGGCTGTGAAAAATTAGGCTCATGAGCAGTGAGGGTTATGCATTGGCCAAAGACAAATGGATAAATTCTGTAGTTCTTGCCTCCCTATAGAAATTATAAGAGATGTGTCAATGCACTTAAGTCCCCTACCCTTCATGTTTACCCTCTAAGAATCAGACCTGGGATTAATTTTGTTTGTTTGTTTAAAGATATCATTAATGACAATCTGCATGAGGAGGATAAAACTCTTCCTTTAATCTGCAGTCCACAAGGAATAATAGTATTACATTTCAGTGTTCTACTTCAAAAGGACAGTTGAGTAACAAAAGCTGTATTGAAGGTCTGGTGACCCCCTGCTGAAAGGTCAAATTTGGGATTTCCCCTGCGTGCACAGCTCAGAGAACCACAGTGAATGAATGTTGCACACATCAGGATTCTGGCTCTATAGAAAGACTGAAATTAATTGTGCTACCCTATTAAAAGTGTGTGTTTTGCATGAGAGGAAGGAAATAGAGAGTTTAATAACTCAGTGAGAGCATTTTCAATACATGCATAATCAGAATTGTGGAAAGCGTGAAATTAAGTATGTGTGGATTTTGAATCTTAACTATTAAAAAGCTGAGGGTGTATTAAAGTTTCTGCCTCCGGCTGATCTCTGCACAACCACCTTCAGGAGAAGATACTGCTGCACACAACCTCTCACTCCCACAGTGAGTAGCATTAAATGTCATGGTGAGAACACCAGCTCTGATCATCAGAAGCTGGGAGGGTGATGTATTGGGAATCACCCTACATGCTCCCTGTTTATTACAGTTCTAGCACCTTTTACTGGCTTCTGTCATGTATTGAACCAGAATGGAGCTTGGTCTGACTGATTTATGTCTGCTTTTATATTCTTAGGCTCTGCTACTCTCTCTCACAAATCTGCCCCAACACTCTGCCCGAAATTTCTTCTTCCCATCCTGTTCACCTAATGAGTGGTTACATTTGCAAGGACACCTGCATTTGTAATCATGTAGGATTAACTCTGTCTGTATAGAAAGGGAATTTTCTTTTATTTCTTTATTGGTCCAGATTTAGCTTGGTAGATGGATTGCATACACAAATAGCAGATCCTGTTTCTTGTGTGGGTGGTATGTTACA
Organism: Larus michahellis; assembly: GCF_964199755.1. Classification (NCBI taxonomy): domain Eukaryota; kingdom Metazoa; phylum Chordata; class Aves; order Charadriiformes; family Laridae; genus Larus; species Larus michahellis. Next base: position 246,155 of record NW_027435902.1, read on the forward strand.
AGCTGTTGACACATTGCCTGATGGTTTTTATTTCTTAAAACTTAATAAACATTCCCCTCTCCCCACGGAAGAGCGTATTATTCCCATTGAAGTTTGCCGTTACAAACTGTCAAAATACTTGCAGGGAATTGTTTTCCGCTGTGATAATTGTACCTTTACCTGCTCCAGTGATGAGAGTTTGCAGCAACACATAGAGAAGCACAATGAACTTAAACCTTACAAATGTCAACTCTGCTACTATGAGACCAAACACACAGAAGAGCTGGACGCTCATCTTCGAGATGAGCACAAGGTAACATCCAAAGGGATTTAATTTGTAACAATCTACTTCTTGCAAATGCTATATCTAGTTTATTTGCATGTCCATTCTAAATAGCCGACCTACATTTTTTTTCCAAAATTTGGAGGAGGCTCCTGTGCTGGACTTCAATTTCTCTCAAGGTCTATATTTTTTCAGAAATTCAAGATTGTGGGTTTCTAAAGCTGTTGAGATTGACCAGAATTCAGTGACTATTGAATGTAGAATATGATTATCTGAAAAAAGCATTTGTATATGTTGTGGGGTTTTTTTTTAACTTATGAAACAATGTTAAAGCTGTGTGATTCAGACACTCTTAAGACACAGGATCTTCCAAAGTGTAAGATTGCTCCAGCAACTTGGGCAAAGTGACATGCCATGCATATTTTAACACAAGTCAGTACATTCCAGTTTACATTTAACAGGGGAAAGACAGAAGTTTGTTATACTTACTGCTTAAGTTAAGGCTGCTTTGGTGTTTGTGTGGAACCTTCTGAGTGTAGACCTGATCCATACATGGAGAAGTCACTAGAAAGCTTTCCACAGACTTCTGTCTGCTTTGGATTTCTGTAGTTCTCAGCTGTGTTGCTGTGAGAGTAGCAAAATTCTAGAACTGAGGCATGTTTACAGAGTATATTTTTTGTGAGTTTGTGGGGAGGGAACTCATTGCATCCAACTATCAGGACCTGAGCTGCCTGATTCTCACTAAAAACTTGTTCACGCTTTGTTGACTGAACAGCATTTCACACACACCCCCAAATTGACAAAATGAGTGTCAAAAGTACTATCAAAACTGACTGCATTTTAAAAATGAACACTGTGAACTTATATTGGCTTGGTATGCTTGTCTCCCTTTATTGCTCCTTTTTGCTACTTGAGAATCTTTCTACAGTTTAACTGGTATCTGAGATGTTGCACATCTCCCAGTGACCACAGCAAGGGTCCTAGGAGATCCAACAAGCACTATTCCCCACCCTTCTGAGTGCATCAGGCCACCCTGAGTGGTGCAGGGGATATGGGGAATAGGGCTTGCAGTCATTTCATAGCAGTTCCTCTCTGCCGCTCCTTCCTCCTCACGTTTTTCCTCAGCTCCAGCATAGGGTCCCTCCCACAGGGCACACAGTCCTTCACAAACTGCTCCAGCACGGGTCCTCTCCACAGGTTGCAGTTCCTGTCTGGAGAACCTGCTTCTGCATGGGCTCTCCATGGGCCACAGTTCCTTCAGGGAATATCCACCTGCTCCGGTGTGGTCCTCTCTATGGGCTGCAGGGGAATCTCTGCTCTGGTGCCTGGAGCACCTCCTACCCCTCCTTCTTCTATGGCCTTGGTGTCTGCAGGGTTGTTTCTCACACTTTTTTTTCCTCGCTCCTGACACTGCCGTGCAGTGCTTTACCCTTTCTTAAATATCTTATCATAGAGGCACCACTGGCTTCACTGACTGGCTCAACTTTAGCCAGCTGTGGGTCCATTTTGGAGCTTGCTAGAATTAGCTCTGTCTGGCACAGGGCAGCTCCTGATCTCTTCTTACAATATGTACTGTCTTAAGTTATATGCTTGTATTGGGTGGACGTGGCAAGGTTTTTGTAGGGGGGGGGGGGCTGCAGGGAGGAAGGTATCGGGGGAAACAACAGAGAACCCACACCAGGGCAGCTATTCCCCCATTCCATGTCCCCCCACTCCCAAATCTCCATAAGAACAGTCAATGACTTGGGCTCTGTCTGTCAAAGTGGTCACTCAGGTCCCATCTTTTCACACATGAAGCTGAATAAAGCAGTCACAAAGGATTTTTCTGCAGTGATGGTGTGCAATAGCGATGCTCGATCCTATCAGTTTTACATGCCCATGAAAGGGGAGATACAACAGAGTGCTTAGCATTTCTTGGATTTTTTACTTTCAATATCTCAAAATGAGGGAAGCTTCTCAAATAATAGGATCATTTTGAGAAGCAAAATGGAGAAATTTAGTATAAAAAAGGAAAGAAGAATCATTAATAGTGAATATAATTGTGTTTGAAGGGAAACGAGTATTTATTTGACTAGGTACTTGATAAATTTCCCATTTCAGCCTATAGCTTTGTTGGTGGGTTGTTTTTTTCAATAGTTGATGATGGTGTTTATTGTTGACAAAACCATTTCTTTTAAGGTGAGTCGTAATTTTGAGCTGGTTGGACGGGTTAACTTGGATCAGCTGGAACAAATGAAGGGAAAACCAGAGAGCTCCAGCAGCGATGAGGAAGAAAAAGAGTTAAGCCACAAGACTGAAGAGAGAGGTCAGTATAGTTGCTTTTTCTTTTATGCTGGATACTGTAATGGACCCTGCCAGTCCCATCAAGCAAGATCAACTGTTGACTCAACAACAGATTCCTTAAGTTGTGGAAGCTTGTCAGTACAGGCAAAATGGAGCTTTTGTCAAGACACTTCCTGGAGGAATTTTGTGTTTCTAATGCTTATGACAAGATTTCCGTTTAAGAAAACCAAATCATGCTCCAAAAATAAATATGTTGTGAGAAAATACTGATAACATCTGTGACTGTGCAGATAACATCTATGAGGGCTTAGAAAAATACATAAGTGGAGTAAGCCCCCATAAGCGGGCTGCTGAGGCAGCATGGGTGGAGCCAGCACCACCAGGCAGCTGATCTAAAGAAGGCGTACTCGCCAAGACCACTACCCACCTCATGAAAGAAGCCCTTCAGGAGTGCAGCAACCAGGTTGCTGCGCACTGAGCAAGCAAGCAGCGAGTGGGTGTCACCCAGGGTGTCACCTGGGAGCACCACGGCAAGGGCGGGCTCCCTGGGTGGGCGAACAGACCGGGCAAACCGGGTGCAGCACAACAGTCAGGGTGCAGCAGTTTGCATGGGAGAGCACTGAAAGGCTGCCAACTCTGCCAGGAAACAATGGTATCCACTCGGAAGAAGACTATGGCATCCGTGAGCTCTGCACCCACCAGTTCTGATGCAGCTTCCCAGATGGAGCTCTCGTGGGAACAGCCCAGACGTTGGGCTGCAGGGTGTGCCCTGCTCTTATGCCAGTGTCAGATGGCAGTGGTGGGCATGCCAGTGGGAGGTGTGCCCAGATAGAGGAGCTCCTCTGCTTCGTGATGGAGCTCAGGGAGGAGGTAAGTAGTTTGAGGGCCATCAGAGAACAAGAGAGAGAGAGATGCATGGAGTCGCACCCTGCCTCCCATGATAAAAACCCAGCAGGCAGACAGAGCCCCTGCTACAGAGAACTCCCTGTCCTCACTCTGTCCGACTGAATGTGGTGACTTGGAGGACAGGGGACAATGGCAAGAAGTTCCTGCCCAGCGCAACAAGCGCTGCAGTTGCATCTGCCCAGCAACTACCCCACCTTCCCAGATGCCATTGCATAACAGGTACAGTGCTCTGCAAGGGGAACTGGACAACAATGAGCATGATAGTTCTTCCAGCTTGGAGGTGTCATCGAGGTCTAGTCGGACCACCCCCTGCATCAAAACCTCTGTGGTAAAGAACAAAAGATGGGTCATTGTCATAGGCGACTTGCTACTGCAGGGAGCGGAAGGCCCGATATGCAGACCGGACCCACTACATAGGGAGGTCTGCTGTCTCCCTGGGGCCCAGGTTAAGCATGTGAAAAAGCAGCTTCCTTCCCTAGTACGGCCCTCAGATTATTACCCCCTTTTGATCTTTCAGGTAGGCAGTGACGAAGTAGTGAGAAGAAGTCCGAGGGCAATGAAGAGAGATTTCAGGACCTTGGGACAACTGGTCAAGGGATCGGGAGCACAAGTTGTGTTCTCCTCCTTTCCCCCAGTTGCAGGGAATGATGAGGGAGTAATTAGGAAGAGCCAGCAGATCAATGCCTGGCTCTGAGCCTGATGCTACTGTCAGGACTTTGGGTTCTTTGACCACAGCTTGATTTACAAAATGCCAGGCCTGCTGGTAATGGGCGGGAATAGCTTATCTTGCGGGGGGAAAAGGGTTCTAGGACAAGAGTTATCAGGGCTCACTGAGAGAGCTTTAAACTAGATTCATAGGGGGATGGGGATGTAACTGGGCTTGCTAGAGAGGTGCCAAGGCGTAGTAGCTCAGCACTTGTAGGGCAGCGTGATAGTATTTTTGAGAACCAGAAGGCCTACCACCCCTTAAGGGTGAAAACTACATGCTCAACTCCCTCTCTGAAATGCTTATACACCAATGCACGCAGCATGGGGAATAAACAGGAAGAACTGGAGATCTGTGTGCGGTTGCAGGGCCATGATCTCATTGCAATTACTGAGACATGGTGGGACAGCTCACATGGCTGGAATGCTGTCATGGATGGCTGTGTCCTTTTCAGGAAAGACAGGCCAGCGAGGTGAGGTGGTGGAGTTGCTCTTTATGTGAGAGAGCATCTGGAATGTATCCAGCTCTCCCTGGGGGCGGATGAAGAGAGGGTTGAGAGCTTGTGGGTAAGGATTAAGGGGCAGGCAAATATGGGAGACGCTGTTGTGGGTGTTTATTACAGGCCACCTGATCAGGATGGGGAAGCTGATGAGGCCTTCTACAGACCGCTGAAAGTAGCTTCATAATCACAGGCTTTGGTTCTCATGGGGGACTTCAATCACCCCGATATCTGCTGGGAAGGCTACACAGCCAGGCATGCACAGTCCAGGAGGAACTCTAGGGTGCTGATAATAAGTTTTTGACTCAGGTAGTGGAGGAGCCAAAAAGGAGAGGTGTACTACTGGACCTGGTACTGACAAACAAAGAGGGACTGGTGGAGGACATTAAGGTTGGGGGCAGCCTTGGCTGTAGTGATCACGAGAAGATAGAATTCAGGATCATGGGTAGTATGCACAAAACAGCAAGTAGGATTGCAACCTTGGACTTCAGGAGGGCTAACATCGACCTCTTCAAGAATCATAGGAAGTTCCATCTCAACATGAGGAGGAACTTCTTTACTTTGAGGGTACCAGAGCACTGGAACAGGCTGCCCAGAGAGGTGGTGGAGTCTCCGTCTCTGGAGACATTCAGAACCTGCCTGGATGCATTCCTGTGTAACCTGCTCTAAGGTGACCCTGCTCTGGCAGGGGGGTTGGACTAGATGATCTCCAGAGGTTCCTTCCAACCCCTACCATTCTGTGATTCTGTGATTCTATTTTAGTGGGATGTCAGATTATTCTGTGTTGGTAACCCATGTTCAGCTTTGCTGCTCCACATTATACCAGTGAGGGATATAGTTCAGTGGCCAAGCTTATTTTGGGGCTGTTGTCTGCCCACTGTCTGCCCCATGCTTACAATGCATTCCTTCCCTCATCTATGTGAGAGTTGACCCTTTTGCCATCACTTTGGTCGTCAACTCTGAAGCCAGGGGAATTCCATTCTTTACCTCCAAGTCACCATTCTAACTGTGTACTTTGTGCCTAAATTAACATCTATGAATAATCCCACTGAGTTCAGTAAGTCTTATTCATGTGTTTATTGTTCAGATGGTTAGCTGAGTAGGGATAAAGAAAGGTAGTTCTTGGTGAATTGGACTGTGAGGGGGGATTGTGTGCTTTTGTGTTTGTTTGGGGTTTTTGGCCTTTAATATTAAAATAATTTTAGTGCAAATATCTGGTACTGACTGGAATATTCCATGTATTTTCACGATCTGCTCTATAGTGCATGACTTCATCAATCAAATGCAATATGTTTGCAATTCTTGTTCAACAGTAAAAGGAGCTTGATTTGAACTAATAACTGCAGTGAGCCTTGTCATGCCTAATCATCAGGTTCCAGGGGTCATCCAACCTCCTGATGCTGACTGCAGGCTGCCAAGTTTCTATGTTTACCTTTTTCCTTCTGAAATTTCAGTTTTCAATTGAAAACTCATTTCAAGTTCATTCAAGAGTTTTTCACAAAAGAAAACATGTCTCCCTGGGTATTTTCAAATCTGTAAAAGTTAAGATTGCTAGATTCACAAGCAGTTTACAGAACATGAAGGGGTCATTAACATGTCACTTTGAGTGTGACTGGCGATATCTTTATTTAATGAGGAAGAGAGTGAGTTAGATAGGAAACAACTTTTACTGAAAAACATACTCCATGAGAACTTTGTTAGCAGCCCTAAAAGAAATCAGGAGAGGAGTGGGAGGGATGTTGGTTTCACACGTGTTCCAAAGTTTGACATTATTAACTCTGCACCCTCATGTGGAAGTTTGTTCAAGTGTCTGTTCAGTGGGGGGTGTGACCCTAAGAGCTTCAGAGCTGAAAAAATGAGTCTAATTCTTTGACTGAAGAACTGTCTTTCCCTAACTTGCAGCTGTAACAGACATTAATGTTTTCTGTAGACCAGCAGCTAGAAAGGGAAGAAGAATCATGCTGTCTGTGAGGATTACATCAGCACTACAGACAAGCATAGGTGCTGAAATGACCCTGGAAACCATGGTATCCAGACAGAAAAAAAGAAAGTACTATCAGCTGAACCTCATAAATCCCTATAAACTACCATGGGATAAAAATAATAAAATTAAGATCATCATTTAAATTGTCTTCAGGATACTGGAGATACTTAACACTTATTATGAAAATTTAAGAATACCACCTTCTAGGCTGGAGAGTTAAATTTGCAGGGAGAAACAGACACAGAGTCATAGAATGGTTCAGGTTAGAAGGGACACACATTCACATAGGTACCAGTGCTTTGAAAATAGATCATTCATTCCTAAAAGCAGCTTTGTTTCGTCCTTCTGCCCACCCCACCTGCCCATCCCTTCCCATTTACCACTGTTCAAGTAAGTCGATTAAAATCACATCAAATTTTTATTCGTTTTTGGCCTCTGAGGTCTCTTGGACAGGTTTGTCCTGCTTTGAGATGGCTTTCCAGCTGCCATCTCAAACTTGCACACAGAAAGAGGGAAAAAACCACCAGTCTGAAGGAACGGCACCACATTTCCTTTGCACCTTGTGTTAACAACTGGGGACACGAGGACACTTCGGAGTTACTGTGAACATCCATCCTTTCCCAAAGCAGAAGCAGCAGAATGTGCCAGATCCTGGAGGGCTGCATTAGGAAGCTGAGGGAAGACCTCCAGTGCTGGGAGGGGCAAAAGCTTCCTCGTCAGCCTGTCTTTCCTCTGAGAAAGCTGATTCTAACCCAAAGCCTCCATATTGCCATTGGAGATCATCTTCCATCTCCTCATCTCCTCCTCCATCTCTCCTACGTTAAAACGTAGTCATTCTCCTGTCGTGATATCGCTCTGGTTTGTCACCACATGCACTGGTGGTGCAGGCTGTGAGGAGGGATGGTTCTGAGCAAGTAGTCACGTGTAATTAAACTGTGAACTTAAAATGTTTCGGGCCCAAAAGGGAAGAACCCACCACCAAGATGATGTAGCTCTGGCGATACCTGGTGCTAACCCACATGCAGAGGAGGAACTCAGGGATCATCAGAGGTGACAGAATCACTCAACCATCAGGGTGGGAAGGGACCTTGGGTGGTCTCCAGCCCAACCGTGTGCATACATGAGGATCAACACAGAAGCCACCCCAAGTTTCTCAGGGCTTTGTCCAATAGAGTCCTAAAACCCTTGAAGAACAGAGTCCATAACCTCTCCAGAGCCGTTCAAATGCTTCATAATCCTTACTGACTTCTGTCCTTCACATCCTGTCTGACCTGCGCTTGTTTCAGCTGATGACCATCATCTCTTTTCTCCACAAGTCTCGTAAAGGCTGCTATCTTTTCAGCCCAGCAGAAAGTGAACATGTGGCATCAACACTGGGTCAGGGTCCCATGGGCATGAAAAGCGCATGGCTGTACTCATGCTATAGGAAGGACACGTAGTGTGGGGAGAGCGTCTGTGCTCTGTGGTCACACGTGTGGGCATTATGTATACGTGTGTTTGTATGTGCCCTGGGCATCCTGCTGGACACCAAAGCTGACCACGAGCCGGCAGCATGCCCTGGTGGCAAAGGATGGCCTGGGCTGCATCAGGAGTCTTGGCTGGGGGAGGTGGTCCTTCCCCTCAGCACTGGTGAGGCCCGACCTGGAGTGCTGTGTCCAGTGCTGGGCTCCCCAGTACAAGACAGACATGGACACACCAAGGAAAGCTCGCAAAGATGGTGAAGGGACTGGAGCATCTCTTCTACAAGGAAAGGCTGAGAGAGCTGGGACTGCTCAGCCTGGAGAAGGCTCCGGGGGATCTTATCAATGTATATAAATACCTGACGGTTGGGTGCAGAGAGGACAGTGACAGGACCGGAGGCAACGGGCACAAACTAGAGGTTCCCTCTGAACATCAGGAAGCACTTTCACTGTAAGCACCAGCACAGGTTGCCCAGGGAAGCTGAGGAGTCCCTATCCATGGAGATGATCAAAAGCCACCTAGACACGGTTCCGGGCAACCAGCTCTAGGTGGCCCTGCTTGAGCAGGAGGTGGGACCACATGATCTCAAGAAATCCTTTCCAACCTAAACGATCCTGTGCCTCACGTCCAATTTACCCAGGTGACTGAGGGACCCAGCCACCGACGCTCCACCTCCCACATGAACCCCTCAGTTTCTGAAGGACCCAGGTGTCCAGCTGCCCCCTGCCCTCCAAACCCTCTCAGCTTGTGTCTGGGGGACCTAGGAGTCCAGGGAACCCATCCCTGCAAGCCCCTCTGCCCACATCTGGAGGACCCAGGCCTCCAAGGGTCCCAGTTGCGTGGGGGTGCCCTGCTTCCCCCTGTGCCAGGGACACAGATGTTCAGGCAGGAACAGGAGAAGGTTGGTGCCACCAGTGACAGGCAGCCTTGGGCCTGGGAGGGGGCGGGAGGTGACAGCAGTGTCCCTAGGGTGCTGGGCAGGTTAGCCTGTAGAGAGGAGGGTGGCATCTTTTACCTGGAAACACCCTGAACACTGGGACATCCCCCTTCTTGGGGGTGGTGGGGTGGGGATCTGTCACCCAGAGGACACGCCAGGGGCCCCTGCTACCCCCCACACCTATCGGACCCTGCCCAGGCTCCAGGGTAGCACTGGTGGCAGTGTAACATGGGGAGTGGGGTGCTGTGTCAGAGAGGAGCTCTAAAATACCCCCCGGGTCCCCATCTCATCCCCTACTGTCCCGCCACATTCCCCCCTGATCCTGGGTCCCACCATCCTCATCCCATATCCCCATGTCACGCCCCCTCCGTCCTTCACCAGTTTCCATGTCCCCCCAGCCAATATTCATGCCACTTCCCTTGTGCCCAGGGCACCCCACATCCCCTCACCCCTCCCCACCATCACCCCCAGTGTCCCCCAGCAGTCTTCCCTAACCCCCCCCCCCCCAGCATTCCCAGTGCCCCATCTCCCCCAGACCCCAAATCACACGCCCGTGCCCACATCTCCTGCTCTGCCCCACATCACCCCGGGGCCACTCACATCCCCATACCACCACCTTCACCTTGTCCCCTCCTGGTCCCTACATGCCCACCACAGCTCTCCATGTCCCCTCCCTTGTCCCAGGGGCTCCCCACCCCCCCTTACCCGTCGCCTAATGTCCCCCAGCTGCTCCCCCTGGTCCCATCCCCTTTAATCATCCCCACTGTGTCCCCTTCCCCAAGCCCCCCAGGAGACGCGGCAGCGGGGGGCGCACCGAGGCGCACAACAGACACATGAAGCCGCGGCCAGGGGCGATGGCGGTGGCCCCGGGTGCTGCAGGCTGTGCCGCCGAGGCGCTGGGCAGGACCTGCGGGCGAGAGGGGTGCCGGGATTAGAGGTCACCCGGGGGGGCCGGGAACACACCCCCGCGTGGATTCATCCTGGGGGACTTGTGTCCCCTTTTTCCCAAGGCCTGTCCCCCCAGAGCTCACCCCCTTCACCCCCCCATTCCCTCAGACCCTGCTCCCTGGGCCTGTCTCCCCCCGACCCTCCTCTTGTCCCCTCAGACCCCCCCTCCCCGGGCCTGTCCCCCCCCGACCCTCCTCTTGTCCCCTCAGACCCCCCTCCCTGGGCCTGTCTCCCCCCGACCCTCCTCTTGTCCCCTCAGACCCCCCTCCCCGGGCCTGTCCCCCCCCGACCCTCCTCTTGTCCCCTCAGACCCCCCTCCCCGGGCGTGTCCCCCCCAACCCTCCTCCCGTCCCCTCAAACCCCCCTCCCCGGGCCTCTCCCCCCCAACGCTCCTCCCGGTGCCCTCACACCCTCCTCCCCGGGCCTCTCCCCCGCGGGGGCGGGAGGGAAGCGGCGCACGCGTACTGCGGGCGGGCAAGATGGAGGCGCCGGTTGCTGATGGAGGCGCCGGGTCGGTGGATTCGGGCCTGCGCCCGGCGGGTCCTCGCTGGAGCCGGGACTGGGACCGGCACCGAGGTCGGGGCCGGGGCCGGGGCCGGGGCCGGGAGCGGCGCTGACCCCTCTGTCCGCGCCCGCCCCCGCCGCACCCTGTGGCCGCTCCCGCTTCGCCCGGCCCCGCTGGGAAAATCCCGGCGCCGAGCAGGGGCGAACCGTGCCCTCGGGAGGGTTGAATGCAGCCCGGGCGGGGGCAAATACAGCCCTGGGGGGTGGCGGGGGGACAGGTTGTGCCCTGGGTGGGGTAGATCCTCCCGGGGAGGGTAGATCTTGCTCGGGGGAGCCGTGTGGGGGCCTGTGGGGCGGGCCCCGATGGGCCGGGCGGGGCTGGGCGAAGGCGAAGGCTTTTGCGTGCTCTCCTCGCCCGCGGGGAGGTGTCCTGCCCCACAGAGAGGTGTCCTGCCCCGCGGCGAGGTCTCCTTCCCCCCCGCCCCGCCTCCATTTCCCCCCAGCCCCATGGCGAGCTCGCCTGCCCCACAGCAAGCTTCCCCACCCCACGGCAGGGACCCTGGGCATCCCACCCTGCGGGGGGGCTCCTCTGCCGCATGGCAAAGTCTCACCCCCATGGCAAGCTTTTCCCACCCCGTGCCAAAGCCTCCTGCCCCACCGTGAGCCCTATGGTGAGGTCTCCTGCCCTGCCCGAGCGTCCCCATCTGCCCCGCAGCAGCCTCATCTGCCCCACGGCAAGCTTCTCCATCTTGTGGCGAGGTCTCCCACCCCACCATGAGCCCCACAGCGAGGTCTTCTGCCCCACAGCGACCTGGTCTGCCCCACAGAAAGCTTTTCCATCCTGTGGCGAGGTCTCCCATCCCACCATAAGCCCCATGGTGATGTCTTCTGTCCTTCGTTCTCCCCCGCCTGATGAGCTCATCCACCCCATGGCAACTTCCATCAGCCCCACGGCACACTTTTCCACCCTGTGGCAAAGTCTGTGAGCCATAACAAGCTGTTCTGTCCCACAGCAAACTCATCTACACCCCGGGAAGGTTTCCTGCCCCACAGTGAAGTCTGCTGCCCCATGGAGGACCCTGTGATCCGCATACCCCCCTACCACTATGTCCATGTGCTGGACCTCAACAGCAATGTCACCCGTGTGGAGGTTGGGCCCCACACCTACATCAGGCAGGATCACGAGAGGTGGGTGCTATGGGGCAGGGGGGCACCTATGAGTTGGGGGGGTCCGGTTCCCACCTCTGGCAGGACCACAAAGAGTGGATGCTATGGGCCAGGTGGGGATCTGTGGGATGATGGGTCCTACCCCTGTGTCTGGTAGGACTACAAGATGTGGGTGCTACGGGGCAGGGGGTGGATTTCCATGGCTATGGGGCAGTCTAGACTTATAGGTGTGTGGGGTCTCTGTAGGGCTGTGGGGGATGTTTGGGGGGCTCTGTAGGGTCATGAGGGGCTTGAGGGGATCCGTAGGACTGTTGGCGCCCTTTAGGGCTGTGGGGGATGCTGGGGGGCTCTTTAGGACTATGGGGACTCTATGGTCCCTGGGGAGCATTGGGGTTGTATAGGGCTGTGGGCAGTGTTTGGGGGCTCCGTAGGGCCATAGGGGCTCTATAGGGTCATGGGGAATCCATCATGCTGTAGAGGGCCATAGGGGGGCTCTGGGGCTCTATAGGACTGGGGGACTTGGGCTCTATAGAGCTTTATAGGGCTTTGGAGGATCGAGGGGCTGGTGGGCTCTGTAGGGCCCTGGGGGCTCTATAGGGCTGAGGGGACCAACGGGGGGCTGCCAGCAGGGTGGTGTTCGTGCCCAGGCGCATGGTGATGGTGCTCCGCTGGCACTACTGCGTGGTGCTCAATCCCATGGTGCGGGGCCCCACTGGGGCCGTGGTGATCAATGGAGCGGGACAGGCCCGTCTGTGGCACGCCGACCTCGATATCCACCTGGCCCAGGAGCCCTTCCCCCTATACCCTGGCGAGGAGATCAAACAGGTACCTGTAGCCCCTATAGCAGCCCCAGGGCTCCCCACAGCTTCTGTAGCCCCTCCATGGTCCCCTATAGGCTCCATAACCTCTCTGTAACACCGCCGTAGCCTTCCATGGCCCCCCATAGCCCGTGTAGCTCCTCTGATCTGTCTGTCGTCTTTCAGAGCTCCTATAGCCCATATACCTCCTGATGCCCTCCCCATAGCTCCTATAGTTTCCTCATTGCCCCCCCATTGCTCCTGTAACCTCCCCCCATGGCCCCCTATAGCCCCCAGCATCTCATCCCTCTCCCTGCTCTGAACCCATGTACCTCTCCCCAGGTTGTCCCTGGAGCGTTCTCTGTTTCTCCATCCCCAGGCTGTCCCCCACATCCCCCGCAGCGAAAAACCTGTCTCCCAGTCCCCAGGGTTTCACCCCCCATGTCCCCCACTGTCACCCCTGTGCCCCCTTACCCTCGCAACCCTGTCATGACCCCCATGTCCCCACATCCCCCATGGTGACCCCCCAGATGCATCCCCACGTCCCCTGCTGTGACTCCCCCGTGGCCCCCATGTCTCCTACTGTGCCACCTGTGTCCTCAGAGTGTCCCCAGGGCATCTTCCAAAGTGCCCCACGCACCTTTGTCCCCATGTCTGCCATACCTCTGCTGTGACACCTGTGTCCCCAGGGGATTATCCCTCAACCCCGTGTCTGTGTGTCCCCAGGACATCACCCCACTGCAGATGGTGCTGGCTGACACTGCCCTGCGCCTGCGGGCCCTGCTTGACTTCACGGACGAGGACGGGAAGAAGTTCTTGGCAGGAGACGAGTGGCTCTTCGAGGGTCCCAGTGAGCACAGGGGGGATATTCCCTTTTGGGGACACCTGGGGGACCCATGGGCTGATGGTGCCACCTTCCCACAGACACCTACATCCCCCGTAAGGAGGTAGAGGTGGCCGAGACTCTGCAGGCCACTGTCATTGGGCACAACCAGGCCATCCACCTGCGAGCACGCAAGGAGTGCCTCGACCGCAACGGCACCCGCCACATCACAGGTAGCACCTGGTGACAGCCCGGTGGCCTCCTGGGTTCAGCCCTTGCTCAGTGGCCTTGGTGTCAGCTGGCATGATATCACCCTGTACCATTGGTGCTACCCCTGGGCACCCATGGCACCCCTCTGTTGCCTGAAGGCACCCCTGGCGTACCCTGGGACACCCCCACCCCATACCCCTGGGACCCTTTTCTCACCCTCCAACACCTCTCATACCCCTCTGTCACCCTCCAGCACCCATGGGAGCTCGACATCATCTAGCAGCACCCCTGGGGCTTCCAGCACCCCCATCCCTTCTCCTGGCACCCCCAGCACCCCCTTCCTACCCCACAGCATTCCCCGGAGCCCTGTCCCATCCCTCAGTGCTCCTGGGATCCCCAATATTCCCAACCCACCCCCCATTAAACCTCCATCCCACCCCACAGCACCCCCAGGATCCCTATGGGACCCCCACACACACATCCCTGGGATCCCCAGCTCACCCATCTCATCCCCCATAAATGCCATCCGGCCCTGCAGCGCCCCTGGGACCCCATCTTATCCCCCAGCACCCACAGGACTCTCAGAACCGCCAGAACCTCCAGGTCCCAGCACCCTTAGCATCCTCCCATCCCACCCTTCGGACCCCCCAGCACCCTCAGGGCTGCCATCCCACCTGTAGGACCCCTTGCCCCCAGTGCCCCTAAGGACACTTGAGATCCATAGGACCCTCAGCACCCCTAGGACCTCCGTGGCACCCCGTGCTGCCTGTTCCCCAGCACCCTCATGACCCACATCCCACCCCAGCACCCCTGGGATTCCCGGTCCCCTGCCTCCCCAAGCCCCCCACTGTCCTCAGCTCCCCCAGCACCCATCACCCTGCTCCCAGGTGAGGAGTGGCTGGTGAAGCAGGTGGGTGCCTACCTGCCCGGTGTCTATGAGGAGGTAGTGGATGTTGTGGACGCCTACATCCTTACCCGACAAGGTACCGGGCATCCTAACCCTCGCCTCCTGGGTGCCCACGGGTGATGAGGCCCCTCTGGGCTGGGTTTGGGGGTCCTGTGCACCCATGGGTGACAGGAGCCCTCCAGGATGGGTGAAGGGTCCCATCACCCCCTGATCCACCATGACCCTGACCCCTTGCACCCATGGGTGACAAGGACCCTCCAGTGGGACCTGGGGATCCCTCCAAGCCACTGTGTTCCCGTGGCCCCTGTGCCCATGAGTGATGAGGATTCTCCAGGAGGTCCCATCCCCTTCACCCATGGTGTCCCTGTTCCTCCTGCCTCAGTGGATGATGAAAAGCCTCCAGCCCTCCTGCAGCCCACCATGACCCCTTTGCTGCTGCACCCATGGGTGATGAAGACCCCCTGGGATAGGTTTGGGGGTCCTGTGCCCCCTCCACCCGCCGGGGGATAAGGATGCCCAGGATGGGCATATGAGTTCTGCTGCACTCATGGGTGACAAGGACCCTCCAGGGGGTTGTGCTCTCTCCACCCACCCCATCCCTGTCCCCCTGCATGCACAGGCGATGAGGTCCCTCAGGATTAGGTTTGGGGGTCCCATCACCCCGTCTCCCTGCACCTCTGGGTGACAAGGCCAGTTGGGGCCACCTTTGGGTGTCCCATCACTCACCATCTCCCCCTGTGTTCCCTCCCTGCAGAAAGCCCTGCACCTGCGGGCAACGGGGACCTTTGAGGATGAAGAAGGTCGGGTGCGGCGCACGGGGGAGGAGTGGCTGGTGACCCAGGCGGAGAGCAAGGCCTACATCCCAGAGGTGTTCGAGGAGGTGGTGGCGGAGGTGGCGGTGACAACGCTGGGCCCCCGGCAGTACTGCATGGTGCTTGACCCCATGGGGCCCAATGGGCAGCCCCAGCTGGGCCAGCAGCTTGTTGTCAAGGTGGGCACACAAGGGTGGCCCCTGGGGACCTGCAGCTGGTCCCAAGGGACCTAATGTAGGGTCCCATAGGTATCAAAGGTGGTCCTGAGGGGCTTAAGATATACAATGTACCACTACTGTGTCCCCGGGGAACCCTAAGGTGCCCCGAGGTACCCAAATGTGGCTCCCAGGACCTGAGAGTGGCTCTAAAGGACACCTGGATGGCTCTGATGGAACCTTCTCTATGCCTAGGTGTCCTCAAAAGTCTCAAAGGTGGCTCCAAGGGACTCCAATGTACCCCTGAGGTGTCCCTAAAAGTTCTTAGGGCATCCCTGAGGGATCCTAACGTACCCTTGAGGGCCCCAGTGACCACAGGTGGCCCTGATGTACCCAAATGCATCCCCAAAGGTCGCAAAGGTGGTCCTAAGGTACCCTAAAACACCTATGTGAGCCCTGATGTCTTGCTGAGGGACCCTAAGCTTCCATAGGAACCCATGGGTGGACACCGGGAACCAGAAGAAGCTGGCCCTGACATACCCCCAAAGGTCTTGAAGGTGGCCCACAGGGACCCTAAGACATCCCTGAGGGACTGTAATGCACTCATGTCCCTGCCCTGTGTCCTGCCATGACCTGATGTCCTTCTCCCCTGTGCCACCGTGTGCCTGTGCTCTTACTTCATGTTCCACTGTGTCCCCATGTCCCCACAGGTTTGCCACATCTCTGTCCTGCTGGTGACATGTCCCTGTGTCCCCAGGGGGAGAAGTCCTTCTTTCTGCAGCCGGGCGAATGGCTCCAGGCCGGCATCCAGGATGTCTACGTGCTCTCTGAGGATGAGGGGCTGCTGCTCCAAGCGCTGCAGACCATCAAGGACACCAATGAGGTGGCCCAGGGGACACCTGGGGTTTCAGGATCCCCTGGGAGAAACTAGGGGGGGAGGCCCAGTGAGCCTGGGATGACTGGGGCAACCAGAAGTGGTTGGGGGACAACGGGGACGACGGGAGGGGGATGGGACCCAGGAGTGATTGGGGGTCATTGGGGACAGTTAGGGCACCTGGGGACAGTTAGGGTACATGAAGGACTCCTGGAGGATTATGGAGGCCCCAGAGGACACCTGTGGGGACTCCTGTCCTCATCCCTGTGTCCCCAAGCCAGGTGGGTAGCAGAGGACCACGGGGGGAGTCCCTCCCACACAGGGAGGATGTCCCTGTCACCATAGAATCATAGAATCATAGAATCATAGGGTTGGAAGGGACCTCTGGAGATCATCTAGTCCAACCCCCCTGCCAGAGCAGGGTCACCTAGAGCAGGTTACACAGGAACATGTCCAGGCGGCTTTTGAATGTCTCCAGAGTTGGAGACTCCACCACCTCTCTGGGCAGCCTATTCCAGTGCTGTGCCACCCTCAGGGTAAAGAAGTTCCTCCTCATGTTTAGGCGGAACTTCCTATGTTCAAGTTTGTGCCCATTGCCTCTTGTCCTGTCCCCGGGCACCACTGAAAAGAGCCTGGCCCCATCCTCCTGACACCCACCCTTTAAGTATTTATAAGTGTTGATAAGGTCCCCCCTCAGTCGTCTTTTTTCCAGACTGAAGAGATCCAAATCCCTCAGTCTTTCTTCATAAGAGAGGTGTTCCAGTTCCCCAATCATCTTTGTAGCCCTCTGCTGCACCCTTTCCAGCATTTCCCTGTCCCTCTTGAACCGGGGAGCCCAGAACTGGACACAGTACTCCAGGTGTGGCCTCACCAAGGCAGAGTAGAGGGGGAGGATGACCTCCCTTGACCTGCTGGCCACGCTCTTCTTGATGCAGCCCAGGATGCCATTGGCCTTCTTGGCCACAAGGGCACATTGCTGGCTCATGGTCATCCTGTTGTCCACCAGGACTCCCAGGTCTCTTTCCACAGAGCTGCTCTCCAGCAGGTCAGCACCCAACCTGTACTGGTGCATGGGGTTGTTCCTTCCCAGGTGCAGCACCCTACACTTGCCCTTGTTGAACTTCATAAGGTTTCTCTCTGCCCAGATCTCCAACCTGTCCAGGTCTCTCTGTATGGCGGCACAGCCTTCTGGTGTGTCAGCCACCCCACCCAGCTTGGTGTCATCAGCAAACTTGCTGAGGGTGCACTCTATCCCCTCATCCAGGTCATTGATGAATATGTTGAAGAGGACTGGACCCAGTACTGACCCCTGGGGAACGCCACTCGTCACTGGTCTCCAACTAGACCCTGTGCCCCTAATCACTACCCTCTGAGCTCTATCTTTCAACCAGTTATCTATCCACCCCACTGTCCATTCATCTAACCCACACTTCCTAAGCTTCCCTATGAGGATGCTGTGGGAGACCGTGTCAAACGCCTTGCTTAAGTCAAGGTAGACCACATCTACCGCCCTCCCCTCATCTATCCATCTAGTCATGCCATCGTAGAAGGCTATCAGATTAGTCAGACATGATTTCCCCTTGGTGAATCCATGCTGAGTACTTCTGATAGCTTTCCTTTCCTCCACGTGCCTTGAGATGACACCCAGAACGAGCTGTTCCATCATCTTTCCAGGGATGGAGGTGAGGCTGACCGGCCTGTAGTTCCCCGGCTCCTCCTTCTTGCCTTTCTTGAAGACTGGAGTGACATTGGCTTTCCTCCAGTCCCCAGGCACCTCGCCTGTTCTCCAGGACTTTTCAAAGATGATGGAGAGCGGCCCATGTCTTCAGGCCAGCCGGTGGCAGAGGGCCATGGGGGAATGTCTATGTCCCCGTGTCCCCATCCAGGGGGTGGCGGGGTCTCTGCATCCCCAGGCTGGTCACTGATGCTATCCCTGCGTTCTTAGGAGGGGAAGGAGGTGACACAGCAGGCAGGTGACCGCTGGCTGGCCTGGGGGCCCCTCGAGTACGTGCCACTGGCTGAGGTGACCGTGCTGGAGCGCCGCTGGGCTGTGGCCCTTGCTGACAACAAGGGCATCTACGTGCGTGACATCCGCACTGGCAAGGTGCCCGCTCTGGCTCCCTGTAGGTCCCCTGCAGCTCCTCGTAGCCCCCGATAGCGCCCCCCTGGCCTTTGTGGCTTCCTGTAGCTCCTTTACAGCCACCTCAGTGGCTCCCTGTAGGTCCCCTGCAGCTCCTCGTAGCCCCCGATAGCGCCCCCCTGGCCTTTGTGGCTTCCTGTAGCTCCTTTACAGCCACCTCAGTGGCTCCCCGTAGCCCTGTTCCTGCTCCCTGCAGCTCCCCTGCAGTTCCCTAGAGCTCCCCAGAGACTCGTGGAGCTCCCCATGGTCCTCTGCAGCTCTCTATAGACCCCCTATAGCACCTCGTAGACCCCCATCATCCTCCATAGCCCCCCTACAGCTCCTCCACAGCCCCCCATAGACCCCGGGAGCTCCCCCCAACCCCTAGAGCTGCCGAATCCCACTGTAGCCCCTTGTAGCTTCCCGTAAGCCACATAGCTCCCCATGGTGCCCCATAAGTCCCCATAACCCCTACAGCCCACCATAACCATGCAACCCCCCTTAGCCCCCCATACCCTTCCCCATGCCCCCAGTTCCCATACCAGTATTCCACATCCCTGCCAGTGCTCCCCATACCCCGTCCCAGTGCTCCCAGACCACTCCCGGTGCTCTCAGTAACTGTATACCCCATCCCGGTATCCACTCGCTGCCTCCCACCACTCCCAGTATTCCATGTATGCCATCCCAGTGCCCCCAAACACAGTCCCAGTCTCCCAGCCTCCTTCTCAGTGCCCCCAGATGCACCCCCCCACTTCATCCCAGTCTTCCCAGTACCCCATATACCTGCTCCCAGTGCCTCCAAACCCCATCCCAATGTGCCCCCAGTACCCCCCCACCACATCCCAGTGCTCCTGGTATCCCTTACACCCTCTCCCAGTGCCTTCGCACACCCTCCATAACCCCTCCCAGTATCCCCCACACCCCTTCCCGGTACTCCTGAACCCCATCCAAGTGCTCCTGTTGCCCCCCAAGCCACCCAGACACCCCCTTCCAGTGCCCCCAAGCCCTCCAGCGGCTGTCAGAGCCTGGCAGCACCCTGAGGTGGCTGTGGCTGCAGGTGCGGGTGGTGATGGGCCAGACCTACATGCTGACGGAGTCCGAGGAGCTGTGGGAGAAGGAGCTGCCCCCTGGGGTGGAGGCGCTGCTGGCCGCAGCCCATGGAGACATCCACGGCACGGACATTGGGGTCCAGTCTTCCTCCAGCCCGGATGCTGGGGTCCCCCAACGTGACTGCACCCGCGCCATCACCTACCAGGTGCCCCACAATGCTGCCATGCAGGTCTACGACTACCGGGAGCGGCGGGCACAGTGAGCACCTGCGGTTCTGGGTGCGGGGGAGGAGGGACGTTGGCAGGGCATGGAGGATGTAGTAGATGTACGGGGGGCGTGGGAGGAGGACATGGGGATGGAGGGGACACCGAGGAGGGTGCTGGGCACCCAGGTGCAGGTGATGTTGCTGTGACCCCTGTGCCATGGTGTGTCCTTGGCGTGTGACCAGTGTCTTTGGCATGTCTGTGGCCGGCTGATGCTGGGCCCAGCACGGGCGGTGCTGAGCCCCAGGGAGCAGCTGACGGTGTGGGGACTGGTGCGTCCTTGGCACGTGACCCATGTCCTTCACGTGTTTTTGGCATGTTGCAGAGTGGTGCTGGGTATAGAGTTGGTCATGTAGGGCCCTGGAAAGCAAGTGACGGTGCAGGGACTCTTGTGTCATGGTATATCCTTGGCTTCAGTACAAGTCACACTGGGGATCCCAGGCTCCAGAGACCAGGGGGAGAGTCTGGAGCAAAGAAGATGTACCCTTGGTACATCTACACCTAAACAAATGTATAGGTCCATGAGCCCTAATGGGATGTAACTACAAGTGCTGAAGGAGCTGGCTGATGTCATTAAGAGGACACTCGATAATCTTTGATCAATCATGGCAACTGGGACAAGTGTCCAAAGATGGACACTTGCCCATGACGGGGGTGGGGGCTGCCACAGAGGCGTCAGGCTGGATCCGGGAGCCCACGTGAGCCTCTGGCTCCTCTCCCACGTGGTTTCCCTTGCTCCGCTCTCCCCAGTCCTTGCTCTGCTCTCCCCAGTCGCCGCCCCACGGACCCCCCACGACCCCATGGGCTGGCTGCGGGTGCTGCGCTTGTTAGGAAGGGGTTCAACAAGCAGGTGGGACGGACAGCGCTGGTGACACCTAGGGCACGGCGTGACCAACCAGCAGGCGTGGTGGGCCCTTTTGGTCCATTTTTCCACTACTTGTTCTTCCCCAAATCCTCTGGATTCTTCCTTTGGATCCTCTGCGAAACATCTTGCGTGATGCCAAGACGTTTATCCCCAGCATCCCTCGAGGTGTCCCATGGGTGTGCTGGCCCTAACTCACCATGACAGGTTTCTACCTGCACCGTGGGGCTGAGGCCCTTCCCAGGACAGGAGCCTGGGTGGGCTGCACCTTCCTTTGGGTTCCTGCTGCTGTGCCCTTGCCTCTGCCCTCCTCTGGGCTTGTGAAGATGCGTGGGCCCATGAGTCCTGTGGTGGGACACAAAGATGCCGTGGGGTAGTTTTTGGGGAAGGGAAGGGTCCTCCACCTGCCGTTCTCCGTTGAGGGTGTGCAGAGGTTTTATCACACCAGCTGACACCCCCCCGCAACTTCCAGGTGTAACTTCCAGCCTCTCTACTCCCAGGTACACCTCCCACCAGACCAGGCTGCTCCAAGCCCCGTCCAACCTGGCCTTGAACCCCTCCAGGGATGGGGCGGCCACAGCTTCTCTGGGCAACCTGGGCCAGGGGCTCACCGCCCTCACAGCAAAGAATTTCTGCCTGAGATCTCATCTAAATCTCCCCTCTTTCAGTTTAAAACCCTTCCCCCTCGTCCCATGGCTCCCCTCTCTGATCCAGAGTCCCTCCCCAGCTTTCCTGGAGCCCCTTTAGGGACAGGAAGAGGCTGGAAGGTCTCCCCGGAGCCTTCTCTTCACCAGACTGAACCCCCCCAGCTCTCTCAGCCTGTCCTCGCAGCAGAGGGGCTCCAGCCCTCCCAGCATCTCCGGGGCCTCATCTGGCCCCGCTCCAACAGCTCCATGTCCTTCTGATGCTGGTGTCCTGCAGTGGGGTCTCCCCCGAGCAGAGTAGAGGGGCAGAATCCCCCCCCTCGCCCTGCTGCCCACGCTGCTCTGGATGCAGCCCAGGATGCGGGGGGCTTTCCAGGATACCAGCGCACGGTGCCAGCACATGGCCAGCTTTTCACCCCCCAGCACCCCCAAGCCCTTCTCCTCAGGGCTGCTCTCCATCTCTCCCTCCCCAGCCTGTGCTGAGACTGCAGCTTGCCCTGACCCGGGTGCAGGACAGGACCCTGCACTTGGCCTGGTTGAGCCTCATGAGGTTCACACTGACTTCTTGAGTGTGTCCAGGTCCCTCTGAACGGCATCCCGCCCCTCTGGCAAATCACCTGTGCCATTCAGCCTGGTATCACCTGCCACAAGACGACGTGTGGCGTCCTCCAGGCAGCCAGCCCTGACCTGCAAGAGATGCAGGTGGGCATGGCTGCATCGCGCTTGGGGTCGGCATGTGCGTCACCAGGGTTGTCTACAGCACCTAGGTGTAAGCTGGACTATCGGTCAGTCTCCTCAGTGCCCACGATTGCATATGCCCGTCTATCTAAATAGATGCAATAACTATTCAAATAGGTAAAGAATCAGCAGACCATAAAGGGCACTCTTTGAGGCAGAGCTCTGAAGAGACATTGTGAGTCCTTCAAGAGGCCAGGACAATACGAATATGGCAGCCTGGGACAGGCAAGGCTGCCACAGCTTCACAGCCTCAATGTCCATCCAGCAGTGAGGCTTAGACGTGTTGTATGGGGTTCACCTGGGGAGGTCTGGATGGGGGGCGCTGCAGGGGTGGCCCCGGACAGAAGAGACCAGGGGCTGCCCACACATCAGGTGGAGCCGGTTCCAGATGGCTCCAAAACAAACCCCCCACCAGGACCCACAGCCAGGCACAGAGCCAGGAGACCCAGGAATCCCGGCTACCCCATTGCCCCCGAGCCACATGGGACCCCCCCCCCCATGCAGGCTCTTGCTGCAGCCACCAGCCCTGCCCAGCCATCTCCCAAGAGGTTTCAGAGCTCCTGGGGCTTGGCTCAGGGCTAACGAGCCCTATGCCAACAGCCATGAAATAGCTCCTGAAGACCTTCACAGTGAAGACGCTCCCATCAAGAGCAAGAACACACTCCTGCAAGCACAAGAATGTCCCCTTTAAAGGTAAGGGAAGTAGGAGGAGCAAGACACCCCCTTGGCTTAACTGTGAGCTTCTGAGTCTGCTCAAAACCAAAAGAGAAGCGTTCCAGAGATGGAAAAGTGGAGAAATGCCCATTGAGAACTACAAGGGTGTTGCCAGGGCGTGCAGAGATGCAGTTAGAAAAGCAAAAAGCTCAGCTCAAATTGAAAGTGGCCAGAGATGTCAAAAACTACAGGAAAAGGTTCTTCGGGTACACGAACAACAAGCTGAAATGGAAGGAAAATATTGTCCTGCTGTTAAACAGCAGAGGTGAATTAGTCACCAACACTGGAAAGGCAGAGGTTCTCAGCACTTTCACCTTGGTGTGAACTTGGGCCTTGGGAACAACAATTCGGGTTGATGCAAACCCAAACCCACCGCCAGTGAAGGAAGAGTTGGTGGGTGAACTGTTACAGGAGCTTGACCCCTGCCAATGGATGGGCCCTGACAACATCCATCCAAGGGTGTGAAGAGAGCTGGCTGATGTCGCTGTGAGGCCGCTCTCCATAATCCTTGAGAAGTTGTGGAGACTGGGGGACATCCCAGAAGACTGGATGAAGGCTAATGTCTTCTACAGGAAGGGCTTAAAGGAGGATCCAGGAAGTTATAGACCATCAGTCTTACTTCAGTCCCTCAGAAAGTTATGGAATGAATGCTCCTGGGGGTGACCACAAGTCAAATGAAACACGTGATTGGGAAAAGCCACCACAGATTCACCAAGGGCAAATCGTGCTTGACAAACCCGATCACCTTCCACAACAAAGTGACCTGCTCGGTTGATGTGGCGTGAGCGGTGGACATTGTCTGCCTGGATTTCTCCAAGGCTTTCAACACGGTTCCCTGCAGCCTCCTCCCAGAGAAACTGATGCGTTACGGTGGTGGTCAATAGTTCCTTCTCGAACTGGCAATCTGTCACAAGTGAGGTCCCCCAGGGATCGATACTGGGGCCAACGCTGTTTAATATCTTCATAAGTGAGCTGGAAGATGGGATCAGGTGTACCCTGATGAAGTTTGCTGATGATACCAGAGTGGGGAAGTGGCCACTTGGGAAGGGAGAGCCACCCAGCAGGAAGCCCTGGATTGGCCGAGAAGAGTGGGTTAACAAGAACCTTATGAAGTTCAACACGGACAAGTGTAAGGTCTTGCACCAGGGAAAACATAATCCAGGAGTGCAGCACAGGCTGGGATCTACCTGGCTGGCGAGAAGCTCTGTGGACAGGGACTTGGGGGTCCTGGTCCCACTCTACTCATCACTTGTCAGACCTCACCTGGAACACTGTGTTCAGTTTTGGTCCCCGCTATACAAAACGGATGTGGACAGGCTGGAGAGGGTCCAGAGAAGGGCCACCAAGATAATCCAAGGACTGGGAAGCCTGGCATGTGAAGAAAGGCTGAGAGAACTGGGTTTGTTCAGCTTTGAGAAAAGGAGGCTCAGGGGAGACCTTACCACCATGTTCCAGTATTTAAAGGGTCGCCACAGAGAAGATGGAGGCTCCCTTTTTACAAGGAGTCATGTGGAAAAGACAAGGGGTAACGGGTACAAGTTACTCCTGGGGAGATTCCAACTGGACACAAGAGGAAAATTTTTCACTGTGAGAACAATCATTCACTGGAATAATCTCCCCAGGGAAGCGGGGGATTCCCCATCATTGGATGCCTCTAAGATTCAGATGGACCATCTTGTCTAGACCGTGCTTTTGCCAAGAAAGGTTGGACCAGATGATCCTTGAAGTGCCTTCCAACCTGGGATTGTATGACTCTGTGATAATTCTGTGATTCTGTGAAGACACGGGTTCAGTGGGACCCTTCCCAGCAAGGCCAGCAGCAACTGGGGGCACTTCTGGAGAGGTGAAACCACCATCTAGGAGGAATGGCGATGAGCAAAGTCCCACAAGGCTTGGTGCCGCCATGTGCCCTCGAGTCCTCCTTCACACAACCCTGCTGCTCCTCTGAGTGTTGGGCGGTGGTCAGTGTGCGAATGGGATCAAGGAGGGTAAACCAAACTGGCATCCAAGAGGTTCACCGGCCCCTCAGCACCATGACACACACCCGCCTTCAGGCCACAAGCCCCAAAACCTCCAGCTGCTGGAGGCAGGGAGAGGCCAGCAGAAGGAAGAACAGTCCTTCTGTGCTTTCCTTGAAGTATTTTAAATTCGGTATGGTAATTTTATCCTGAAGACGGTTTTTCCGTTCGTGCCACACACGAAAAAAAAAATGCCGTGACCAAGCACCGTTCTTCCAAATGCGATGATCTGGATGTGCCGTCTCCAACACAGATCCATGGAAGGGTGACCCAAGGATGTCCCACGCGATGCAGCAGGTGTGAACGAGCACACAGACGCACACACATGAGCGTACATACACACGCACACACTAATGAAATCGAAGGAGACAGCTGCTGTGGTTTTGTTTCGTTGTTGAGCTGTGTAAAGGCTTGAGAAGCCGGCCCTGCGGCTCTCAGTGTCGCAGCCGCTCCGATCTCCAGTTCCTGGAGCAGTCGCAAAGAAAACAGGATCACAAATGGCTGTAGGAAATGAGAAGCTTCATGCTACATAAATTTTGCAACAAATTCATTCAATTCAGTAGCAAGTGGAGAGACAATTTGTAGTCTTATCGGGAATAAATGTTTTTTAAAGTTTAATTGGTTAGAGAACTAACGATAAGTACCTTAAAGATCACAAAAGACTGAACTGAAAATGCCAAGTCAGACCGTGAAAAGACCAACTTTGAATCCTGTCCAATTGTGTCTGATAGAGTGCTCCTCTAAAGACCCCCGTGCTCGGCACCTCTGAAGATGCCAACACAAAAACGCACAGAACTTGGGTCAAAAAACCCGTGAGTGTTACATCATGATACGTGTGGTATGATGCGTCACGGGCATCAAAAGAGACCCTCACGAGAAAAGTTGTGCATGCATATGACTTGGGCTCTTCAGTCACCGCAGAAACCAAGACATTCACAAATCTGATACAGTGTTGGACAATTTGGGAAAAAAAAAAGAAAAAAAAATCTGAATTCTAGCTGTATGAATATTTTATGAATACAAAATACGTAACAGGAGATTGCAACACCAAAACATCTACGCGTAAAACAGCATCTTCCCTTACAGATGCATCTTTGGTTGGCAGGCATCCTCAGTGGTACGCGCGTTTTGATTATATTTCAGTATCTCACTGCATCATGGTAAAAAATAAGATGCTTAGTAAATTAATGGATGCTAAGCTGGACTATTTACTGCAAGAACTGCCAGTTTTACCCAAATAAGAGGGGTATGGCTCCTGCAATTGGATCCCCTGGGGGAGAGCGGCATTTTCCCTGTACTCCTGCTCTCTGGGACACGGGCAGCAGAACGTGGGGAGTTCCACGTGCGGTGCCAGCATTGCCTACACAACAACGCCTGTCCCCAAAATACGGTTCTGAGGGGCTGGGGGAATCAATCTTTCAGAAGAGACGCATTAAATTGTAGATCACTAACTGGGGGGGGGAAAATAAGTGCTTTTTTATTCAGAAAGAAATATGTAAAAATACGCCTCAGAAAAGTTCATTTTTCGTACTAGGAGTAGAGATAACCAAGCAATAAACTTCACCACCATTCTGTAAAAGCTCCCTGAAGTAGCCCAAGTACGAAATTAAATAGAAAATAAGTCTGCTTTGAAAACCAGCTTGTATCCAGGCGGTTAATGCAAACATCGTGTTGCAAATCAAACCAGTTTATTGACCCCAGCAGGGAACTGAGGTAGTGCAATCAAAAAGGTTTAGGCAAAGAAAATAATAAGGTTTTATTTAAAGACAAGTGAAGGACGCCTGCATTCTTTTTGAGGGGGTGGAAGGAAAAAAGAGATGTAGAGATGCCGCTGCTCAGCCCAAGCACCGCTTACAGCAGGACTCTCGAAGCCCGGCCCCAGCGGAGAGGGCAGGAGGATGAAAAAAGAGGGGAAAAAAGACCCAGAAAGAGAAGGCAACGCTGCTGCTCTTCAGAACACCAGTGGAGCATTTACACGTGGCTTGTGCCACATTTTTTTCTTCACTTGACACGGCAGGCAGGGACTATTTTAGCCAGGACGTCACACACTGTCTCCCTCTTCCTCCTTGTGAGTGTAGATACCGAAAGCTCCCAGTAAAACCCATGGTGCTTGTTAAGATCTAGACGTTGTCTGAAATAAATGTGTGCATTTGGTTTACATGGCAAGGTTTTGGTGGCAGGTAGGGGGTGGGGGGCGCAGGGGTGGCTTCTGTGAGAAGACACCAGAAGCCTCTCCCGTGTCCTACAGAGACAGTTCCAGCCAGCTCCAAGGGGGACCCGCTGCTGGCCAAGGCTGAGCCCATCAGCGAGCTGGTGGCACCTCCATGGTAATGTATTTAAGAAGGGGTAAAAACTGCTGCCCAGGAGCTGGGAGGAGTGAGAATGTGTGAGAGAAACAACTAAAAAGGCACCAAGGTCCGTGAAGAATGAGGAGGAGGAGGTCACAGAGCAGAGGTTCCCCTGCAGCCCATGGTGAAGACCATGGAGAGGCAGGTTGTCACCCTGCAGCCCATGGAGGTCCGTGGTGGAGCAGATATCCACCTGCAGCCCATGGAGGATCCCACGCCAGAGCAGGTAGATGTGCTCCAAGAGGGCTGTGACCCCATGGGAAGCCCACGCTGGAGCAGGCTCCTGGCAGGACTGGTGGACCCATGGAGAGGGAGGAGTCCACCATGGAGCAGGTTTGATGGCAGGACTTGTGACCCCATGGGGGGAGCCACGCTGGAGCAGTCTGTTCCTGAAGGACTGCACCCCATGGAAAAGACCCATGCTGGAGCAGGTCATGAAGACCTGCAGCCCATGGGAAGGTCTCACACTGGAGAAGGTCATGGAGGACGGTCTCCCATGGGAGGGACCCCTCGCTAGAGCAGGGAAAGAGTGTGAGGAGGAAGGAGCAGCAGAAAGAACGTGTGACGCACTGACCGCAACCCCCATTCCCCATTGAGGAGGAGGTGGAGAAATGGGGAGTGAAGTTGAGCCTGGGAAGAAGGGAAGGGGAAGAAGAGGGGAAGGTGTTTTAAGACTTGCTCTTATTTCTCACTATCCTACTGCTACAATTAATTAGCAATAAATTAAATTAGTTCCCCCTGCCTTCCCCACCCATGGAGTCTGTTTTGCCCACGTCGGTAACTGCCAGTGCTCTGTCTGACCTCTCGATGTTGAGGGCAGCTGGCAGCCAGCAAAGGTCAGCCCACCACGATGTGCTTCTACCCACGCTTTAGAGTGCGCTGCTCCGTGTATTAGCACGTATTACCACCACTAAAACTCTTTCAATTAAGAAACAAAACATTTCAACCAGACGTTTTGCCTCTTGAACTTAGCAGCCCTGCATTAAAAGCCACCCCAAGCTGCCGCCAGCCTTTACCAGGACACAGCACCTTGTGGGCAGCGGTGGGTTGACACCTCCTTGGCTTCGCCACACAAGGCCTACAGAGATGACAACGGGTGGCAGCTCCTCAGCAGAGCCCTGAGCAGTGCTGCTCCCTCCCAGCCCCCACGGAGGAACCGACTCTTGGGTCAGACAGACCCGGCTTTACAAATTCCAGCATCGGGAACTTCAGTGTCACCGCGGAGCACGGGATGGGAGACAGCAGTGCTGGTCCCCTGCTGAGTCCCACACCGACACTCCCAGCTGCAGTCAGGCTCCTGAAGCTGGCAGTAGACCTTCTCCGCTTCTCAAACACAACCGAAGACTGAGAACAGCAGATTAATTACTGCAAGGTTTCTACATATGAAAGCTCAGAAATATCAAGAAATACATTTAACAAAATAGTAGAGGCAAGCAATAGCAATGTGTTCTGCACCACAATGACACAAGTGTTTTAACATGCGGTGGGAAAACAGCGGGAGATCGGCGCGGAGGAGCGTTAACATGCTCGAGTGACTTGCAGCTGAGGTGTCGAAAAACCCCATACCTCACACTAATGATCATTTAGCCTTGTGCGCTCACCAAGTAGAACATCTGTGCTTCGGTACCATCGGCCTGCGAAGGACTCTGAGGCACCTCATCGAACCTGCCTGAGGTTCCTGCCCTGCTGCGGGAAAGATCAAAGCACAGTGGAAAACTGGGCCTGCTTCTGTCCCTGAAATACAGGGGAGAACAGCAGATTCCATCACTCTCTAACAAGGACCGAGCACCACAGTGCCTGTGTTCCCGCTCGCGTGCCTCTGCCTGGGGGCTGCTTCCAAGATCCCCCAGTTTGCAAGGCATCAGGATTATATTTACTCTTCGCATTTCATCCCTGGTTTTGTAGTTGTTCCTGCACCCTGCCTGTGGCAGCTGACACACACATACGTTGGGCAACTATTTCTCAGTTCATTTTAAAAAAAAAAAAAAAGTGATTTTGTTCACTTAAGGTGTGACAACCCTTTACAAATTCAGTATTCTTTAAAGATCTGATGTAAAAAAATGCATGAATATTCTTAAGTTTTCTGTTTGTACACATACTTACTCTCCTTTAACCTGTAAATCTTATACAGAGGCCTTTAAAAAAATCACAGCTGACTTAGGAAATGAAGTTAACCAGACCTGCTCCAGAGAAAACCTCCAGTAATATTAATGGGATTTCAACCTACCATGGTCTACATTGTCATGTAGCGTTACCCACATATTAATTCCCACAGTCTCTCCTTCTATACCAGAGGCTCAGAAGAGGATTTTTTATTCCTACACACGGAAAAAAAATCTGGCAAATTCTTATGCACTGTGAGGAGCAGCACTTGCAAAGGTAACTTGGAGTTTCAAAAAAAAAAAAATAAAAAAAATTAAAGTTTCTGTTTAAAGTCTAGGGAACACCTGGCCAGTGCTCTCATTCCATGCACACAAAGCCTACTGTAACTTTTTTTATTTAAGCCTTGATTTAGATGAGATATTAGGAAGAAATTCTTTGCTGTGAGGGTGGTGAGCCCCTGGCCCAGGCTGCCCAGAGAAGCTGTGGCTGCCCCATCCCTGGAGGGGTTCAAGGCCAGGTTGGACGGGGCTTGGAGCAACCTGGTCTGGTGGGAGGTGTCCCTGCCCAGGGCAGGGGGTGGGAGTAGATGTATCGAGATTATTAGCAATTCCTTCCCCTTTGCAGTTATCTTTTACCTTATATTTCATCTGGAATACTACCCAGTCTCAAAAAACAATGTGCAAGATGTAAAGTAAGAGGCAATTTTAAGACTCCTGAAGACAAAGAGGACTCCAACCTTCAGAAAGCAAGTATTTTCCATGGCTAGTTTTATTCTTAATTGCCAACATGTTATTAGATGTTGTCTTAAATGCCATAACAGCAGAATTTTAACCCAGCAAATTTAGGATCAACACTATATAACAAGCCACTCTCCTATAGACACTTTCTCTGGAGTGCTAAACATTAGCTAGTTTCACTACATACACGCACACTCAAGTATGCTTTATTCAAAATATCAGGGAAATCTTGTCTGAGGGACTTCAATCAATGAAGACATTTATCTACACTTATTGAAACCATAATTTTTGTTTTCGCTGGTTTCACACCATCAGAAGAAACAGCTTGTGTCTCAGCGTGTAAAAGCCATGTCAAGCATGAATGGGAAGAATACGCAAGTGTGTGGCATTAACGCAGAGCTTAGGTAGGGCTTTTTTCAGATTCTTTTGAAGTACACTCTAATCCATCATCAAAGCACCTTCGAATAAAGACAGATGATGCTTAATACAGTTGGTATCACAGGGATACAAAAATTAAACCAATCACACTCTTGCTTTGACTTGAATATTCAGAAAAACATCCAAAGCCCCACATTTGGATACAGATTAGAAAGGTTTCTAAACCTCGTATACAACGAAACAACACGTTACGCTCAGATGATTAGAACAAGCCTGTTCTACACAATTTACAAAGTGACAAAGCCCAGGCCAAAGTTTTGCTCTACTACAGTAACATAAACACATTTAAAAAGAGAATACGGTAATGGTTTTGGAGATGACCTTCTCGCAGTCAAACCACGGCAAGAGGGCAGACACCTTTTCTCTCTGTGAGACAGCTCTCACCGTGCCTTTGTTCTTGCAGGGCATCTTCTGGCATACGAAGGACAGGACTGACAGCCTTCATTTGTTCTTCTGAAAAGAGATGGTCCAGCAATTCCCAACAGGTTGTGAAATGGAACCACCTGGGAAAAGAAAGTTTGGTTCATCTCCAAAAAGCCGTCCAGCTGTCATTTGTACAGGATGGAGCTTTTGTCAGCAAGAGAAACACAAACCTCCATGGCTGAAGATGCTGCTGCAACTGAATAAACTTTTATTTGTCTTGCCTGTCAACACCCATCAGAGCAATTTCTGTGGCATTTACAGCCCTATGATATACTCAGAGACACCTGTAGATCATTTGCTGTAAGACAGCTTCCAACTCTGCCTTCAGCAGGAAGCACTGATGTGTCCCCAATCACACCTGATGGCATCAGCAGCAGAAGCAAAGATAACCAAGGCTGAAAAGGTAAATTTGATCACCTCCAAGTGCCTCTTCCCCAAATTCCCCGTTTTCTCTTCAGCAACAGCATAATGTTCTTTGATGGTCTCTGACTAGAGCTTTCCTGGAAACCCCCAAGGGGAGCAGCAGCCTACTGTGCTATAGAACTGGAAGGAAAAAAATACAAGGAACGAAAAAAACAACCCCAAAGAGGCAGCAGTTATCTGGCATCCCAGTGTTCCTTCACCACATGAACCTTCCCCAGAAGCAACTGTCACCACACAACTGCACGAGGCTACCGAAAGGCTCACGAGCTGAGCATCCCGTCAGTGGGGTTCATCAGTCATTCTACAAAATCCTCTCCAAAATCCCCCACGGGGTCGGGTTGCAGGGTGCGTCCTGCGTGTGCAAGTGGAACTGCTGGATCTCATCGCAAAGGCTGTAAATCGCAGCAAGCCGAGGGGAATTACCGTGTTACAACCAGACAGGAGCCCCCACCATTCATCACAGAGGGTTAAAACTACACTGGCACAACAAGTCCTGCCCCACAGGGGTCTGGCAAACACAGGTACGGTGCGTATGTTTACTTGTTCCTTCCCAGAACCAATACGTAGCTATAGAGAAGAAGTATAAAAACATAATAATTAAAGTCAGTACACTTCCGGAACAAGAAGACAAGCTTCCCTGGTACAGATGGGATGCTCAGAGAGGGGCATGTTCCCCACTGGCAAGTGGGCAAATGAAGTTACTAATTGCAGACTCAGGCTCTGGTGAGCTGTATGTGTTTTCAGGGAAGCATGAATGCCGAGAAGATGCATCTACAGCCGCATCACGTCCCGCTCCTCTCTGCAATTCTTGTTTAAAAGCAAATACAAAAGGAAAAACCTGCTAATAGGCACAACTACTACACTAGGTTCCAAGCTACTTAAAAGACAGAAATCTTAACAGTCGAATGGTTCAAAACCTGAAATACAACCACAATTGTCAAGTCAAAAGACTACGATCTAAAACTAATCTAAAAAAAAAATAAAACAAGCAAAAACCTAACAGGATCTGTTAGGAATGGGTTAGTGCAGGAAGAAAGGGAAGACCTGTAAGCACCGATGTTTCTATGGCTGCGCCCACTTCCACAATAGATATGACAAGTAAAAATAGCACAAAACGCCTGCTAAATATAATATGCAAAAGCCCCCAAAGGTGCCTGCATTAGGTATGGAAGAACTCAGCCAACTTGGTCTTCCAGCAAGACAGAAATAGCTCAAGTTTAATGCCAAGACCAGAAAAGCATCAGGACTTCAGATGTTAAGCTTTTCTTAGGGCATTCTGAAGAGAAAATGTTTGTTGGGTTTGGGTTTTTTTTTTATGAGTCCTCAGAAATTTAAAAAAAAAAAAAACAACCCACAATTTTTTAACTCCCCCCAAACCCTTCCGAAGTGACAGTGCAGAACAGACACCCCCTGCCCCACCAGCGCGAGGAATGTATCAGCTTACAAAGGAAGAGAAAACTGCATCAGTTGTTTACACTCACGTGGAGAAAGGACAAGACATGGACAGCCGTAATAAAACCAGCTACAATTTCCCCCCGACCTTTGACAAATAAACCGCCAAGCGTTCTATAGGAGTGCCACTGAGATCTCATAACACTTTTATCTGGCCAGCGCCCTTGAAAGACGTGATCTTAATCCGCCACTTTACTTGGACCATCTCAATGACTTCCACTTCCTTTTCATCATGTCACCCCAAAATCTTCTTCCTCCTTCATCGAGACAAATGGCAGTGAGAGGATTTCTGCACTGGGTGGGCTGGCATGGAGCCGACCCTGGGGCATAGGGATTCTTAACAGCAATTTCTGACTCATTTAGATCAGGCAAAAGCACCAAGAGCTGAAGACTAATTAACCCACCATGGTCTCTAGTAGGTTACAAATTGTTGGGGTTTTTTTTAAAAATAATATTTTTTACAGAGATCTTTTAAGTGGCCTCATGAGAAGCCATTTTCATGGTTTGTGTTTTGGGAACCAGAATTATACAAGGAACAGCACCTGACTCCAGTGTGGGATGTTGCACTTATTATCCGGATCCAAAATTACAGAAGTAAGCTTGTACTGAAAAAATAAGTATATTTAGCAGAGTAAATGCAGGAAGATCTAGAAGCAGTCCTGCACACATGATGCAAAACAAGCACACATCTCACCTTTTAGTTTCAAATTAGTTTTACTTTTCCACTGGATTAATGTTGCTTTTGTATGGAAGTTCCAGTTACACAATGCAATTATAGAATGGTAATGTTTAACTAATATATTACATTAGTAGAAAGTTTGGAAAAAAGATCCTAAAAGATAAGCAGAGCACTACTCTCTTCTTCAAAAATCCCCACAGCAGTACTAAACTGCTTCCTGGAGGCTGGATACAGCCTTAAGACGATTCTGCATCCAGCCTGTGGTTTGTCCTGTCCGTTCCTCTGACCCTAAGGCTTACGGAGGAGGGCAAGCTGAAGGCCAAATGGGCTCTCTGGCAGAAACAGGTTAACCCCAATTGTTAACATTCACGGAATCTTCAGAGTTGGAAGGGACCTCTAGAGATCATCTAGTCCAACTCCCCTGCTAGAGCAGGATTGCCTAAAGCACATCCCTCAGGGCTGCATCCAGGCAGGTCTTGAAAATCTCCAGAGAAGGGGACTCCACAGCCTCCCTGGGCAGCCTGTTCCAGTGTTTTCCGTGTATTTTGAACGGAAATTTCTAGACTCCGGTGTTCTAGACTCCGGTGTTCTAGACTCCGGTGTTCTAGACTCCGGTGTTCTAGACTCCGGTGTTCTAGACTCCGGTGTTCTAGACTCCGGTGTTCTAGACTCCGGTGTTCTAGACTCCGGTGTTCTAGACTCCCGAGTTCTAGACTCCCGAGTTCTAGACTCCCGAGTTCTAGACTCCCGAGTTCTAGACTCCCGAGTTCTAGACTCCCGAGTTCTAGACTCCCGAGTTCTAGACTCCCGAGTTCTAGACTCCCGAGTTCTAGACTCCCGAGTTCTAGACTCCCGAGTTCTAGACTCCCGAGTTCTAGACTCCCGAGTTCTAGACTCCCGAGTTCTAGACTCCCGAGTTCTAGACTCCCGAGTTCTAGACTCCCGAGTTCTAGACTCCCGAGTTCTAGACTCCCGAGTTCTAGACTCCCGAGTTCTAGACTCCCGAGTTCTAGACTCCCGAGTTCTAGACTCCCGAGTTCTAGACTCCCGAGTTCTAGACTCCCGAGTTCTAGACTCCCGGCAATCCCACATAGATCAACCACCAGGCTCATTTACAACATGTCACATAATACCTGGGCATCGACAAACCCCTCCATCTTCCCTGGGAGACAACCTTTGTGGTGCTTCTGGCCACATTTCAGGCAGTCACTAAGAAAACACAAATTGCAGGAAACCACAGTATTGACCAAAGGCTGCTCACAATCCCCTGATAA
The DNA here is from genome assembly GCF_964199755.1 of Larus michahellis. Taxonomy (NCBI): domain Eukaryota; kingdom Metazoa; phylum Chordata; class Aves; order Charadriiformes; family Laridae; genus Larus; species Larus michahellis. The sequence goes on from NW_027435902.1 coordinate 280,675, forward strand.
GAAAACACCCTCCAAAAACCCAAGCAAAACCCAAAACCCAAAGCAACCACCAACAGGGATGTGCATATCCAAGAACACTGCAAGAACATGTAATATTCCCACATTTTTGAACTCCTGTGCAGGCAAAGCAGTTGTCATTTTACAGTATTCTAAGAGGTATGTGAACATGCCCAACAAATGTAACCCTTCCAGGAAACACCAACTGCGAACACAAAAAGGAATGTACAACCCCAACAGAAAATACAGTATCATCATTGCTTTTTTCCCCCCTAAAAATCAAATCTGAAAAGCTGACTAGAGTTGCCTGTGTCTCAGAGTAATTCTAGAGCTAAAGTGGTGATGGACATCAACTTTAGATCAGATAATACATGCCAACACTCATCACTGACCCAGGCAGGACACCTCCCTTCTGCCCTACCCAAGGGTTTCCAACACAACACACTTTCTTCCTAAAACAGGACGCTACCTGCTTTATTTGTAACACCATCAATATATTTCTTTCTTCTTGAGATGGGACAAGAGATACATTACACAGGCCATCAAGCCACTGGCTGGAAGCATTAGAGCCTTTCGGGTATTGTTTTTCACCATGATGGTGAGAAATTTAGCTTGCAATGGAAATAGCTACAGTAAACAAATAAGACTGAGATTAAGTCTTTTTTTTTGTGGGGAACAGGACATACTAAATAAATAGTCACTGAACAGACCAGTGTAATTGTCAGGAAAAAAGAACCCCTAACTCTCAACAAGTTGAGTGAGGTTTGTTACTCTTCATAATAGCACAGCTGCGCTGAGATCAGTCGGTATTTACTTACCTGCCTGCCTCTGTCAGGCCACCCGTTGATAAGTCTCGGTCCAATGTGGGGCTCAGGAGAAGTTGGTGATGATCCCAAGAGTGAGGCTGAAACACAAACGAGGTCAAATGCCGCCAATCAGCGCTGACCGCGGGCACATCCCCGCCTGGCCGGACCCTCCCCGGGAAGAGCTCGCGCTGGAAATCCCCCCGAGGAGCCGAGGCGAACCACCAGCTCGCCGCCGGCAGGCCCTACCAGTGGGAGACCGCCCCCCCCTCCACATAGACGCCTATTCCCCCCACCTCCGGGGCCGACCCCCCGCGTTTACGGAGGCCCTACCACCGCCACCCCGGGAGCTGTGTCCCCCCTCCTTACGGACGCCCCCCTTCTTCACCTCCGGGACCGTCTACCCCGCCTCACGGAGGCTCCCCCCCGCCACCACCCTGAGAACCGTACCTCCCCCCCCGCCAAGGCCGTTCCTTCCCCCATTATGGACAATCCCCCCCCCCCGCTGAATAGTCCCCCTTCCTTTTACGGACGCCCTCCCCCAAAGACCCCTCCCCCACCTTACGGGCTCCCCCTCCGGAGCCACCCCCCCACCCCCGGCTACCCCGCTACCCACCCCCCCATCCCTCCGAGGCCGTGCCCCTCTTACGGGCTCCCCCACTCCTCACCCCGGCGGACGCCCCTCGCCGCCAGGCCCGGCCCGGGCGGGCCCATCGCACCGCTGGACCTAGAGCCACCAGGGCCTGGAGCCCCCACCAGTCCCAGGCCCGTCCGCACCACGCGGTGCACAACATCCACCTCTTTCGCCGCCCGCGCCGAAAAGAGTGTCCCATCCCGGGGCGGGGCTATGGGTACCTGCCCGGCAGGACCCCGTCATAGCTGTCCGCGCCGTTCGCCTGACTGGCGCCGGCCGGCTGAGGCGGCGCCGCGGGCGGGCGGGAGCAGGCGTTCCGGGAGGACGCCCCGCGGCCTGTGGGGGTGCCGGTGGCGGAGCTCAGCCCCGGGAGCTTCCCCTGGGAAACAGACCCTTTTCGTCCCTCATTAAAGGCGATTACTCTGATTGCGCTGTTAATTACCAACGTGGGGCACCGGCAGCCGTGATCCTTGCCGGGCGGCAATGCCATTTTGAGACTATACAAGAAATCTATAAATATATAATATTTATGTATATATATATATGTATGTGTAATATGTAGTCTATATATCTGTAATGCTGGCTGGCATAGAGCAGTTGAAAATGAGGTCTCTTGTTTTGTTTTGTTCGGGGTGGGTGTTTTTTTGGGGGGGTCTGGGTTATGGGTGTGAGGGGTTATGGAGTGGTGGTGGGGTTTTTTTTTTGGGGGGGGGTGTGTGTGTGTGTGTGTGTGTGTTATTTTTTTTTTTAATTAGAGCAAATACTTGTCCAGCCTGTCACAGTGTTGATCTTCCCGCAGGTAAAGGAGGTGGCAGGTTACAGCCATTAAGCGCTTGGCCTTCAGTACGTCTGCAGAGGACACGGAGTTGTGCGGGCGTGTGGGTCTGATGGAGGGCAGGAAGGCTCCACAGAAGGATCGGGCCAGGCTGGATGGATGGGCCCACGCCAATGGTGTGAGGGCCAACACAGCCAAGCACCGGGTCCTGCACTTGGGTCACACCGACCCCATGATTGCCTCAGGCCGGGGGCAGAGTGGCTGGAGAGCTGCCCGGCAGAAAAGGACCTGGGGGTGTTGGTCGACAGCTGGCTGAGTATGAGCCAGCAGCGCGGCCAGGTGGCCAAGAAGGCCAGCAGCATCCTGGCCTGTGTCAGCAATAGTGTGGCCAGCAGGACTGGGGCAGTGATGGTCCCCTTGTACTCGGCACTGGTGAGGCCCCACCTCGAGGGCTGTGTCCAGTTTTGGCCCCTCACGACTAGAGAGACATGGAGGTGCTGGAGCGTGTCCAGAGAAGGGCAACGGAGCTGGTGAGGGATCTGGAGCACAAGTCTGGTGAGGAGTGGCTGAGGGAGCTGGGGGTGTTCAGCCTGGAGAAAAGGAGGCTGAGGGGAGACCTTCTCGCTCTCTACAGCTCCCTGAAAGGAGGGGGTAGCCAGGGGGGTCGGTCTCTTCTCCCAAGGAACAGGCCATGGGACAAGAGGAAACGGCCTCAAGTTGCACCAGGGGAGGTTTAGGTTGGATATTAGGAAAATTTTCTTCACTAAAAGTGTTATCAAGCATTGGAACAGGCTGCCCAGGGCAGTGGTGGAGTCGCCATCCCTGGAGGGATTTAAAAGCCGGGCAGACATGGTGGTGAGGGACATGGGTTAGTGGTGGTTTTGGCAGTGTTGGGTTAATGGTTGGACTCAATGATCTTAAAGGTCCATTCGAACCGAGACAGTGCTATGATTCTGTGGTTCAGTAAGGCAAGCGGAACGCAAGCTGTGACAGGATGTCTACTGCCCAGAGTGGGGGTGACAGGGACCATGGTGGAGCAAGGGCGTTTTGGTGAGCAGCTGCAGAGGAAATCACAGAGGGGTTCAGGTGGGGAGGCACCTCTGGAAGCCACCTACTCCAGCAGACCACGTCCAGGTGGGCTCTGACTGTCTCCAAGGATGGAGACTCCACAGCCCATCTGGGCAACCTGTGCCAGGTTTTGACCCACCCTGGCAGTAAAAAAAAAAAAAAAAAAAAAAAAAAAAAAGCATGTTTCCTTGTGTTCCTAGTGGGATTTTGCATGTTTTAATTCATGCCTGTTGCCTCTTGCGCTGTGAGTGGGCTCCCTCCGCTTCCTTCCATCCCCTCAGGTGTTGATGCGCATTGACAGGATCCCCCCGAGCCTCCATGGCCCGAACCGTCCCAGGTCTCAGCCTCGTGCTCCAGACCCTCCGCCGTCACCACGGACTCTCTCCAGTACATCCAGGCCTTGGACACGGGGATCCCAGCGCCGGACACTGCACTCACCAGCAGCCAGCCATTTCCAGGAGGTCTGGGGAAGGTGCGTTCTGCCAGCGCTGAAAAAAGGGCCATCCATGGTAAAAAATCTCAGAAAAATTCCTCCTTCCCAGCTGTTCTTGCTGCAGATGTCGTTAAATACATTGTCCTGGTTTGAGGGACACAGGTCTAATTTCTCTTCTAACGCTTGGGAAAACTGCACTTTTACAAGACTCTAGTGTCTGAATTTTGAAAATATTTACTTTAGAGCCAGCTCTGGTGGGCAGGTTTCAAGGTCTCAGTGTTTTCGAGCTCACTGGGTGCGGGGATGAGGAGGAGTGAGACCCGGGCACTTGACCCAAGCTGCCAACAGGGTTATTTCATGCCGTGAACGTCACGTTCAATAAAAATTAGGAAATTTGCTGAGGAGTTCTCTTTTCCTTGATGGCTGCGATCCTGAGAACTCCTCGCCCCGGTGCCGGAGCCCAGAGCCCTTCCCTTCCTCCCAAAGCCGCAGCGCTGGCAGTGTCCAACATTTGCTGTCCCCTGCGGGGAGTGCACGGCTTCCTGATGATGGAACAGGCTGGGTACAAACCTTGTGTGTTTTATGTTGGTATCAGGATCAATACTGTTCTTTAGTGTCAGTTATCTAGTCTTAGCCTATTAAATCTGTTTATATTTCAGCCCTCGGGTTTCCTTGTTTTTTCCCCAGTTCTCCTTCCTGGGTGGGGAGGGGTCACCGTGTGACAGAATAATTGTCTAAATATATTGTCTAAATTGTGGGTTTCTCAAACTATAATACACATGTACTAATGGAAAGGAATAATAGGTTTAAATATACTGGATTTGAAATAAACGCGATGCCTGAGGAAAAGCTACGCACTTCCACTTGCCTCACCCTGACAGAGCACTGCCTTGCTCAGGAAGCGAGGTGGTGAGAGGGGCCGCGCTCCGGGAAGCCGGTATTCTCTTACTGGGCAGCATCTAAATCCTTGAGGAGAGAGGGCGGCAGCGCAGGGCTTCGGGGCGCTGAGCTGGGAGGGCTGTGGCGGAGAGCAGCAGGGCCGGAACGCGCCTCGGACACTGCACAACTCGCCTGAAATACAATTTAAACGATGGGGCAAGCAAAGCGAATAAAAGCAACCGCACCTCTCTGCTTAAAAGTAGTTGTGGTTTTTTTTTTTTATTAGAATGCAGCGATACCTGTTGGAAACAACATTTTGATCATCTAATTTTACAGTGGAAAAGCACTGCGTTGCGAGGTTCTCATTTCTTGCCGCTTATTGTATCTGGGGTAATACCCGAGCTTAGAACAGTGCCGTTATAACTGAACATAAGGCAGTTTCCTACAGGTTCTCCCACATGGGACCAGTTAAAATGAAAACACACTTAAAATTGAACGATCATACTTCTTTTTTCCTACGTTGATAAAAACACGTACCTGAATTTCTCAAGAGCTGTCCTTAACGTTCATCCACGAAGAAGAAATCTTGCTTAAGGCACAAGCAAACGGATGTTTTCTTCATAAACGCTACGGCCTTCTTGGAGGCACAGAGATAAATGCGTTAAAGGACAATTTCTGTCTGCCGGATTCAGAGGACTGAGATGGCTGAGTCACAGAAAAGCAGCCCTATTATACTGTATGTTTTGAAAACAAAAACTAGTTTCTGGACGCAGGTAAAAATACAGATAATCTGCAAGTAGTAATAACACCACTGTTTGAGAAAAATAACACCAATCTGTGTTGTAATTTATGAGACTGTACGTTTCTGAAAGGTCCATAAGTCAGTATATAGTCACTTCCAATTTTTTTAAAAGACGCAAGTTGCTAAAGGCCACAAACCCCCACTGTCAGCATATTTATTTTAGCAAGTGGTGAGTAGAGACCGTGTGCTGCAGCATGGCATTCCCGAGGAAGCAGAACCGCTTTTTTAGATTTCCCTGAGATTTATTAATTTGAAATCCGCCCAAACTCCAGGGCTAAAGGAGGGGGAGCAAAACTGTATCATTATAAACAATACAGAAACACCTAAAATCCAATTCCTTCACAGACCAAAAAAAGAGAAATTAAAAAAAAATCTGAATTTTGTGCACTTTTTTGATCGTATAAATTTTCCAGGGAAGGTGTTTACCTCTTCTCCCACCAAAAGCCAAAGATCTGAGTGAAAGAGAGTGAGTGGGGAAAGACGACCACCAATCACTTTGGAATTCAGAAACGTTTAGAAAACACCAAGTTTGCTAGTCAGGAGGCACGAAGTGAGGGAAGGGGCGGGGAGTACAGAAGTGCTGCTTAATTGCATACGCAACAGAAAGATTTCGAAGGAAAAGGCGTTTTTCCAGGCCTTTCTAATTGGACTGCACAAAAGTCTTCTTCCATGAGAACACAGGACTACAGCGGCGCCAGCCGTGCTTGAAACACATCTTTAAGCCTTGTATTTGCCAACGTGTTCACGAGCGATGATCATCCTTTGGATCTGAGCAGTTCCCTCATAAATCTGCAAAGTGGAATTAAAGTAACGATAGCTGATCATTTTTTAAGAAAATATTTTAACGGGTCTTCCTACGCTTGTAAGCCTTTGTAGCACTAATCCGATGTCGACTAGTGTGTGCAGAAAGACAGAGAAAACCGAAAAAAAATCCAGCGTGGCTTGAGTAATGACAGTGGGCTAATCCCAGAGGAGACATGGAGAGACAGTCATGCTCTCACACGCCCCCATCAAAGCTCAGGAAGGCTCTCAGGAAATTAACGGACACAGTGGGTGAAGAACAATGGGGAAAATGTCTTATCCGGGGAAGAAAATACCTAATTTAGGCTTTACAAAGGGGTTTGGTTCGTAAGGCGATGGGAGTAGCTGCAAGAATCCCTGCCAATTAAAGACGGGAAGTTTTCTGAATTGGAGAAGTTAAGTCACGAGGGCCTGTCCCAGCAGCCTGGATCTGCGGCCAGACAGACGCCCAGAGCACAGCCTGGACGTGTAAGAGTGTTACCAGTAAGCGCCGCAGCACAACTGTGTCACCCTGAGAAATACCAAATATACGGCAGAAAAGAACAGGTGGAAAACAAAGTTTCTTTACAGGAAACATACGGCCAAAAGCATTTACCGTCTGGAACTGGGCAGAAATATAGTGATGCGCAATCAAGAGACACGGATGAAATAATTGTAAAGACAAAAGCCTTTCCTGTATTCTTTTGGGAATGAAGGGGAGCAGAAAAACACCAAAAAAAAAAGTAATACTAAATCTGATTAATTTGAACAATCAAAACCAAAAAAGTCTATCTAGCCAGGCATTCATGACAGATCAGTGTAATGGAAACTCTAAGTAACTGGGATCCTGTAAAATGAGTTTCAGCTTTCAAATAAAACTTCTAACCCTCCCACCCTCTTTCTCTAGAAACATATGGAACCTCCCAGGAAAAAAAGCTCGATCATAACAAAGTTCAGTTGCTCATTCATTTCCTCGCTTGCAGGAGCGCAATTAGGGCTACGAACCTTTTGATTCCAAAACAGCAGTTTTCTATCCTAGAACAGAAAAATTCGCGGCCAGTGAGAATACTTTTCATTTTAAAGTCAGCTGTAAGAGAAACTTCAACCACCCAGAATCTCACGGATGGCAGCGGTTACAACCAACATTACAGAGCACAGGCCACATGCATTTCTTGATATCGTCTATTTTTATATGTTTTATCCGGTCACTAGTAATGTCAGAAAGAGGTGAAAAGATACAAAATTACCGGGTTTCCTGAACATAATTAAATTGCGTTTGCTGAATAAAGCACTGTAGCTTAGTATTTGCTAAGAGCAGAATTACGACATCGAATAATTTCCTGGTAATAAAACTGCAGAAAAAGATTTGGGGATTATGGGTGACTACGGGCTAAACATCAGTAAATATGAGCACATTTTGCTGTTGAGTTTTGTTGTTTGTTTTGTTTTTTTTTTTAAAAAAAAGGCGCAGCGCTCCGGGCTGTGTCACACCTCTGCTAATACGTGCAAGATAATTAATCCATGACACACAGCGCTGGTGATATCTTCACTGAAGTAATCTGCCCGGCTTATGACACCAGAGTTTCAGACAGAAGTGTTAAAGCACAGCAAGAAGCGATGACGAGAACGTACATAAACCACCTGCACTTACAGAACCCCCCAGCACGCATTGCTGTTTTCATCAGTGTTCTCTGCAGTGTTGTTTCCTAAGGGTCCAAAAGCTTTGGAACAAAGAGTGCAAGAATTTGAATCGAGTGCAAGAATTCTCGAGTCCGAGAATTTCCAAGAGTTACCACATCAGAAAAACAAACCCACACCACAAACTTTATTTATCTTGCGTGGGTCAAGTTATTGATCTAACGCAAAGAGTTTTGCATGAAAGAATTTGCCTGACTTGAACGCCCTTTCTTTAAATGGATTATTGCTCTCATCCATGAAACTTTTTTTATATACGTATATCATGATTGCAAGTAAGCAGCCATTAGTTTGTTTTATATAACACGGATGCATTACTATAAAGATGACGTTCTCTTGTTTACTTACCTGGTAGATTTTAGCATCTCTCATTAGTTTTTCTACAGGATATTCGGTATTAAATCCGTTCCCTCCAAAAATCTGCACTGCGTCTGTAGCCACTTGGTTGGCGACGTCTCCAGCGAAGGCCTTTGCAATGGAGGCGTAGTAGGTGTTCCTGCGACCAGCGTCCACCTCCCAGGCAGCTCGCTGGTAAGCCATGCGAGCCAGCTCCACCTTCATGGCCATTTCAGCAAGCATGAAAGACACTGCTTGGTGCTGCGGGTGATGGAATGCACTGGGTTAACACCGCCCGCTGAAAATTCCACGGCATCCGAGAAGAATACAGTCTTCTCAATTTCTTAGTTTGCAAATTTAACACGCTGGGGAGATTCGACTTGAGGAGTTGTACCGAATTTGGATCAGGCTCTCATAACTGTATGTTGAATTAGACTTTTAATTCTAAAATTCACGTAGTCACAGAGATCAAGTACTGAATTATGAAGTTGTGCTTTACTTTTTATGAGATCTGTATTTAGTTTGATGTTTATTGGTATTTCTTTCGGCCTGGTAAGCAGCGTGACCAGCGATGTATTCTATTAGTCTTAATACCGTTGAGTCTTGTTTCACGTACCTCAAGGAGGTTTTTTGCTTCCCTGAACTTCCCTGTGCATTAGCGTTGAAGAACTTAAGTATGGCCTGACAGTCCACGAGTTTCAGGGTTTGGGGCAGAGTTTGCTTTGTGATTTTACTATTGTCATTAATAAATTATTGAAGAATCCCAGGAGTTACTGCAAAGCTACATTTACTTAGATAGCACTGACCTATGCACTTGAAAACAAGCAATGGCAGAGATAATAAATCACACATACTAAATATCAAGGAATGACCTTGAAAATTCACTAGTAGTGCATCTGGTATGAAAACAGAGCTTTTCGATATATTCATTTTCATATATTTAACTTACTTCAACAATTGGTTTCCCAAAGGTTTTTCTCTCCAAAGCATATTTAGTAGCTTCATCGAGCGCTCTTTTTGCCAACCCAACAGCACCAGCTGCTACCTGAATTAAACACAGTACAGAGTGAAAATCAGAAATTCCTATCATATTTATGAAGTAACTTATTTCTGATACTTACAGGTGGTCTGGTCTTATCAAAAGCTCCCATTGCGATCTTGAAGCCAGCTCCTTCAGCTATTAACACGTTTTCTTTTGGCACTCTTACGTCTTCAAAGACAATACCCCTTGTATCAGAGCAGCGCTGACCCATGTTCATTTCCTGAAAAGGGAAGTTTACAGACGGGCAACTAAATTACATTCTTCCAAGGTACAACACGTTTTCATTCCTTAGTTTCCTCAAAGCATAAAGAAAGCTCCCCCCTCCCCCCCCCCCCCGTCAAACACTACATTTTTATCTAAAAATCACCACATACACACCAAATACTAGTTCTGCATTTACTGATCCGCATGCCCTTTATTTCTCAAAGCTGGGCAGTTTACTTTCTTCGTTTGTGAAATTAATTCTGTAGCTGTAATCACTCGTTTGTGTTTTTCTAGTTCAATTATATCCTTTTGAGATGAGAGAGGAAAAAGTAAAGAACCTAAAACGCAGGCAGTAGTAAAATGCAGCTGTACTACAAACACACAAATAAATAAATGAGATGTTCAAGGTTTCCGACTCCTTTCCTAATGTTCAATGTCCAATTTTCCCTGCTACCAAAAATAGTACTTTCTTCTTTCTTTCTCCTTCTTTTCTTTCTTTCTTCCTTCCTTCCTTCCTTTTCTTTCTTTCTTTCTTTCTTTCTTTCTTTCTTTCTTTCTTTCTTTCTTTCTTTCTTTCTTTCTTTCTTTCTTTCTTTCTTTCTTCCTTTCTTCCTTTCTTTCTTTCTTTCTTTCTTCCTTTCTTTCTTCCTTTCTTTCTTTCTTTTCTTTCCTTTCTTTCTTTCTTTCCCCCCTCAAACAAGAACTCGCCCCGTGTCTCAGAGGCCCGTTCCCTGAGCAGGAGAAGCTAACATTAAAGCACGCCATGTTTACGGTTAGTTGTCCACCTTGCTGCTTACACTTTCAAGGCTTGCTACTTCACTTTAATTGGCACTTGTCAATTAAGTGGGTGGCAAAGATTCTTTTGCAGCTCTGCAAAGTCATCTTACTTTAGACCACTCTGAGTAATTCCTTATCTGAACTAATGTAATTACTAAGTACGTCTCATGAATAGTTTCTGTGTGCTGTGGAAATGGAAAGATCATTGAGCACATGAAAACATTCGGTGGCTTAACAGGCTTTTTTCTTTGATGGCAATTTGATGCATTACGGATTTGGAAGTGAATAGTAATTCCTGGCTTGTCAAATCAGAGATCGCTGCTCACCTTTCTTCCAATTTGGATTCCAGGGGTATTTGCTTCCACAATGAATCCAGTAAAGGCTTTGCTTGCAGGAGCTTTTGGGTCTGGATCGGTACGAGCTAGCAAAAAATACCTAGTGGAAAACAAAGAAGAAGGGAGTCAGTTTATCCTCACAATTAACAAGCAGATACTTTTTTAGCTCGTATGTTAAATATTTTTATGTGCGTTTGTACCACATAATACATCTATCAGTAAGTTAACAACCCTTCTTTCTTGGACCTTCCAAAAATAAAGCGAAAGGGAGTGAGGGAGAGGAAGTGGCAGTGCACCTTTTACCACAAAAGTCAAGATTTAAAAAAATTACTTCAGATCAACGTGCAAAGGTTCTGCACCTTTTCCATGTAATCCAAGTCTTAATAATACGATCAGCTTCACAAATAGTACAAAAGAAACGCATTCACAGCACAGACGTGAAAATTGTTATTTAGGAAATACAGTATTGCATACAGAATGTTATGTTATCCTCTTGACTTCAAACATCATAATTTTATTCTTCTCAGTATAAGCTTTAAGTAAGTTTTTTTCTGTTAGAAGTTAAACAGTTGTAAATCACATTTATGGTGTTCAGTAAGATGAAAAGATAGCTGGTAGATTCTCTTTGATGGTTCTGCCTTAAACCAGGAAATAAATAACGAGAAAATTCAGCTTTATCCATAAATGTATAAAGTTTTTCCTCTTGAATTCGAAAGAATTTATGTGTTGGGGATGAGCACGATCTTATGTGAGACATGATGAAAGAGGTCGATATTGTAAAGCACGATCCATAGGCACCACAGCAAAATCTGGATTCTTTGACACTTGGAAAATATCTTTCCTTAAGAAAATGAAAGACAAACTCCCGGACTGTGGTGTTGCCTATCTTCACTAAAAGTGAGAGATGTTTCCAGTAGAATCAGAAGCAACTGGTCCGGGTCAGCACACTCACAAAGCAAGGTTGCTGGTAACATGAGCCTCTCGAGCACTTTGCGAGTTAACTCATACTGCTGCTGCCCTTCCCTGAAGAGAAAGCGGAATTGATTTTGTTTGATAGCAGCAAAATTTGAGAGGCATTTTTGAAGGGAGTCTTGTCATCGCTCAGTTTCCTTTTTAGGCACTGCACAGCACTTGGGACTGCTTTCTCATACCTTGTCCTGACAAAGTGGTCACTGATTAAAGCGCAGTGCGATGAAACATAACGAACGTTCAGATTTATAGCAGATCTTTAAAGAAACACCAGCATCTACCTTGGGTTGTGGGGGGGGAATGACACATGTCAGTATAGAACAGAATAACAGAAAGTGGAAGGTGAGCCAAAAGTCAACACACCAGTTTGCTTTCCCACCATTTGTGATCCACATCTTCTGGCCATTAATAACGTATTCATCTCCTTTCTTCTCAGCCTTTGTTTTTATCCCAGCCACATCAGAGCCTGCTCCGGGCTCTGTTACACAGTAAGCCTAAAAGAAAACAAAACACAAAATCTGGAGGAATAAAAATTCTCATTTTAAGCAACCACAAATTATTGCAGAATTACATGCACCAAACTGACCTGCAAAGGTTTTAAATTAACTGCACGGAGAACACCAAAATATGACAGCAAACAACCCCAACAGCTGTCTGAGCAAGAATCCAAACACGCTAAGGTTAATTTTCCTTATAAATCCATAATAATACTTAAAATTGTCTTTTACTTTAATGATGTACAGGGCCAGTCTGTACTTTTTAACAAGTCATCACTTCCTCATGCTTCGCAAACTCTGATAGAAAAGCTAAGGATCTCTAAAATCTGAAAATAAGAGCACAGGGTAACATTCTATGGTTACTGTGCGCTCCATTTTATGAGGCTTAGTTGTTCAGATTTTAACCCATTGCACGTGAATCTTTACTCCTTCCCGTGTAACAAGTACTGCTTAGGTAATATTTAAGGTTCGTAACTGCAGTTTAACGCCCATCTGAGTTGAGTGTGTGCTCATATAAGCCTTGCGTTTTTCTTAAACTCCTACACCTTCTCTTGAAAGGGAAATGAAAGGTATTAATTTTCAGTAAGTGACTTAGGATAGTTTTCCAGGTAACATCTTCCATTTGCTTATTGAATATATCTAGTTCAATATTCCTTGTCTTTCAGTAAATACCACTGTTAATTTACAAACTAAAACAGGCTAAGTTGTGAGTAGGTATCAGTATTTTAAACAAACAAACCAACCAACCTGATTAATATGATTTAGGAACATTCCACAGTGTTCCTAAGCTATACTTACACACATCATTGGCTCCTCTGTCATTCTTCCTAAGTATTTCTTCTGCTGCTGCTCATTTCCCGCAATGATTACTGGCATTTGCTGCAAGAAAATGGACCATTAATTCACCTTTTCAAAGGGCACTGCTTCTAGTTTAGAGGAGGTAAGAAAAGACAGAACTCACCCCGAGGGAGTTCGCCTCGATGGCCGTTTGGACGCCCGTACATCCATAGGCTAACTCTTCCGTAATAAGGCAGGCTTCAAAACTGCCGAGGCCAAGGCCACCTACAGTTGAAATATTTGACTAAAATTAGTTAAAAGTGGAACTTGGGCCCCTGGCTCAGGCTGCCCAGAGAAGCTGTGGCTGCCCCATCCCTGGAGGGGTTCAAGGCCAGGTTGGACGGGGCTTGGAGCAACCTGGTCTGGTGGGAGGTGTCCCTGCCCAGGGCAGGGGGTGTCACTGGATGGTCTTTAAGGTCCCTTCCGACCCAAACCATTCTCAACCCACCCCAACCCACTGATACCATTATGGTATCAGTGATTTACAAAATTTACTTATCAAAAACACATTCCCCCACGTCCATTTAATTGAGCACGGTGTTCGCTTAGGCCTTCCCATCCAAGCTTTCTAAATGAAGTTTCGTCAGATTAGTTAACAGGTGACTTTGGAAGGACAGCTCGCCGTGCCAGGCTGCTTGCCTTCTTGCTGTGGGCCACGTTGCACTGAACAGCAAGAATGTACCACTGGAATCTTTTGACTACTTTACATCTGAGAATTTTTTTAAGAGTTCTTATGAAGCAGAGAAAGGGCCACAGGGGCTACCACAGCGCTTAGAAATAAAAACCCAAAGCATCTGTATTGGTCAGAAAACCAACCCAGTGGTCTGTTTCTGACACAAGCCAACACTTTGGGAAGTGCATAAAAATACAGTAACACTACAGCAATACTCCCTCAAAATATTTTCCCCAGCCTTCAGGTGACTTCCTCAGCCAAAAGGATCTTCGGTGTCTTTGTCAGCTAACCCCTGATAGACACTTCTGTGAATTTGCCCAGTCTCTTTTTGAACCTGTGTACAATTTTAGCATCGGTATCATCCAGGGGTAATGAGTTTCCCAAATTAACCCTGCATTGAGCGTAAAACCATCTCCTTTCGTTTATCCTGAGCCTGCTGCCTTCGTTTGCTGCCTTCTGGTTGTGTGAAGGGGACAACGAGCCATGGATCCCTCTTCACGCACTCCATGACACTGGCGTTTCAGGTGTTTCTCACACAGAAGCTGTTCTCTGTCTTTTATCATCTTTGTCATCTGTTTAGGAACCTTCTCCACTCCCACAACACCCTTTTGGGGTGGAAGGATCAACACATTAAAGAGGCAAGAGCAGTCTGGATTCAAGCAGCAGCAGAATTATGGCTTCTGCTTTTTTTTTGTCATTCCCTCCTTAATTTCTGACCTTACAGTTACGGTTTTGACCACTTCTGGGCATCATGCTGACATCTTCAACAAACTATATATTATAACCCCAAAAATATCTTCTTTTTATTTGGTTTTTTTTTTTTAGAGGTAGTAACTTGTTCAGAAGACACTGTTTTATTTAGGAAGTTTGGATTGCTTCTTTCCTTCCTTGTGTGCATCATTTTTCCTATTTTGAATTTCCATCTGCCATTTTAACAGTCACCTGGTTTCACAACCTTCTCTACAGCTCTTTGCACCAGCCTCACCTTTCCTATACTGAATAATTTAGGATCATCAGTAAACTCTGTGGCCTCACTATTGATGTCCTTTTCCAGATTATTTCTAGATATTCCAAATAGCACAAGCACCAACAAGACCATGCCGCTGATTTTTCTGCTGTGAAACCTGATGATTTTTCAAATTCATTTTGGAAGTTCCAGCATTTTTATACCAAGCAGGCAGCTCCTGTTCACACACTTATTAGCTACTTCAGAGAACCCTAATTATTTTTTGTGCCATGACTTCCTTTTACAAAAACCCTTTGTTTGTGTATGTCCACTCTAGCTTTACTTCACCTTATGTGTTCGTTATTTACACGGTGTATCAGGCTCATTGGTATTTTCCCAGCTCTCCCTCGGGAGAGCCTGTAAATGGTGTCCAATTTGTCACTTTTAAGTTTTAATTTAATAACGGAGCGATTACACATTGCAATAATCCAGCTATTTCAGCCGTGAGTTTCCCTAGAATTTGTGATAGAGTAAATGTCATCATCACAATTGCTCCTTTCATCTCTTTGTGCCTTAGCCTCATTAATTACATTTTTGATACAAGTTATACACTCTGATGAGTCTTCAAAAAAAAAAATAGGGTCTGCTATGGACATTTCCACAAATTCTTTTTCACACAATACAGATGCAATAAAGAAAATCTAAAAATTTTAACATTTTTTACCCTGGTCAGTCACATACCCAAGCACTGCCAAAGCACAGCTGTACCTCATGTCACCGAAACTGGAAAACTGTCCTTCTGGAAAAAACTCTTAAATTGCTGCAGCCTGCGTCAGAGACTAGATCAAAATACGACTTTCCAATTTCTCTGCCTCCGCAGCTGAGGCGGTGCACCAGGGGAACATCAGTCAGTTGTAATTGTGGTAGAAAAACTGGTTGTAAGTTACTAAATCGTGATCTGTCTAATTTGTTGCCGGATTACATCCACCCCTAATAACATTTGTATGTGTCAACCCGCCTACTGATTAAATTTACAGTGCTCAAGCATGCAACTCTTCATTTTATACAGAACGCATAATTACACATATAAAAATCCTCCAAGGCCTTTTCTTTGTTTCATTTTACAGATTAAAAAGAATGTTTACTTACCACAGCTTTCTGGTATGTGTGAATTTATAAGACCGAGTTCCCAGGCCCGTTTTATGAGCGGAAGAGGATACTGAAATAGAGAGGGAATGTCACTGCCTGATTCATCGCAGTTGATGTTTTAAATTTTACACAGGTTAAGATAAAAATCTATTTTTCCTCTACTCTATGGTAAATTTACCTCTCCAGTTTTGTCATACTGTGCAGCAACAGGAATAATTTCCTCCAAAGCAAATTTACGAGCAGTAGCTTGGAACTCTTTCTGTTCATCAGTAAGTTCTATTAAAAAAAGAAAAGTAAAAAATAAAGTCACAAATTCTGTACTCTCTGCCAGTTGTCAGACTGTGAGAAAAGAAAAAAAAACACGACAAGTCTCAGGTCCTTCCAGGACAATTCAAACTGTGAGGACCCACCGTCCTGGGCCTCTCCAGAAACCAGAGAAGCTCAGCTTCCTCCTTCATCTGGAGAAAACCTCCACTCATCTCTAACGAACATGTACAGTGCACTTAATTACTTCTGACGCAATTATTCACAAAATACTGAAAATGCAGAAGGACGTACCATGTACCATAAAATGCAGTACCAACAGAAATGAGAAGCTGGCTGTGCTAATTGAATGAAGGAGACGGAGGCAGATAAATGTTCCTTATTTGACAATTCTGGCTACCCAGTTCCAAACATCTACCTGCTGACCCACTAAATTCACTTTTACATACATAATACACCAAGATGAGGATGAATTCTTTACAATCAAGTTCAACTAAGGCTACATACAGTTATTTTAACGTTTTAAAAGCCAGCATGAGATAATTATGCAAAGCTAAGGCAACTTTGGCAATGAAAAAAGCTCAAGACAGATGTTAGTTTAAAAAGGAAGAAAATCTCATAAATATCACACGCATACCTGGAGAAAAACATAATTTTGGTTTGCGAACACTTTTAAAAAAAAGAATAGAAATCTATTCAGAATAAACACCTTCATTGTAAATTCATACCAAACGGCAATACAGTTGTTTTGGTTTTTTCCTAACACTGCAATTTGTCCTTAAGCATTGTACTTCTTGTAAAAACTGCAGTACTTACCAAAGCTAAAGCCAGCTCCAGGTTTGCTTATGTGTACGTTTTGAGCAGGTTTACTAGAACGTGCTCTCCATCCGTGGCCTGCAATGGTTCGGAGCATCTGCTAAAGAGAAAGAGAAGATGAGGTGTAAGATCTTTGCAGCTCAAGTCTCCTAAAGCCACTAGCCCGGCTGCAGCACAACTGCAGAACGAAGCATGAAGAACACGGGCAATGACAAGTATCAACACAGCGAAAAAGAAGTATTTTCAGAAAATACCGAAAACATCTATAAAGCTAAAAGGTGAAGAAATGCAGGAAGACCACTGCTAGGCGTAGAAGCTCTGAATACTGAAGAGGTAAGTGAGTGTATTAATGGTTCAGGATTGTATTTTCCAGTAGGCAATGTATTACTCATCTGGAGTTTTCCCAAGCCACAGCCATTACAAAATGGTACGTTGCTTTCTCACCTAAGTTTTACCTTCTTGCCTCAGCTTTCTTACCTAACTGTTACCACCACTACATAGAAAAAAACAAACCAATCAAACAATACCCACAAACACCTAGAGAGACCTCAGTCCTCCCAACTTTTCATACCTTATTTTACCTGGAAACAGACAAGAAGATAAGGTTGAGGAAAAGCCAGGTAATTGTAATAACTTTTTTTTTTTTAATTAAGGATGACCCAGTCCCATATAACTTTGTCACCAAAAAGTTTTGTCTAAACTAGCAAAAGTCCTAAATTCAATATAATGCTAAAGGTGACACCCTACAAGAAAGAAGCTGCCAAATTCATGCTAGAAAACCCAAGTCGATGATGGTTTTCGTACCTGAGTGATGGGCAACACTGACGGTTACTCTGAAAACACCCAACACTGTCCCCAACAAATAGAAATACGGATTGGAGAGGGGGGTTCATACCTGGAGGTGGCACAAAGGGGTGACAAAGGACCACAGTTCACAACATGTAGGGATTTGGGCAACGACCTGCCCGCTCTGCCAACCTCCCTGTCGTTGGGTGGATTCAGCGACAAGTCCCCAGTGGCCAATGTCGCCGGTGGCCATGCTCAAAGCCAACTCCTCGCGCGTTACACCAGCTCTGCCACCCTTGGAAATGCGGCCGCGGCGCGATGGTTAGTGGGGGCTGAACTCCAACCACTGATGCCCAAAGCATCACCCTTGGTCTGTGAGGGACCGGCTGCCGTCAGGTGGAGCTGCCTTCTCTGACCTCCAGCATCACTGTGACGCTTTGGGAAGCATCTGCGTCCCACCGGGGGACATGGCAAGGCTGCCCGAGGGAAGGAATCTTAGAATCATAGCATTGTCTAGGTTGGAAGGGTCCTTTAAGATCATTGAGTCCAACCATTAACCCAACACTGCCAAAACCACCACTAACCCATGTCCCTCACCACCACGTCTGCCCGGATTTTAAATCCCTCCAGGGATGGCAACTCCACCACTGCCCTGGGCAGCCTGTTCCAATGCTTGATAATCCTTTCAGTGGAGAAATTTTCCCCAATATCCATCCTAAACCTCCCCTGGTGCAACTTGAGGCCGTTTCCTCTTGTCCCATGGCCTGTTCCTTGGGAGAAGAGACCGACCCCCCTGGCTACCCCCTCCTTTCAGGGAGCTGTAGAGAGCGAGAAGGTCTCCCCTCAGCCTCCTTTTCTCCAGGCTGAACACCCCCAGCTCCCTCAGCCACTCCTCACCAGACTTGTGCTCCAGATCCCTCACCAGCTCCGTTGCCCTTCTCTGGACACGCTCCAGCACCTCAATGTCTCTCTAGTCGTGATGGGCCAAAACTGGACACAGCCCTCGAGGTGGGGCCTCACCAGTGCCTAGTACAAGGGGACCATCACTGCCCCAGTCCTGCTGGCCACACTATTGCTGACACAGGCCAGGATGCTGCTGGCCTTCTTGGCCACCTGGCCACGCTGCTGGCTCATACTCAGACAGCTGTTGACCAACACCCCCAGGTCCTTTTCTGCCGGGCAGCTCTCCAGCCACTCTGCCCCCGGCCTGAGGCAATCATGGGGTCGATGTGACCCAAGTGCAGGACCCAGCGCTTGGCCGCGTTGAAGGACACAGCTGCTGCCCAAGGGAAGGACATGGCTGCCTGAGGGAAGGATGGACACGGCTGCCCAAGGGAAGGACGCAACTGCCCAAGGGAAGGATGGACATGGTTGCGCGGGGGAAGGATGGACACAGTTTCCCAAGGGAAGGACACAGCTGCGTGAGGGAAGGAGGGACACGGCTGTCTGAGGGAATCACAGAATCACAGAATTGTAGGGGCTGGAAGGGCCCTCTGGAGATCATCTAGTCCAACCCCCATGCTAGAGTAGGGTCACCTTAGAGCAGGTCGCACAGGAATGCGTCCAGGCGGGGTTGGAATGTCTCCAGAGACAGACACTCCACCACCTCCCTGGGCAGCCTGTGCCAGGGCTCTGCCACCCTCAAAGTCAAGAAGTTCCTCCTCATGTTTAGGTGGAACTTCCTATGCTTAAGTTTGTGCCTGTCCCCGGGCACCACTGAAAAGAGCCTGGCCCCATCCTCCTCACACCCACCCTTTCAGTATTTATAAGCGTTGATAAGATCCCCCCTCAGCCGTCTTTTTTCCAGACTGAAGAGACCCAAATCCCTC